>NC_137078.1:33677893-34150393 GCF_951640355.1 Cnephaeus nilssonii
CTGATGCTTTCTATTAATTTCCTCAGAGCACGAATTGTGACCCCATGATAATAGCCAACCTTGGCCTTTTACTTGAGACACAGAGGGATAGACAAGTTTCTTCTCCCTAGTCTTTTGTAGAAACACAAAAAGCAAGCATTGCTTTTTATACAAAGACGCTTAAAGCAGGGTATTTATGGATGCTCCATAAATTCTCCTTTATTGCAGTTAAGAGTTCTACCTTCCTGGAATGACCACACAGATCTTGGTGTACCTTGTTTAAAAATAATAGACCTGTGCTCGCTTCGGCAGCCCATATACTAAAATTGGACCGATCCAGAGAAGATTAGCATGGTCCCTGCGCAAGGATGACATGCAAATTTGTGAAGTGTTCCATATTTTTTTAATAAAGGTGTTTATTCTAAAAAGAAAGAAAGAAAGAAAGAAAGAAAGAAAGAAAGAAAGAAAGAAAGAAAGAAAGAAGGAAGGAAGGAAGGAAGGAAGGAAGGAAGGAAGGAAGGAAGGAAGGAAGGAAGGAAAGAAAGAAAGAAAGAAAGAAAGAAAGAAAGAAAGAAAGAAAGAAAGAAAGAAAGAAAGAAAGAAAGAATAATAGACCTTCCCAGTCATCTTGTCTCAGTGGTTGAGCATCGACCAGCAGGTTACGGTTCGATTCCCATTCAGGGGATATGCCTGGGTTGCGGGCTTGATCTCCAGTGTGGGGCATGCAGAAGGCAGCCAATCAATGATTCTCTCTCATCATTGATGTTTCTTTCTATCTCTCTCCCCCTCTCTGAAATCAGTAAAAATATATTTAAAAAAAATGAATAATAGACTGGCCTAGCCAGTTTGGCTCAGGGGGATAGAGCATTGGCCCGCAGACTGAAGGGTCCTGGGTTTGATTCCAGTCCAGGGCACGTGCCTCAGTTGCAGACTTGATCCCTGTGCAGGAGGCAACCATTTGTCTCTCTCACATTGATGCTTCTCTCTCTTTTTGTCTCGCCCCCTCCACTCTCTCTAAAAATCAATGAAAAAAATATTTTCGGGTGAGGATTAACAAAACAAAACAAAACAATAATAAAGACTATAATTATAGTCTGTTCATCTCATCTGCTCTCCATGAAAAAAAAAAAGTCATTATCTAATGGTGTTAGGGGCATCAGGCTCCCTGCCTCCACCCCATATCCCTGCTACCCACTTCCTCCAGGGGATTTCCTTAAGGTTGTGCATAGACAAAGGTCTGGAAGGAGACACAAGAAACCATCCATCTCTAGTGGTTACCCAGCGGCGGCAAGAATAAAGAAGATGGGGGTAGGAAAGCTTTCTGTGTGGCTTGGATATTTTACATGTTTATTTCTTTTGTAATTAAAATTCTCTTTCCTGCTGAGAATTCATGCTGCATGACTATTGTGTGTGTGTTGAAACGGAAACCCCTTCTCCCCCCAAATCTGAAGAACACCTTGGCCCTGTGTTTTCCAGTCCACCTCCAGGTGGAAGTTGGGTGGCTCTCTAGTTAGGTAAGCACACTGGTTAGGTACTTCCCTTTCGTAAAGGGTATCTTAAATTGATCATCCTTAATTATACCATTCAACTTCTACACTTCAGATTCTTCCAAAAAGTACAACCTTGAATTATCTGGTGTTGAATTGCTAGCAAAAGTTTAGTTGTAAAACCATGTTCAGGGATTTATAAAACAACAACAACAACAAAACCACACATCTCCTCTAGAGTTTTAGTTGATATTATGCATGGCTATTCAATGAAATGCTATGTAACCTTAAGCACAAAAATAGAAAGCAAATAAAACAAACAAACAAACAAACAAAGAAAAATATGTTCAGGAAGAACTGCCTAATGGGAATGGACCCATTCTTTACTCATGTTCAATTTTGTCCATTTTAGAGATAGATCCTGTCCTTGGAGAGGTTTATTTTTGGCTACATTGTCTCAACATCCCTCTCCCTCATGACCTGGCCCTTTTCTAACCTACATTTTGGCATTTTGCCTTGGGCCTGCACTGAGTGGTGCTTTAAGAAATAGCCACATTACAATCACCATGGTATATTCTGTAGGATTGTTATTGAGAACATTACCTATATATCACAATAATATATGAAATGCTATGTTTCTTCCTAAGGATCTGGTCCTCTTTATCTAATTGAAACTTTGAGCCAAAAAAAATTTTAAAATAGATTTTTATTGATTTCAGAGAGGAAAGGAGAGGGAGAAAGAAATAGAAACATCAATGATGAGAGAGAATCATTGATCTGCTGCCTCCTGCACGCCCCCTACAGGGGTCGAGCCTACAACCCAGGCATGTGCCCTTGACTGGAATTAAACCCTGGACCCTTCAGTTCACAGGCCAACGCTCTATCCACTGAGCCAAACCAGCTAGGGCTGAGCCAAATTTTTGTGCTTCTCAGTGCCTATATAGAAGTTCGTGTATGAACTTTTAGTGCTTACATATTATATTATATTATATTATATTACATTATATTATATTACATTACATTATATTATACTATACTATACTATACTATACTATACTATACTATACTATACTATACTAGAGGCCCAGTGGGGTCCGGCCAGCCTGCCCTGATGGTGCCGGCCCAGCCGGGGATTAGGGGATGTGGGAGGTTGGCCAGCCAGCCCCACCCCCTGGTTGAACTCCTGGTTGAGGGGACAATTTGCATATTAGGCTTTTATTAATAGGATTACATCCTATTAATAAAAGCCTAATATGCTAAGTGTCCGACCATTGGTTCGACTGTTCGATCAGTCGCTATGATGCACACTGACCACCAGGGGGCAGACGCTTCTACTGGCTTCCCCTGCAAGCCTGATTGCCCCCAACTGCCTTCCCTTGCTGCTGGCTGATTGGGACTGGGAGAGATGGGCCGGACATGCCCTGGAGCCAATCTCCCGCATCCCTCCTCGGGCCTCTAAAATAATTCTTCTAATTAATTTCCTTTCAATGTGCATGAATCTGTACACCAGGCCTCTAGTTATATTATTTTTTTATGCCTAGGTATTATATTTTTCTACTTTTTTACTTTTCCTTTGCCTGCTTTCCTCATTTATACTAGTACATTTTTATTGTTATACTAGAGGCCCAGTGCACGAAATTTGTGCACGGGGTGTGTGTGTCCCTCAGCCCAGCCTGCACCCTCTCCAATCTGGGATTCCTCAAGGGATGTCCAGTAGGATCGGGCCTAAACGGGCAGTCGGACATCCCTCTCACAATCCAGGACTGCTGGCTCCCAATTGTTCGCCTGCCTGCCTGCCTGATTTCCCCTAACCGCTTCTGCCTGCCAGCCTGATCACCCCCTAACCACTCCCCTGCCAGCCTGATCGATACCTAACTACTCCCCTGCTGGCCTGATTGCCCCCAACTCTCCTCCCCTGCTGGCCTGGTCACCCCCAACTGCCCTCCCCTGCAGGCCTGGTCCCCCCCAACTGCCCTCCCCTGCAGGCCTGGTCCCCCCTAACTACCCTCCCCTGCAGGCCTGGTCCCCCCCAACTGCCTTCCCCTGCAAGCCTGATTGCCCCCAACTGCCTTCCCCTGCAGGCCTGGTCACCCCTAACTGCCCTCCCTGGCCAGCCTGGTTACCCCTAACTGCTCTCCCCTGCAGGCCTGGTTCCCTCCAATTGCCCTCCCCTGCAGGCCTGGTCCCCCCCCCCCCCCCCCAGCTGCCCTCCCCTGCAGGCCTGATTACCCCCAACTGCCCTCCCTTGCAGGCCTGGTCCCTCCCAACTGTCCTCCCCTGCAGGCCTGGTCTCCCCTAACTGCCCTCCCATGCTGGCCTGATCGCCCACAACTGCCCTCCCCTGCTGGCCATCTTGTGGTGGCCATCTTGTGTCCACATGGGGGCAGCCATCTTTGACCACATGGGGGCGGCCACCTTTGTGTGTTGGAGTGATGGTCAATTTGCATATTACTCTTTTATTAGATAGGATTTTATGTATTTGTATAAATGATCATAAATCTCTCTCTTTTTTTCTTTTTAAATAAAAGGTACGAAGGGATTCACTTTATCTTTGGAGCATAAAATTTGCTAAACTTCACATGATTCAAACCAAGATTTTGAAGTGTTCTACAGGTTTCTGATTATACCATACTAACACCAGTGTCCTCAACAGTGAATTCTGTTGTCACAATTCTAGAGTGACCATGAGAGTTGCAGACCTCTGTGAAGTCAACATTGTCTAGTTCAAACTATTGTATCTTTGGTTAGTGAAAAAAAAGTCCTAAGACTTGAACTCTATATTATGCTAAGTGAAGTAAGCCTATCAGAGAAAGACAAATACCATATGATTTCACTCATATGTGGGATTTAATGAACAAAATAAACAAACAAACAAAATAGAAACAGACTCATAGATACAGAGAACAGACTGACAGCTATCGAGAGGAGGGAGTTTGGAGGGCTAGTGAAAAAGGTGAAGGGTTAAGCAAAAAAAACCCCAAACAAACCAAACCTTATAGATATAGACAACAGTATGGGGATTACCAGAAGAAAGGAGGTGTGGGAAGGTGGAAGAGGTAAAGGGGGATAATAGTGACGTAAGGAGATTTGACTTTGGGTGGTGAACACACAATACAATATACAGATGATATAGTATAGAATTGTACACTTGAAACCTATATAATTTTGTTAACTAATATCACCCCAATAAATTCAATAAATTTTTTTAAAGACTTGAACTCTAGGCCCAGTTAATTAATTCACTTATTTAAATATTTATTACTAGCTTACTATGCACCAGGCATGCAGTTAGGTTCTGTGGATACAATGGTAAACTAGACATGGCCTATGCCTTCATAGATTTTATAATATAGAAGTGAAGAAAGACATTAATCAAATAATTCCAAGAATGTAATTACAGGTTCTGGGAGCATGTGATGTGGAATAGAACTTACCTTGAAAGTCAGGGAAGATGTTTTTGAATTGAGATCTGCAGGATAAACAGAAGTGTGGGGGCGGGGGCGGGGGAAGGGAGAGGCAAGAAGCATTTGGGGAATTGATTAACAGAAAATTACCACAAAATCCATTTAGTAGTAGGGAGCACAGCACAGTGGAGGAACCTAAAGAAGAGCCTTGGCTAATGCAGACATTTGGGGGACAGTGGTGCCAGCTGAGGCAACAGCAATAGACAGGTGGAACGCCAGCAAATCATTGAACCGTTTTAAATAATGACTAACCACGTGAGCTATGATAAATGATCCAACCTTTACAAGCCTGTTTTCTTGGGTGTAACACTCTGATCTTTAAGTACACGGTGATGCCAAAGTATCTACAGAATTACCATTGAAGTTACAAGGGGATTTAAGCTAAACTTTCTCTAGGGACCAGCACACTGAAAATGTCTATTTACTCAAGAGAAAGCCATCTATAGAAAAGGGGCTCTTGGGTTTCTTTTTTGAAAATCAAATTATGCACCATGAAAAAAAGTCTCAGATGTAAATATTTAAAATTTTTGTGATGGTAACCTAGAGGGACTGATGTCTGCCCCATCCCCTTCAGGTATCGGACTTTTACTTAAAGGTTTTATTAACATCCACAGAAAACTTACAATATGCAAATCACTTTCAGATACATTTAATCCACATAACAAGACTGTGACTTAAGGATCATTTTTTTTTTTTTCAGAGATGAAGAAACTGGGGGGCAGAGAAATTAGGTAACTTACTCAAGGCCATAGAGCTGGAAAATTACAGAGCTGGGATTCAAATTCAGGTAGTCTGATTCAAAGCCATATAAATAACCTCACCATAGGGGTCTCAACAAAACTGAATGTGGCCCAGAATTGCCTGTCAGACCTTGTAGTGACTGTGAAGAGGAAGAGGGCATGGAAAACTTGGATCTATCAGTTCTCACTCCATGAACCCAATGCAAAAGAAATCTTATCTTCTAAGAAAATGCCCTCATCTTCTGTTATGTTAGAAATAAGGTGAGGCCCCCTCCCCCCCCCCCCCCTCCCCCCGCCGCCAAAAAAAAAAAAAAAAAAAATCAGGGGTCCTGGTAGAACACAAAGGATACTCAGGAGACAGACAGCAAGGCAAATATCTTTACTCCTGCAGGAGGGTGTACACGCATAGGGTCTGGCAGCACGCACACTGAGTAGACGGTCCACTGGGGCTTTTATACTTGATGCACATCATCTGTCCCTCACTCTTGATTGGTCTGAGCTTAGGCTCACACTCTTTCAAGATTGGCTAATTTAAAGGAAAAAGGGAGGTGTTGACCTTTGCCGTTTCAAAATGGCGGTTGCCTAAACTCCCTTCTTTGACAGAAAAGATTACTTGTTTCTTTTCACATGCTATCAATCCAGTCAGGTAAGGCATGAGCAGAAAGTCATTTATTTATCAAAGTAACTACATGAGATGGTTCCCAGCTTAAAAGAAGGAAGTGAAACAGATATATCCTTCTGCCTAAAGAGATATAATATTGTTTCCACAGATGGCCTTGACAGGGGGTGGGTTCTGAGAGACCTGTACTTTATAAAGAGAAGCGAAATGTCACCAGACTTTCATATCCGTAGAATTTTGTTGGCTTTCTATAAAAAGGGAGAATATAACACGGTAACAGCTGTCAACAGTTCTGTTTTAGTAAGAAAACCACCTTTGGAACAAAATCAGACCCACATTGGGATGCAATAAGATGTCCTAGAGACAGCAAGTTCTGATTTGCTCTGTGATTATTAAGAAGCAAGCTCTCCAATCTTTCTGAGTCAATGGGCAGGATCTACTTTCAGTTCTCAACTTGTCCTGAGTCGCTTTAAGTCCCTTGCCAAGTTGAATCAGTGTAGCATTGGTGGGAACCTGTTAAGAACTCCACATACCCAGGGAGAGAGCAACAGAGTGCTGTGAACTTTTATTTGGGTAAAAGTGCTCCAAAGTGAAGAAATTAGCAAACAATCTAGTCATGGAGTCAAATCTTTTGTTAACAGAAGGAAAAGGGAGGACCTGCTCTGGTTGGCCCAACTCCATATTCCCTGGGCAACTACGGTTTCCTTTTTTCTAATTCTCCCGACAGTCCCAAGGTGGGTGCCAGTTGGCCTGCAAATCAAGGTTTCTTTTCAGACTTCTTTGCCTCGGTGCTTGACTTCTGCTGTCCAGACCCCTTGCAGAGGCCAGTCTCTCACCTCCTGACCCCCTTTTGCTCACTGGGTACCTAACCACCTGCCTGGCTTTTTGCATTCCTGGTCTCTTAAAGCATTTCTTTGGAATTTCTGGTCAACTTGGTTGCTGTTTGCTTGCCTAGTTCCTGGCACACTTTAAATTCTGCCTGCCTTTGGCTTCTGAATCACCGATCTTTCCTGTCCTTTGGTTCTTGTGTACTTCTAGGCTCCGGTTTTTCTATGCTTGATGGCCCGCTGCCTAGCAGATACCCACTGCCAGCTTCCTCTACCTGTTTGATTTTTTTTTTAAAAAAACCTGTTTTTGCAAATCACCACCATTGTGCACAATCCCAGAACTGACACTTTTAGAGTTAAGGTGGAGCAAATCAAGAGGAAATACTCTTTTGGAAAGAGGAAATGCAGATTAAAGGGGGAGGGTTTGCTTAGCCTTCTTTAGGTGTGACTCTCAGGAAGGCAAAAACAGAGAGCGTACAGTTTAAAAGACCTGAATTCAAATAGAAACTTTATTGTTGGTAATGCAAGCAATAAAATAATTATCTAGGAAGAATTTAAAGTAAGAACTTTGCTAGATCATTAATTCTTAATTTCTACTTTTCATATAAAGAACATGTTGTTCCTTTGACGTGTGTTTTTAGCTTATCACCAAATTTTTAACATGTAAATTTAGATTTTTTTTAAATAGGTAAAATATTTTAACATTCACAAACACTTGTGAGAATTTATTTTTAGTGTCCCAAGTTTGAAACTAGTGTTTAATTCATCTAATTGAATTGTGCCATTTCATAGGGATACTCTGGCTCTTTTTTGAAAGGTTATAGGAATTGAAGAGAGTCCACTTTTTTTTTTTTAGAAGAGTTCATTTTTAAGGCATACATACAGCCAGCTGTTCCCTATCGACAATGTATTTTTCATATAAATAAATATATAATACTGTTGTCCCTTAAAAATTTGCGAATTATGTGACTCTAGGATTGTATAGTTGTAATTTTGCTTGAAATTAGAAAGACAAATCCAGTCATTTCTATATTTTCCAGAATAGTATGTAAATGTTCCAATATGCCTTCATATTGTTAACCCAAATTCAAACTGCACCATAGCTTCAAGTCTCTGCAAATGCACTGGGCACAGTCATGGAGATCATTGGATTCCATTACACAGTTCTTCAACACTTTTTTTCAAATAATCAACTCTTCTTTAGTTTCTTCCTACTTGCCTTTTGGCTTCTTCATTTCTTCCTCATTAGCTTCTCTAATAAGGCAACCCTAAAGGAAATGAGGGCAACTAGGACACTTGAATTCTTTTTTCCACAGACGGGTGGGTGGCGGTGAAGCAGCAAATCCACCACCTAAAACACGGTGTAGAGAACACCTGGGCTTTGCAAATCCATGCACTTCTTTAGCAACTGCAGCACTTACCAAGATATGTTTTTCAGGTTTGAAAAAGACAATAATGTTTTCTTTCTGATTCTCTGACTTCTTTTATTCTTCTGAGGCTTAATATTCTAAGAAAAGAGGCATATTCACTGGGGCTTTTTTTTTTTTTCTCTCTCTCTCTCTCTCTCTCCATTAGGATAATAGATAACTGGTGTAAAGATTTATTCTCAGCTATACTTGTATAATCTTTGTTTTATTTTAAGCCGAATGGAGCAAAGCAGCAGAAATATGTGGGGCGTCAGATAGCCTGTGATAAAATTCTGTTTGTACAGCTTTCCAGCATGACCTTCGGCAAATTCCTCAACCTCTTCTCACCTGAGAAAGACTTTTAAACAATTTCAACCCCACAGCCTGTGATCTATGGTCAAGTCATCCTGGACACTGTTTTTACTTTGATAATATTCTAAACTCTCTCCACGTCTCCTTGTTCTGATAATTAGACCTGGGTCTTTGTCCCTATTCCAAAATTTATCTTCCAGTTGCCTGTCTAGCACAGTAGATCACCTCTAGGTTTAGAGCCCTGCCCTTCACACCAATGGTGGTTATAGACACTGACAATCTTTGGCCAGACCTTCCAGTAACCACTTTCAACTTACTTGCTTATCTGAATCCCAGAGTACTATCTCCCTGTGAGCGACTTGACTTTGTGCCTACTTGACTCAATGTACATTGCTGCCTTGGGCCCCGTATTGACAATCGCTTTCATGAACTATGGCCTGATATTTTGAAATAGTTTGAATAAATACCTGTTGACATGTCAGTATTCTTAAACTCCAATCCTATCCCAGTGGCTATATTCAAGACTGGTTCTCTTCCCCTCTCTGGTATTAGCAGGCCACACCCAACCTATTCCTGAGTGCCAGATATATGATTCTGGATTGTATGATCCCATAGCAGCAAGAAATTGTTAAACTATGTTCACTATATTCTGTTTACTAAGACAGGAATATAGGTGACATAGGTCAAAAAGATCTCTATTAGTGTAATAATGGTCAAGTTTTACAAGAGTCGGTACTTAAAGAGACTAGTATTGTTTACTAAGAAAACACATTTGTGTGGAAAAGCTCATTCCCCAAATACTAAAAAATAAGGGTTTTTTCATTGATTTTTAAAAATATATATAGAGAAACATTGATCGGCTGCCTCCCGTATTCTCAGCTATACCCCAACCGGGGACTGAACCCACAATCTGGGCATGTGCCCTGACTGGGAATCAAACCCTCTACTTTTCGGTGTATGAGACGACACTCCAACCAACTGAGCCACCCAGCCAGGGCAAAAATGAGTTTTTACCTAAAGCATTTGGGGAAGGTTTGTTGAAGATGGCTCCCCATGAATTTGTTCATAACAAATTTCATAAGCATGGTTGTAAACCAATCTACTCATCCAATTACACTTTTGAATTAAAAAACACACACATTGTCTTTTAAAAAAATCATCGTACATGCCTTCTAGGATGATATTTTATACATCTGTGTGTGGATAGTGACTACTCTGTGCTAGGCATTATGCTAAAAACTTTATAAATTATATACTCATTTACTCCACACACAGGTTCATCAACCTGTTACTAAAGAGGAAACTGAGGCATAGAGATTTTAACTAACTTTTTCAAGGTCACAGAACTAGAAAGTGGCAGAATCAGACAAACAGATGCTATCTCTGGATAGCTCCTAATCATTACATGAAAACAAAACAAAACAAAAAAACACTGAAAAAGAGAAAAGAAAAAAGAAAGAAAAAAAACTCAGGAAAGATAAGGAATATGCTCCATATGAAGGTTGGAACCCTTACTACATTTTCTGAATCATTCAGTTCTAAGTGGATTTTACTTGGAGTAATCAGTAAGGAAACATCTGGGTTCTCGAAGATCCCTGCTGTCATCTGAGAGAATTGGATGCTTCCTGCGTTTAGATGGTTATTCCTGTTCTCAAGAGAATTGGGAAACATTTAGGGCTGGTCTTCAGAAGGAAGAAAACACCATAAATCACCCAGTGAGCAGTGCTGTGGAAGTGCTATCAGGTAGTTCTATGCTGCATGATGTCTCTACGCAATTGTCCCCTTTGGTAGAGAGCATGGCATAGCCTTCTACACAAAAATAACAGAGTAGTGAAACCATATTGTAGATGCTGTTTGAATATTATGATACTGACAGTTTGTCTATAAAAAGCCCAGAGACTATTGCCAGAGGCTGAAAATATTCTCAGACACTTCCATGTCCCACTGTTCATAACCCACCATAATAAGGTAATTCCTTCAATAACTCCCATTGGCAGGTTTTATAAGATCATTTCTGACACTCTTGCTACAGTCATTGTGAATTTTCAATATAAGGCTTTAAGTGCAATATTTTCATTAAACGGAATTTCAATTTCCAGAATTATAGTGTAATGCCTCGAATCAGACAAAATCCTAGCACCAAATTATTATAGGTTGTTCCTTTCCTTAAGAAACTATTCCACAAAAACCAACCAAACAAATAAATAAGTAAAAACCAATATTTCTTCAGTACTGGTAAGAATAAGTAATGGTAAAGATTATCATTTATGCCCAGCAGGTGTGGCTCAGTGGTTAAGCGTCAACCTATGAACCAGGAGGACACAGTTTGATTCCTCCTCAGGGCTCATGCCCGGATTGGGGGCTTGATCCTTACTGTGGGGTGTGCAGCCGATCAATGATTCTCTCTTATCATTGATGTTTCTATCTCTCCCTTCTTCTCTGAAATCAATAGAAATAAAATTTTAAAAGATTGTCATTTATGATACCATTTCAGATTTTGAATATTCTTTTCAAGTTTAAAAAAACATTGTTAAAATTTTTTTTTTGTTTTTACTTTTCAGCCTCATTTATTTATTCATTTACTCTTTCAACAAATGTTTGTGTATTACCTTCTATTTACCAGATGATATAGTAGGCATTAGGGACATAACAATGACTTAGAATTCTAATCATTCCCTTTATTCTGAATAATTCTATATTAAAACCAGATACAGAAAACACCTGCCCTACTTCATATTATGTTTCTTGTTTTCTACACTCTTAACATCATTTTATAACATTTTGTATACAATAGATTCACGTTTGGTGGTGGTGTTAGTGGAAAATCAGGAAACCATTATAGTTTTTTACTCAATATCCAACTTGCCTTTTAATAGGAGATAAAAGAGAGCCCTGTCTCTCATTTTAGTCTACGTTCTCATGACTTACAACAGACCTCATTTTTCCTGCGGTGCAAATTCAGTTATCACCTTGCCTTACCAATAACGCTCTATACCATCTAGTGAGTGTAGGCTGAACAGTGTAAAATTTATTTGTCTATTTTGTTTTGGGGAAATTTCATGTAAAATATGGGTTCCTTTTAACTGAATCATTAATCCAGAGCCTAATTTCCTCTTTTTCATTCTCTTCACTAGCCCATTTCTTGCTTCCCATTTTAAAACTTCAAAGAAGTCTCTGATTGAGCCTGCTTTCCCAAATCACTCACTATGAGGTTAACTCAGAGGTCACAAAGTCAAATGCCTACAGGGATCAACCTGGAAAGATAATTAAGCTCTGGGGGCTGGAGCAGGAAAATTAGGGAGAAAGGGAGACTGTAGTGAACTGCAGAGCATAGGTCCCACAGAGAGGAGGATGTGGTGCTCAGTGCCCGCTCATTGCTGTTGAGTGAATGAAAGGCTTGGTTAAGCTGATCATTTTATTTTCAAAAAAGTTAGAAACCTTTTTTTTATTTTATATTTTATTGATTTTTTACAGAGAGGAAGAGAGAGGGATAGAGAGTTAGAAACATCGATGAGAGAGAATCATCGATCAGCTGCCTCTTGCACACCCCTTACTAGGGATGTGCCCGCAACCAAGGTACATGCCCTTGACCGGAATCGAACCTGGGACCTTTCAGTCCGCAGGCCGACGCTCTATCCACTGAGCCAAACCGGCTTCGGCAAAAGTTAGAAATCTTGACCTTTATGTAAAATGTCCCAAACTGTAAATGTTGGGCCAAAGAAAACATGTCTGCCAAGGGCTGCCATTTGCAATCTCTGCTTTCATTGGTACTGAACTCAAAGAACAAAACGCACCATGGGTTTCTGAAATGTCCTTGAAGAATGTGAGGTGAATTCTGTGATCCCACCCCACTATCAAGGGAAAGGGAAAGGAAGGGGTCTTACCAGGAGTGTGATTTGATATTGGTCTAATTAGTCCATTTTCATTAACCTAATTAGTAAATTGTCATTCTGTCATTTTTTAAAAAATGTAACAATACATTTTTTTTTAATGTAAGGAAAGGGGGATAAAATATATATATTCAATTGAAAAATACATGATCAATTTTGCTTTTATTTATATATATAAAGGAACACTGGCACTAGAAAAAGGCATTAAAATTTAACAGAAGTTAATTATCTATGCAAAGCAGGGACAAGATAGAAGGGCATGAGTATGAGAATAAGACTTCTCAATGTGTACTTTTTATTTAGTTTTATTTTTTGAACCAAGTGAGAGTATTACATATTCAAAAGTTAAAATTTAAAAATAAAAGTAAAAGGCATTAAAATGTCAATTTATGGTATCAACGGAGAGTACACACCATAGTGTGGCCTTTTCCTCTCCCCGTCATGGCGTGTGCTCATTCATTGATATCTGTGTGCCCAAAAAGGGGGAATCACCTAGCAAAAATGTCACTTTGCCAATATGGTGAACTTTGTACACCAACCTGAGGAAGAAAAAATAGACAGCCCTATGCTGACAGTGAATTGGCAGGTCATCAAACCTGCCAGCCTTGGGGTACTGGCAGAGCTGTGGCTCAGATTCCCAGAGTTCAAGGTGTTGGGATTCATTGTCCTGGCCAGGGTACGTTTACGGTAGGGGTTGCATGTTTGCACAACCCAAACCTGGCACTGTTGGCAACTTTAGAGTGAATAAAACCCAGGAGAGATATGCCACCTGCTCTACCCTAGCTATCTCGGCCTTACCAGCACTGCTCATGTCTAAAGGTCATCATACTGAGGAAGTTCCTGAACTTCTTTGGTGGTTGAAGATAAAGTTGAAGACTACAAGAAAACCAAGGAGGCTGTTTTGCTCCTTAAGAAAGTTAAGGCCTGGAATGATATAAAAAGCTCTATGCCTGGGGTGGGCGAGGGGGCAGGGATGGGCTAGAAGGGGTCAATGGGGGCAAAAAGGGGACATATGTAATACTTTCAACAATATAGATAACAAGAATAATAATAATAAAAATTCCAAACCTGTTAAAAAAAAAAAAAACGCTATGCCTCTCAGCAAATGATAACTAATAAGGGCAAAATGAGAAACTGTTATTATATCTAGTGTAGAGGATCTTGCATCATCTATACTGAGGACAACGGTATCATCAAAGCCTTCAGAAACATCCCTGGAATTACCTGCTTAATGTAAGCAAACTGAACATTTGAAACTTGCTTCTGGTGGGCATGTGGGCTGTTTCTGCGTTTGAACTGAAAATGCTTCCCGTAAGTAGATGATCTGTATGGCACCAGACGTAAAGCTGCCTCCCTCTAGAGCAGTGGTCGGCAAACTCATTAGTCAACAGAGCCAAATATCAACAGTACAACGATTGACATTTCTTTTGAGAGCCAAATTTTTTAAACTTAAACTTCTTCTAACGCCTCTTCTTCAAAACAGACTCGCCCAGGCCGTGGTATTTTGTGGAAGAGCCACACTCAAGAGGCCACAGAGCCGCATGTGGCTCGTGAGCGGCAGTTTGCCGACCACAGCTCTAGAGTAACTACAACTTTCCCATGCACAAGATGCTCAATACATTCCTTAGCGGCATTTTGAAAAGTCCAGAGATCCAAACAGCCCTCCAAGCACCACACAAGAAGATGCGTTGCAGAGTCCTGAAGGAGAATCCACTGAAAACCCGAAGAATCATGTTGAAGCTAAATCCATACGCTAAGACTATGAGCTGGAACACCATTCTTCACCAGGCCAAGAACCACAAGCTCCGGGTGGATAAAGCAGCAGCAGCGCTAGAGGCCAAATCAGATGAGAAGAGGGTTCCAGGCAAGAAGCCTGTGGTAGGAAAGTAAGAAAGAGGGCTATTGTTAGGAAGCAGAAGAAGCCTTTGGTGGTAAAAAAAAAAAAAGGCTGCAGCTACCAGCAGCTGAGAGAAAGCCCACAAAAAAGGAACCCACCACAAAAGAAACTTTCAGCATAAACTGAAATTTGTTTATTCTGTAAAGGTTAAATCACCCTGAGCAGCTAATTTGGAATAAAAACATTATCAAAAATGCAGTGATGGTAAAAAAAAAAAAAAAAAAAAAAAAAGCCAGTTTATTTTTATTGCAGAGAGTGTGAAGGTTGAATAGTAAATTAAAATGCATAAAATATATGTAAAAGAATAAAAGAAGAAAGTTAGTAGTTACAAAATACTCATGGGGATGTAAAGTACAGCACAGGGAATATAGTCAGCAATATTGTAGTAACTATATATAGTGTGAGATGGGTGCTGGATTTATTGAGATGATTACTTCGCAGGTTAAATAAATGTGTGATTACGAGGTTGTATATCTGAAACTAATATAATATTGTACATTAATTGTAATTGAAAAATGAAAAATATTTTTTAAAAGTTTAAGAAGAAAAGGGAACAATGTTACATGTTTAATAGCTAAAAAAATACTTTTTCATTTACTCTTTAAATGGTATCAAATCTCCATGGCATTTATATTCCACACTTAAGATTTGAGAGACCATTTTATTTTCAAATGCCAATATTTACAAGAGAACACTGGAAATGACTTCCTTTACAATTATTTAATTTTATGATAAAAAAAATTTGGATGTCGTTATAAAAATGGGGCAGGGATACATGTATTTTTCAAAACTCTTTTAGTAGTGTGGAAATAAAAAGTTTGAAGACCACTGATCTTGATTTCATATATTTTAAACCAATGGAGTTACTCCTTTGTCTCTGGGAGGCCAAAGTTACATTACACATGGCCACTAAGAGGCCACAAATTAGTACCTCTGAACACAACCACATGGATTAATTTTGGATTAGCTGACTTTTACTTAGAAAAACAGAAACTTTTAAACTTCATAAGAATGGGTGCCAGGTAAATCTGGATGTTTGTATAGTAGGTCCAGGGTATGACATCAAGAATTCGCAGGGCCACTGTAACAAGAGTGGAAAGAAGGGCCACATCAAGAGGTAGAATGTGTCCTACTTAACTTGGCCACAGGCCAACGTGCTTGGGATCCTTCTTGGGACTCATACACTTGGTGGATTTAAAACCAAAAGTGCAAGTCCACCTACAATGAGGTTCCCAGCCTGGACCCTGGGGGGCTGTCTGAGCCCCAGCGTTCTCTCTCAGGCTCCTGGGACATGTGACAACAAGGGAAACAACTAAAATTTGAAATGAAAATGGTCTAAATGAAATTTCCCCTTTGAATAAGAAAATTTTAACTACATTTAATCTTCGTTGACTCTAAATGGAAACTGAACAATCATTTCTTCTCATTTGGCTTGAAACTTTGTCCTTATTATCCGTTTATAGCTTGAGGGGACAGAGAAAGGAGATGCCTTAGGGTTTTATGGTGTTTGGGGTAGGGGTGGGACCAGGGTGAAGGTTTTCTCACATGGTTTGGGTCTTACATGGTTTGAACTTCCCACTGGCACCAAAGGAATGAGCACCCAGGCTTTCTTAACAGTTTTCCCAAATGTGGGGCACAGGAAAAGAGGAGTGGTGAAAGCTGCCAGCAAATATAAAACATGGATCCAGACCCCTTATTAAACACTTCCTATCTTTCCAGATCATTCTCTCTTATTCTCTGACTCCTATTGTCCCTCAGCCCCACAAGGACTTGCAATTAATTGATACTACCACCTTTTTTCTGTCCTTAATCTATCCACATCCACTGGTTCCTCATCTTAAACTCCATTGTGAATTTTAAACACTCCCTTACATCCTCAACTCCCTTGCTCCTCTCTCCTTGCTCTTATTGCCTTGGTAAAGCCTGATTAAATAGAATTCTAAGCCTACTCTGAGCCTTCACTCTGATAGCTGATTATTGCTGGAGTTTTTGAAAAAAGCACAATCAGGCCCTGGCTGGGTAGCTCACTTGGTTAGTGTCACACCATAAAGCAAGGTTGAGGGTTTGATCCCTAGTCAGGTCACAGATAAGAATCAACCAATGAATATATAAATAAGTGGAGTATCAAATTGATGTTTCTCTCTCTCCCTTCCTCTCTCTCTAAAATCAATCAATTAAAGAAAAACACCACAATCACACTGACTTGTCCCACTTAAATTTATCACTAGCAACTCAAGCGGGCCCTTTATGACATTCAGCAAGCACATGATATTTTTTTCTTAGTCCATTTACCTTTCCAGGTGAGTATTTTACACCTTCACTTCTCTCCCCAAGCCTCCATTATTCTTCCACACCTCTTCTTTCTCCACTGATGACCTTACTTCCTGTCTCTGAGAAAATGGCAACAACCAAAAGAGAACTCCCACAAATTCCCACAACCACTTCTGCCCAACGGCTTGCCTGTTTCCACGGATGGACAGTCAGTCCGTGCTCCTGTCTGCAGACTATTCATTCACTTGTGTGCTAGATTCCAAATTCTCTTTCCTTCTCAAGGATACCTCTCCAACAATTCTCTCTTCTTGCGCCTACATAAATTTTCCCTTCTCTTCCAGATCATCCTCATCAGAAACATAGTTCTCCCAATTTTTTGTCAACCTACTTTAAAAAAAAGTCCTCATCGAGGATATGTTTTAATTGATTTTTTAGAGCAAGAGGAAGCCAGGGGGAGAGAGAAACATTGATGTGAGAGAGAAGCATCGATTGGTTGCCTAAGTGCCCCAACCAGGGATTGAACCCACAAACCAGGTACGTGCCCTGACTGGGAATCCAACCCAAAGCTTTTTGGTGTATGGGATGATGCTCCAACCAACTGACCCACCTGACCAGGGCTGTTAACCTACTTTTGACTTCACTTTCACTGATAGTAACGATCTCATTTTGGGGCTCCTCTTTGTAAAAGAACTTCTCAAAATAATTGCCTATAATGTTAGCCATCTCCAATTCCTCTCCTCCCATTTTTTCTTAAACACACTCCAATCAATCCCCCTTCTCCCCCCTCCCCCGACACACACACCTTGCCCCATTGAAATGTTACCATTGGCCTCCATGGTACTAAACCCAATGGTCGCCTCAGTTCTCATTCACTTAGGAGTCATCACTCCTCCTTGATACACTGCCTTCGCTTGGCTTCTAGGCACTCACGTTTGGTTCTCCTACTTCATGGCTGCTCCTCGTCAGGCTCCTTTGCTGGCTCATTCACTTCTCCCTCCTTGAAGTTGTAAGACTTCATCCCTGGTTCTCTTCTCTCCATTTACACACCCCCTTGGTGCTATTGTCTAGTCTCTTGGCTTTAAATATCATCTAAATGCTGAAATCTTTCATATATCGCTAGCTTGGACCACTCTCCTTAAGCTCAGGTTATATATACAACTGCCTACCCCAAATCGCCACTTGGATTTCTAATCAATATCTCAAATGTCAATGTCCAAAAATAAACTTTTGCTCTTTCTCCTCAAACCTACGCTACTTATAGTCTTCCTCATCTCTATTGATGTTTTCTCTTTTCATATCCCTTATCAACTTGATTATCCTATTTGATTTTTGTATTTATTACATTTATTATTTCCTGTTGCCCCCACCCACAAAATGTAGTATCTACAAGGGTGGGTTTGTTTGTTTGTTGTCTGTTTTGTTCATATATATATAACCAAACCAACTAAAACAGACTATTCATTCACTTGTGTGCTAGTGAATTGTCTGGGTGCTCAATTAATATTTATTTTTTGAATGAACGAAAGGATGAATTAAACCAATAGGATCCATTATTAGCTTACTCAGAAATTACTGGTCCGTTAACCTCAGCTGAAAATCAATGAAAAATGGGTTTATCTGCCAGCAGTAAAATATCACCCAGGTTTAAAACCTGCGTCTGTGCTTAGGGGGTGCGAGGGGTGAGGAGTGGACAAAAAAGGATCTCTTCAACAAAGTAAAGCACCCGAACAAGGCTTAGGTAAAAGCTGCAGTGAGAGTGTGTCAAGGTTTGCTCAGAGCCATCTAAATGGCCACCTGAACTTTGTTGGAATCACATGAAAGGTGGCATGTGGGGTGAAAAGAAGCAAACACACATCTTCCTCCACTAAGAGTCACTCCTATCAACAGCTGTTCTCCCACTAGGGTGTCTCTGTTTTCCCTTATTTGGACTTCACTGTCAAAAGAAAGACACCACACCCTGCGTTCTGTAGCCTTAACTGAGGAGCTGTGCCACGTCCCAGGTCTCCAGGACCGTAATTCAGTAATATTTTTTCTTTCTTTTGAATCAGGGTCCCTGGGTGGAGCCAGGAAAACTCTGAAGCGGTTTGCAAACAATACAAATTAAAAAGGTCAGAATTTTTTAAAGTATATTTTAAAAATAGATTAAGGCCCTTAGGAGCAAACTGGATTTGGGGGGGGGGGGGGGTGTCAAGGCGAGTTCGGCACAGAGCAGCCCTGTCCGCGTCGGCTGGCCTGTCGGCGAAGAGCCCAGTCCTCGGGGATGCGCCCGCCGGCGGTTCGGGCTGCGGCAGGCGCCCCCTCCCGGAGCCGCCCCCGCCCCCGTGCGCGAGGGAGAACCAGCCCGTCCCCAAGGAAAGTCCCCAGCTTCCCTTGAATTTCCCCGCAGCCGGCCCAGACGCATCCGCACGGACGGAGCACAGTCCAAAGGGGGTTCGGGACCGCCGGGCGGGCTGGCGGGAGGCGCAGCGGGGTTGCCGGGAGCCGGCGGCCACTTGGATGCAGTCGGAGCGGTCGGCGCTCCCGGGCCCGGAGGCGCACGCCCTCACCCCGCCCGCGCGCCCGCCCGCGCGCCCCTCCCCGCGCAGAGCCCGCGACACCCCAGCGGCCGCGGCGCCCCCTCCCTCCTCCGCACGCCTCCCCTTTAAGCGCGGGGAAGGCAGCTGGATTTGTGTCGGCCGAGGCGAGGCGCGACTCCCTTTTACGGCGAGGTCGGCGGCAGCGGTTCTGACAGCCGCGACGGCCGGGCGCGCAGAGCCGGAGGCCAGGCCTCGGGCCGCGAGCCGCCGTCACCCCGGCGGAGCCGAGAGGAGCGCGCGCGCGGCGGGGGCGGAGGAGTGGGCGGGCCCGGCCGGGCTGGGGGCGGGGGAGGCGGGGGAAGGCGGGGAGCCGGGCCGCCGGCGCTCGGGTCCGCCTCTGACTGCGGCGCGGCGGGGCGATGTGTGATTGCCATGGCGAGGAGTCTCTGTCCGGGCGCCTGGCTAAGGAAACCCTACTACCTCCAGGTAGGCCGGCGGCGAGCCCGCCGCGCGCCCCCCTCGCCGCGCGGGACTGGCCCGCCTCACTCCTCCTTCCCCGGGTCAGCGCCCGCCCGAACCCCGCTGCCCCCTGCTGTCCGCACCTGGCGGCGCGCCCTCCCCGCCGCGCGGCGCCGCAGCCCCCGAGGCAGCGCTGCCCGGTCCCCACCGCTGCCCCCCGGCCGGCCAGGCTCGGGACCCCGGGTCACTCGGCCGGGCTCGCCCTCGCACCGCTGGCCCCCCAGGAGCCGCGAGACGTGACTCGGGGGCGACCCTCCACCCCTGGCAGTCGGGGCCCGGCGGTCTGGGCTCGGGACGTGCCTCGGTCTCTCCCCGGTCCCGTGCGCTCCCCCTTCCCCGGTGGGCCCCGCCGGGCGGCTGTTCGCGATTCTGTGTCCTGGGTCTTCAAACGGTGGTAGGTGAGGTGGTGTGTCATTCCTCCATATTTTAGAAAACCATGGCAATTTGTCACATCAGGGTTTCCCCAGGCGCCCGAGAAGCGGCGTGTGCCTCGTGCTGAGCTCCTTGGTTCTGTCTTTCCATCACCCGTGATTTAAATGGGAGGTGGGACTCGGAAACCCGAGCGAGTCGGATGGGTGTTTGCGTTCTAAAAGGACAGGGAACAGTGTCTGGTGGCGGTCTCAGATGCCCCAGCAATGCAAACGTTATTCTCAGTCATGTCATGTGTACGGTTCCTGTGTTAATTTTTCATGGTTTCCGTCCCACCCTCTGTCCCGCTGTCAGTTTGTGCCTTTGAACCCGTCTCCTGCCTTCAGGTCCTGTTGGTCACCAGGGGGACCTAGTAGACACCGTGAGTAGCTGAGCGCAAATGCATCACCCCATTGGAAAAACAACTACAAATCAATGCCTGGCGTGGGTCAGCAGTCTTGTCTGCATTCAGAGGACAGGATTCTATTACCGTGTACACGAAAAGGCTGAAATGAATTGATAATTTTGGTACAGAACTTCATGCTCAGTTGGTGCTTTTTATAAATTATTTTAAGAGTTGAGAAGTAGCCATCATTGGGGCAAGGAAATCTTACATTTTTGTTTGGAAATTGCAGGTGTAAATCATTACCCTGCCAAGCCGCAGATTGGATGCATGGTTTGACAACCCATGATATGGTGGCTATAGGAGTAAAACTGAGCACCCTGCGTCTTTGTAGCAGCTCCACCGGTAGTAACTGTGCCCTGAGTAAACGTGGAGCAACCCCGTCTAGAATGCAACCCAGGCCAGGTGGTAGGTCTCTTATGTGAGCAAAATGATACCTTTCCAGATTTGATCCCCAAAATAAGTTTATTGGGTTATTGAAAACATTGTTTTATTCTTTTTACTAAAAATACTTAGCTATTTATCTTTAATTTTTTAGGTTTCGTGGCAGGTTTTGTTTTAGACTTTGCTTGGCGTGGCTTTAAATGTTCTCCACAGATATGGATGTGACATTTTTTTGGCATTACAGCACACAAGCTTTCAGATTGGCTGAGTTAAGATTAGTTTTACAAATATTTGTTTACATTAATGGCAAACATTTGGTATTTCTGCCGTTTTTATTGTGCACATCGTTATCTTATCAAATTAAGGTAAACCGATTTTAAGCATTTCAAAAGGATTTGGGGGCATAGTGATATTTAAGTAGGCTATTTCTATATAAAGTATTGATTAAACAGAAACTTTATTGATTATGGTATTACTTGAGATGAATTAAAAACTTGGGAACTCAGGGGACTGGTGTTTTAAACATTGTCTTGGTATTTGTATTTATTATCTTTATGAATTTTCTTGTTAGTTGTCGATTTACTAGTAACCAGTTTTTTTAAAAAGGCCTTCAGATTACTCAAGTGTCATATTTTCTTTCGTTCCCTGTTGCCTAAATGCCTCATCTTCTGCTTTTTGTACTTCCTCTACCAGTAGGTGCTTCAAACTCAAAAATTGTTTTGGTCAATTCATTTTGTTCATTAGATTCCACAAATAAATGAGATCATGTGATATTTGTCTTTCTCAGATTGGCTTATTTCACAAAATGAATTGACCGGCAAAATAAGACCCGAAGCATGGAGGCATGGAACAGACTGACATACCTCATTGCGGAGTTGCGGGGAAGAGATAAACCAAAGCACTTATACACTTATATCCATAGCCCATGGACATGGGCAATAGGGTAGTGAAAACCTGGGCGGGCGGGGTAGGGGTGGGGGGTGGGTAAGGGGAGAGGAAATGGGAGATATTTATAATGCTATCCATAATAAAAATATATTTTAAAAATTGTTTGGGGCAAAGTCAAAATATATTTTCAGCTGAGTCTATTATATAGCTACTCAGTATCTCAGCCACTGAAGGTTGATTTAATATATACAGTACTACTTTTTCTTCTTTTTCTTTTCTAAAATATATTTTTATTTATTTCAGAGTGGAGGGGAGAGGAAGAGAGAGATAGAAACATCAATGATGAGAATCAATCATTGATTGGCTGCCTCCTGCACGCCCCCTACTGGGGATTGAGATGGCACCCCGGGCATGTGCCCTTGACCAGAATTGAACCTGGGACCCTTCAGTCCGCAGGCGGACGATGCTCTATCCACTGAGTCAAACCAGCTAGGGCTATTTTATTTTTCTTGAGAATAAAATCATGCTCCTTTAAAAACAGCATGAGGCATGAACAAAAGATGAGTTTTGTTCATTTGTGCATCTCTTTCATTATGACCATGAAAAAGTTTTATAACTTTTTGGTTCCATAGTTTCCATTTCATAAAGTGGAGATTGTAGTTCTTAGTTGAATACATCACATGAATGTAGTAAGGATAAGCTAGGTGAAGTTAAATCTGTTACATCTTTACTACATTTTAAATAGAAAAGCATGTGAACTTAAATGGTAAATACATGTAGGTAAAAATGTTGAATTCATTCAACCAAAGGTCTCTGGCTTTCCATTCCCCCCTTTCCTTTATGTATTGAGCATTTACTGACCTAGGTGCATGATATAACTTACTTTATTGTCTCGATCACTTAGTAAATATTTGTCAGATGCCAGGAACTTTTCGAGGTGGTAGGGATTTTGTGGGAGCTAAGCGAACACCTTTGTGGTCCTTATGGAGCTTAAAGTCTAGTCAGGGAGATAAACATGAATCAAATAATCTTAGAAATATGTAGTGACAACAGTAAATGCTATTAAGGAAAAGGAAAGGCACAATAGAATGCCTGAGAGGAAGAGAACAGTTTATCTCTCTCTTTTAAAAGTATTTTACTCTGGAAAATTTTATATGGACATAAAGCAGAAAAGAATAATGAACTCTCATCACCTATCAGCTGCTCTCAACAATTATCAGTATTTAGTTTCATTTTCCCTTCCCCATATCCTCTTTCCAACTACCTGAAGTATTTTCAAGTAAATAAGAGATAGCACATCATTTTACCCAAATATCTCAGTATGCATTTCTTAAATAAGGGTAGTTTTAGACATAATCATACTACCATTATCATGTCTAACAGAATTAATAACAATTCCTTAATTTTTTTCCACCCTCCTAGAAATGTGTTACCCTGAGAGGACTGAGTAAATTCAATTTGCCATGGAGTGGATTTACTGCGATTTGAGAGGGTCTCTTGGGGAAAAACAACAACAAACAAGCATACAAACAATAACTCTCCCCTTTACCAGCTTGTTCCTATTGGAAATTCTTTATTTGAGGGAAACTAATTTTCATTTCATGTCTTGGGAGATAAATGTGTTAGAAAATTAATGTCTCCTTCAAGTAACATTTTCATGTAAATGTATTATTTCAATTTAAAGTGAGGCTGTAATTAGTCAACAGGTATAAAAGATGTCATTTTGTTTTGGGGATAGGGGGAGGGGTGAAACATACAGAAGGAATTGTATTTCAAAGATAGGGGGAAGAGATGTAGGGGCCAGCAAGCAGAAAGGGGGTTTATAGAGACCAGCTTTGTATACCTGCAGTTTTGCAGTTTGTCTTCAACTGTGGGTGGGGTCAAAAACAGGTATGTCCTGAGGTGTTCTGGCCTTAGGGCTTGCAATTAATTGCCTCTTCCTCCTACAGATTATGGAAAAACATTTGAAGCAGTTGACTTAAATATAAAGGAGCTTCATTCCCAGTATTTTCATTAATCCAGATATCACTGTGGTAATTGATAACACTTCTAGAGAACTGTAATATTATGCAATTAATAATTTATTTTCAGCTATAAATAGGCATTTATGGACTCATGTGGGGCCTAATCACTGTTTACAGCTTTGTTTATATAGCAAAAGAGATTCTACTGCTTGTGAAGATTCTACTGTGCAAGGTATATCCTTAGAGTAGAATATTATTCAGCAATAAAGAAGAATGGGAACTGATACATGCTATAACATGGATGAACTTTGTAAATATTAAATGTATGAAAGAAGCCAGTCACAAGAGACCACATACTTATATGGTTCCACTTACATGAAGTATCCAAAGTAGGCAGATTAGTTGAAGACAGATTAGTTGTTGCCTGGGACTGGGAGGGTTTGGGCGAAATGGGTATGAGGTTCCCTTTTGGGGTAATGGAAATGTTCCAAAATTGATCCTGGTTGCACAACTCTGTGATTATGTCTAAAAGAGAACATTGAGTTGTATGCTTTAAATAAATTGTATTGGTATATGGATTATACCTCAATAAAGCTGTAAAAAAGGAACTGAGTTTACACCATTGATGTGGTCCTTCTCTCTGCCTCATGTTGCACATTCCACCAACACCAGCTTTTTGGTGCAGGGAACACTTCTTCCAGAGGAGTGGTTTGCACACTCTGCCTGTTTGGCTTCCTGTGAGCCAAGCGGGCTGTGACCTGCCTGCAGTAGCCAACAACGTGTACCTGACCAACAAGCTTCTCATGGCAAGGCATCCTTCCCAGAGTATACTGACTTACACTGGCATCCTTTCCAGCAATTTTTTTGAAACCTTACCAAGGAAATAGTACTTCCTGGTTTGGCCAAATGTACATTGAACAGAGTAGAATCCTGACTCTCAGATCAGAAACTGGATGTGTTAACTAATTTAGACCATTTTTAGGCAGTGATTTTCTTTCAGTCACCATTATGGTGATGCTACTTGTGGCCTGCTGGGTATGGTAACTGCAACACCTGCATTTGTCTGTTTTTAGCAGTGTGTTTTCTACAAATTAGGATCTACTTTGTTTAGGGTTTGTTTGCTCATAGTCTGAGTGGGACTGATAACACAGCAGCCCTATAATTTGTTGGTTTTGGTTCAGAATACCTTCTTCCTTCTCACTGTCATTAAGATCTAAAGAATGAAAGTTAAGACAATTTAGGGTAATTCTCTATATTTAAGTTATACACATTTTCCATTCCAGTCATTCTGCCTGCGTACCATGTTGCACATAAAAAGCTAGCAAATTCTCCATTTATGAAAAACCTACAGCCAACATCATACTCAATAGGCAAAAACTAAAAATGTTTCCCTTAAGATCAGGAACAAAACAGATGACCACTTTTACCACTCTTATTCATTCAACACTAGAGGCCCGGCACACGAAATTTGTGCATGGGGGGGGGGGCGGCCCTTAGCCTGGCCTGCACCCTCTCCAATCTGGGACCCCTCCAGGGATAACCGGCAGTCAGACATCCCTCTCACAGTCCGGGACTGCTGGCTCCTAACTGCTCACCTGCCTGCCTGCTTGATTGCCCCTAACCGCTTCTGCCTGCCAACCTGATCGCCCCCAACTGCCCTTCCCTGCCGGCCTGATCGTCCCCAACTGCCCTCCCCTGCCGCGACCTGCCTCCTCCTCCACCGGGCCCCGCCTCCGCTGTGCGTGTGGCCATCTTGTGATGGCCATCTTGTGACGGCCATCTTGTGACGACGTTAGGGCATGATGCGTGAGGGCATGACAACCACCTAGGCTATTATTAGTATAGATAGTACTGGAAGTCCTAATCACAGCAATCAGATAAGAAGAAATAAAAGGCATCCAAACCAGAAAGGAGGAAGTAAAACTGTCATTATTCACAGATGACATGATATTGTACACATAAAACCCTAAAGACTCCACCAAAAACTATTAGATCTAATAAGTGAATTTGGCAAAGTAGCAGGATACAAAATTAATATTCAGAAATTGGTAGCATTTTTATACACCAATAATGAACTATCAGAAAGAGAAACTTTAAGAAAATAATCCCACCCTAGCTGGTTTGGCTCAGTGGATAGAGCGTTGACCTGCGAACTGAAAGGTCCCAGGTTCGATTCCGGTTAAGGGCACATGCCCAGGTTGTGGGCTCGATCTCCAGTGGGGGACTTGCAGGAGGCAGCCAATCCATGATTCTCTCTCATCATGGATGCTTCTCTTTCTCTCCCTCTTTTTTCCTTTCTGAAATCAATAAAAAATATATTTAAAAAAGATAAAATAATCCCATTTACTATTCCAACAACAAAAACAAGGTATCTAGGAATAAACTTAGCCAAGGAAGTAAAAGACCTATATTTGGAAAACTATAGGACATTGAAGAAAGAAATAGAGGAAAATACAAGCAAGTGGAGGCATATACTGTGTTCATGGACTAGAAGAATTAATATCATAAAAATTTCCATGCTACTCAAAGCAATCTATAGATTCAATGCAATTCCTATTAAAATATTAATGACATATCTCACAAATCTAGAACAAATATTCCAAAAACTTATATGGAACCAAAAAAGACCCCTAATAACCTCAGCAATCTTGAGAAAGAAGAACAAAGTTGGAGGTATCACAATACCAGATATTAAACTGTACTGCAAAGCCATTGTAACCAAAACAGTCTGGTACTGGCATAAGAACAGGTATATAGATCTATGGAACAGAACAGAGAACCCAGAAATTAACCCATAGTTTCATGGTCAATTAATAGTTGACAAAGGAGGCAAGAGCATACAATGGTGTGAAAGTCTCTTCAATAAATGGTGGTGTAAAAATTGGACAGGTACATGCAAAAAAAAAAAAAATGAAACTAGCCTACCAATTTACACCATACACAAGAATAAACTCAAGCCTGGTCAGCATGGCTCAGTGGTTGATCATCAACCTATCAACCAGGAGGTCACAGTTCAATTCTCGGACAGGCACATGCCTGGGTTGCAGGCTTGATCCCCAGTAGGGGGTGTGCAGGATACAGTCTATCAATGAATCTCTCTCATCATAGATTCTATCTCTCCCTCTCCCTTCCTCTCTGAAATCAATAAAAATATATTTTAAAAAAGAATAAACTCAAAATTGATAAAAGACATAAATGTAAGTAGAGAAACCATAAAAATCCTAGAAGAAAACATAGGCAATAAAATCTCAAACATCTTTCAATATTTTTGCCTATATATCTTCTAGGGCAAGGGAAACAACAAAAAAAAAGAAAACAAGTGGGACTACATCAAACTGAAAAGCTTCTTCACGGCAAAAGAAATCAAAATGAAAAGGAAACCCACTGTATGAGAGAACATATTTGCCAATTATACATCTGATAAGGGGTTAATTTACAAAATATATAAAGAACTTATACAACTCAACACCCCGAAATCAAACAATCCAATTAAAAATGGGCAAGGGACCTAATAGACACTTCTCTAAAGAAGACATATAGATGGCCAATAGACATATGAAAAAATGGTCAGCATCAATAATCATCAGAGAGATGTAAATTAAAACTACAATGAAGTATCACTTCACACTTGCCAGAAAGGCTACCATCAATAAATCAACAAAAAACAAGTGCCAGTAAGGATGTAGAGAAAAGTCCTCTTAAAAATAACTACTCTAACGGTTTCAAAATATTAAAAATGGAACTGCCTTTTGACCCAGTGATCCCTACTTCTGGGTATATATCCTAAGAATCCCCAAAAAACAATAAGAAATAATATGTGTACCCCTGTGTACATAACAGCATTATTCACAATAGCCAAGATCTGAAAACAGCCCAAGTGCCCATCAGTAGATGAGTGGATAAAAAAGCCATGGCGTGCCCTGGCTTGTTTGGCTCAGTGGATACAGTGTCAGCCTGTGGACTGAAGGGTCCCGGGTTTGATTCCGGTCAAGGGCACATGCCGGGTTGTGGGCTTGATTCCCCAATAGGGTGCGTGCAGGAGGCAGCCGATTTATGATTTTCTCTCATCATTGATGTTTCTATCCCTCTCCCTTCCTCTCTGAAATCAATTTAAAATATATACACTGAGTGGCCAGATTATTATGATCTCTGAATGCATAATAATATGACCAATTAGTGTGTGTGTGTGTGTGTGTGTGTGTGTGTGTGTATATGTGTGTGTGTGTGTGTGTGTGTATATGTGTATGTATGTGTGTGTGTGTGTATATATATATATTAGAGGCCCAACACACAAGATGGCTGCCCCCATGTGGTCAAAGATGGCTGCCCCCATGTGGACACAAGATGGCCGCCACAAGATGGCCAGCAGGGGAGGGCAGTTGGGAGGGACCAGATCTGCAAGGGAGGGCAGTTGTGGGCGATCATGCCAGCAGGGGAGGGCAGTTGGGAGGGACCAGGCCTGCAAGGGAGGGCAGTTGGGGGCGATCAAGCCTGCAGGGGAGGGCAGTTGGGAGGGACCAGGCCTGCAAGGGAGGGCAGTTGGGGGGGACCAGGCCTGCAGGGGAAGGCCTGCGTGGGGTGGCCTGGGCGAGGGGCCTGTGGTGGTTTGCAGGCCGGCCACGCCCCCCGGCGACCCAAGCAGAGGCCCTGGTATCTGGGATTTATTTATCTTCTATAATTGAAACTTTGTAGCCTTGAGCAGAGCCAAGCCTCCTGCTTGCTCCGTGGCCGCAGCCATTTTTGTTGGAATTTATTTATCTTTTATAATTGAATCTTTGTAGCCTTGAGTGGAGGCCTAGACTGGCCAGAGCTGCAGGAGCTTGGCTTCCTCCATCGTCGGGGGCAACTCAAGCCTCCTGCTCTCTCCAGCTCCGTGGCTGCTGCCATTCTTGTTGGGATATATTTATCTTCTGTAATCGAAACTTTGAAGCCTTAAGTGGAGGCCTGGGCCGGCCAGGGTGTGCAGAAAGCTTGGCTTCCACCATTTCTGGGGAAACCCAAGCCTCCTGCTCGCTCCGTGGCCGCAGCCATCTTGATTGGGTTAATTTGCATACTCGCTCCTGATTGGCTGGTGGGCATGGCTTGTGAGTGTGGCGGAGTGATGGTTAATTTGAATATTAATCTTTTATTAGATAGTATGTGGATGTTTTGTGGGATTTAGTACCAGATAGGATTAATGACATAGATTACCTGGTAATAGTGACAATGTTGACAAATACTATGTATAGGAAGAGTGATATGGCTTCTTGCCCATTTTCAGCCTCCAGGATTATTTTAAATCTAAGGATAATTAGAGCATAAGATTGTTCCTTATTCCCCAAAGGTGGAGAAGGACTATAGGTGGTGTGGTTCTCATTGGCTTTATCAGACTTGTTTTTCGGAGCTAAGCTTTTGCCTTTGCTTGAAACTAAATCTCCAGAACTACATTAGCTATCTGGAGATTGTGTGTATGCAGAGAGCATATGCATTCCATAATGTCTTAAATGCAAGCACAGAATTATAATGCAACCATTTGGTATTACCATTAGTTGCTTTTATACTCCTGTTGGAAACTCAAATAAATGGTGAATTCTCAGGCAGATTTCATGTTCACCACTTTCAGGCTGAGCACACAGCAAAAGTGTTTCTTCATTGTCATCTTCCCAGTGCCCCAGGTTTTCATCTTGATGAATTATAGTGTTGTTTCATATTCTCTATAGAAGAGTTTTCTTTCTTTCTTTTTTTCTTTCTTCCTTTCTTTTTTTTGGTAGTTTAGATACATTTTAATGTTTTCCTTTCTTAAAGTTGACCCTAAAAACAATACTGTACCAATCTGTTAAATACTAACTTTTTATATTATCTGATTGAAAAGGTAAATGTCTCACATTTCTAACATACCTGTTTCTAGACATTAGAAAAATTTGTGAATAATTTTCCTTTCATTTCTTTTAATCTACAACATATATGAATATAAAATATCAGGATATTGTAATATGAAAATGTTTTTAAAACCGAAATGAGTTTTTCTTCCAAAGTAAGTAGTTCTTTTATATTTTTTGGTTGACTATTTAATGAAATGAAATAATTATCTTTTTTAGATGTGATCATGGTATTGTGGTTATTTTTGTTTGGTTGGTTTCTTATTGTGGCCCAAAACATATAAAATAAAGTTTACAACCTTTACCATTTTTAAGTGTATATAGTACAGAACTGTTAACTATATGCACATTGTTGGCAACAGATCTCTAGAACTTTTTCATCTTGCAAAACTGAAACTCGGCCTATTGAACAACTCCCATTTTGCCCCCCTCCCCACCACCACCACCCAGCCTCTGGTAACCACATTCTACTTTCTGTTTCTATCAGTTTGACTTATTTAGATATTTCATATAAGTAGAATTAGGCAGTATTTGTTTTTTTGTGACTGGCTTATTAAAGTGGTATTGCTGGATCATAGGGTAATTCTATTTAAAAATTTTTGAAGAATCTCCAGACTGTTTTCCATAGTGGCTGTGCCATTTTACATTCTAACCAACAACTCACAAGGGTTCCAATTTCTCCACATCCTCACTGGCATTTGTTATTTTTTGTTTTTGATAGTGACTTTTCTAACAGGTGTAAGGTGATAGCTCATTGTGGGTTTTCTTTTTTATATTAAGACATTTTTTAATTTTTTAAATTTCTTTATTGATAAAGGTATTACATATGTGTCCTTATCCCCCCATTACCCTCCCAAACCCCCCACACTCATGCCCTCATCCCCCTGGTGTCTGTGTCCATTGGTTAGGCTTATAAGCAGGCACATAAGTCCTTTGGTTGATCTCTCTCCCTTACCCCCACCGTCCCCTACCTTCCCTCTGAGATTTGACGTTCTGATCGATGTTTCTCTGTCTCTGGATCTGTTTTGTTCATCAGTTTATGTTGTTCATTATATTCCATAAATGAGTGAGATCATGTGATATTTATCTTTCTTTCCCTGGCTTATTTCACTTAGCATAATGCTCTCCAGCTCCATCCATGATGTTGAAAATGGTAAGAATTCCTTTTTTACCGCAGTGCAGTAGTACTCCATTGCGTAGATGTACCACAGGTTTTTAATCCACTCATCTGCTGATGGGCACTTAGGCTGTTTCCAAATCTTAGCTATGGTGAATTGTGCTGCTATGAACATAGGGGTGCATATATCCTTTCTGATTCGTGTTTCCAGTTTCTTGGGATATATTCCTAGAAGTGGGATTACTGTGTCAAATGGGAGTTCCATTTTTAGTTTTTTTGAGGAAACTCCATACTGTTCTCCACAGTGGCTGCACCAGTCTGCATTCCCACCAGCAGTGCACAAGGGTTCCTTTTTCTCCGCATCCTTGCCAGCACTTGTCATTTGTTGATGATAGCCATTCTGACAGGTGTGATATGGTACCGCATTGTCATTTTGATTTGCATCTCTCGGATGATTAGTGACTTTGTTCATGTTTTCATATGTCTCTTGGCCTTCCTTCTGTCTTCTTTCAAAAAAGTATCTATTTAGGTCCATTGCCCATTTTTTTTGATTGGGTTGTTTATCTTCCTTTTATTAAGTTGTATGAGTTTCCTGTAATTGTTGGAGATTAAACCTTTATCGTTGATATCATTGCCAAATATGTTCTCCCATGCAGTGGGCTTTCTTGTTGTTTTGTTGATGGTTTCCTTTGCTGTGCAAAAGTTTTTTATTTGATGTAGTCCCATTTGTTTATTTTCTCTTTAGTTTGCATTGCCTTAGGAGTGGTATCGGTGAAGAAATTGCTTCGGCATATGTCTGAGATTTCTCTGCCTGTGGATTCCTCTAGTATTTTTATGGTTTCCTTTCTTATGTTTAAGTCCTTTATCCATTTTGAGTTTATGTTTGTGTATGGTGTAAGTTGATGGTCTAGTTTCATTTTTTTGCATGTATCTGTCCAATTTTCCCAACACCATTTATTGAAGAGACTGTCTTGACTCCATTGTATGTTCATGCCTCCTTTGTCAAATATTAATTGAGCATAGTGGTTTGGGTCGATTTCTGGGTTCTCTATTCTATTCCATTGATCTATATGTCTGTTCTTGTGCCAGTACCAGGCAGTTTTGAGAACAGTGGCTTGATATCTTGTATTTAGATCCCACCTACTTTGTTCTTCTTTCTCAGGATTGCTGCAGCTATTCGGGGTCTTTTTTTATTCCAGATGAATTTTTGGAAAGTTTGTTCTACATCTGTGAAATATGCCATTGGTATTTTAATGGGAAGGGCATTGAATTTATAGATTGCTTTGGGTAGTATGGACATTTTGATGATGTTGATTCTACCAATCCATGAACACGGTATGTTCTTCCATCTGTTTATGTCTTCCTCTATCTCTTTTTTCAATGTCCTGTAGTTTTCCACATATAGGTCTTTTACCTCCTTAGTTAAGTTTATTCCTAGGTATCTTAATTTTTTTGGTGTGATGGTAAATGGGATTGCTTTTTTAGTCTCTCTTTCTGTAGGTTCATTATTGGTGTATAGAAATGCCATAGATTTCTTGGCGTTAATTTTGTATCCTGCTACATTGCCGAATTCATTTATTAAGTCTATTAGTTTTTTGATGGAGTCTTTTGGGGTTTATTATGTACAATATCATGTCATCTGCAAATAAGGACAGCTTTACTTCTTCTTTTCCAATTTGTATGCCTCTTATTTCTTCTTCTTGTCTAATTGTGATAGCTAATACTTCCAGTACTATGTCAGACAGGAGTGGTGAGAGAGGGCATCCCTGTCTTGTTCCTGTTCTTAGGGGAAATGGTTTTAGTTTTTGCCCATTGAGTATGATGTTTGCTGTGGGTTTATCATATATAGCTTTTATTATGTTGAGGTATGATCCTTCTATTCCCACTTTGTTGAGAGTTTTTATCAAGAAAGGGTGTTGGATTTTGTCAAATGCTTTTTCTGCATTATTGATATGACTATGTGATTTTTATCTCTCAATTTGTTTATGTGATGTATCACGTTTATTGATTTGCGGATATTGTACCATCCTTGCATCCCCGGGATAAATCCTACTTGGTCATGGTGTATGATCTTTCTGATGTACTGATGGATCCAATTTGCTAGAATTTTGTTGAGGATTTTGGCATCTATGTTCATGAGGGATATTGGCCTGTAATTCTCTTTCATTGTGTTGTCTTTATCTGATTTTGGTATTAGGATGATGCTGATTTCATAGAATGAGCTTGAAAGTGTTCCTTCCTCTTCAATTTTTTGGAATAATCTGAGAAGGATAGGTTTTAGTTTTTCCTTGAATGTTTGGCAAAACTCCTCTGTGAAGCCATCTGGCCCTAGGCTTTTGTTTACTGGAAGCTTTTTGATGACTGCTTCAATTTCTTCCATAGTTATCAGCCTATTGAGATTTTTAGAATCTTCCTGATTGAGTTTTGGAAGGTTGTATTTTTCTAGAAATATGTCCATTCCTCCAGGTTGTCTAGATTGTTAGAATAGAGTTGTTCATAGTGTTTTTTAACAATCCTTTGTATTTCTGTGGGGTCTGTCGTTATTTCACCTCTTTCATTTCTGATTTTGTTTATTGGGGTCCTCTCTCTTTGCTTCTTGGTGAGCCTGGCTAGAGGTTCATCAATGTTGTTTATCCTTTCAAAGAACCAGCTCTTGGTTTCATTAATCTTTTGTATTGTTTTTTTGGTCTCCTTGTGATTCATTTCTACTCTGATCTTTGTTATCTCCTTCCTTCTGCTCACTCTGGGCTTTTCTTGTTGCTCTCTTTCTAATTCTTTGAGTTGTAGATTTAGATGATTTATTATCATTTTTTCTTGTTTTTTGAGGTAGGCCTGTAGAGCTATAAACTTCCCTCTCAAGACTGCTTTCATTGTGTCCCATAGCATTTGGATTGTTGTGTTTTCATTGTCGTTTGTTGCCAGGATGCTTTTTATTCCTTCTTTGATCTCTTTGGTAACCCAATCATTGTTTAACAACATGCGATTCAGCTTACAAGTGTTTGAATTTTTTGGATTGTTTTTATTGTAGTTTATTTCTAATATTATGCCATTGTGGTCTTGAGAAAATGCTTGATATGATTTCAATCTTTTTGAATTTGGGGAGACTTTGTTTGTGACCCAATATGTGGTCTATTTTTTAAAATGTTCCATGTGCACTTGAGAAGAACGTATATTCTGTGGCTTTGGGGTGAAATGCTCTGAAGATGTCAATTAAGTCCATCTGATCTAGTGAGTCATTTAGGCTTGCTGTTTCTTTGCTGATTTTTTGTCTAGAGGATTTATCCAGTGATGTCAGTGGTGTATTAAAGTCCCCTACTATGATTGTATTGTTGTCGATCTCTCCCTTGATATCTTCCAGGAGGTTTTTTTTATGTATTTGGGTGCTCTCATTGTGGTTTTGATTTGCATTTCCCTGATGATCAGTGTTTGGAGTCCTTTGCATGCTTCAATCATTTTTTCATGCACTTGACAGTTATTCTTTGGAGAAAGTTCCTTCTTTATCTTACAGTTCTGTAGTTAAGTGTAGGCACAGTGTGGCCCAGCTGGTTCTCTGTTCTAGGTTTCACGATATTAGTGTACCTCTTCTGTGCCACTGACTGTGTGTACATCATATCTGGCACATGCTTCTCTTAATAGCACTTATGACATTGAATTGTCATTAGTGGTTTCATGTGTTTCTTCCGCCCCAGACTGTGGTCTCCTTGAGAGTTGACATGGCAGTTTCCTCTCTCTGTCCCCTGTGCTTAGCTCAGAGTAGATGCTCAATGTATATTTGTTGAATGAGTAAATCAGCATACACACTTGTAGAGACATAGAGTTTTATGGAACTGGTTAGATTAACTTATTCCTTGGTGAAATAAAATGTGTACACAATAAGTAAAATCCCCTCTTCCACTTCCTTCCTTCCCATCCAGCTTTACTCCTAAAAGGTAGCCTCTTCGAACCACTTATCCTCTTGGATTTCCTAGTGTCTACACTCTGACTTCTGGAACCGTATGTCTAAAGAGAACTGCACACATCCTAGAAGGTGCATAAGATGCTGAATTTGGGTACTGGAAGAAATTACAGTGGAACCTCGGTTTTCAAACTTAATTCTTTCTGGAAGGCTGCTCGTGAAGCGATTTGTTTGAAAACTGAATAATTTTTTGCATTAGAAATAATGTAAATTGAATTAATCTGTTCCAGACCCCTAAATGATTCCACTTTAACCTTTCTTATATACAGTACATGTCTAATGTACTCTTTAATCTATAAATAGACATTTATTTTGTTAAATATACCTAACCACTCCCTACTAGCCTTGAAGGAGTCACTTTCAGCACTTGTTCCAGGGGTGTTTTTCAGGCCAGCATGTGCCATCTTAGCTAATTCACATATCACTGCTAACTGCTTTTCGGTTATCCAAATCAACAACAGTTTTTCTGCCTCTTCAGTTGTCTGTGATTATTGTTTCTTTCACATCCTTCGCAACATTAGCACTCTTGATAGCCTTTTTATGTTTTAAAATTATGCTAATCATTGAGCATGAAAGGCAAAAACTGAAGTTTGGTTCCACGACTGAGACATTTTTTCTGTGACCAACTTGGTCGAGAACCGAATTGAGATGGGAGATGTTTAAGAAACAAGGTTTGACTATATTTGATATTTTATTTATTCTCATATACTTTTTATATCTGAAAGTGCTTTTTATCTGAATAGCTGTTGATTTTCTGGTTTTGGTTTATTATTATAATAAGTATTCCCTCCTTTTAAGGACACGTATGTAATAACTTAATCAATTTTAAAAAAAGTATTCCACCCTTAAAATCTATTCAAGATTATTCTTTTTTTTTTTTAATATATTTTATTGATTTTTTACAGAGAGGAAGGGAGAGGGATAGAGAGTTAGGAACATCGATGAGAGAGAGAAACATCGATTAGCTGCCTCCTGCACACCTCCTACTGGGGATGTGCCCGCAACCAAGGTACATGCCCTTGACCGGAATCGAACCTGGGACCACTCAGTCCGCAGTCCGACGCTCTATCCACTGAGCCAAACCGGTCAGGGCAAGATTATTCTTATACTAGAGGCCTGGTGCACAAATTCGTGCACTGGTGGGGTCCAGTCGGCCAACTTCGTTGGGGGCTGATTGGGGGAGGGGCTAGCCGGAGTGAGGGGCTGTAGTTGTTCTGGTCGTTCTGCCATTTGGTCACTGGGCTTTTATTATATAGGATACTTTTTACAATATACATCTAACAGATTAGTATAGTTATAAGTTTATATAGAATATAAGTAAGTATATAGATGTTAAAGATTTATGCTCTAAAATATTTTCAGAGGGCTATACAATGAAAAAGATTTAGGGCCACTGTTCTGAACAGTAAACTTTACCTCTTTTTCTTGATTTATCAACTTTAGGTAATAGCTATTGACTTTCCACCTTAAAAAATGAGTATTGAACCTTAGCCAGTTTGGCTCAGTGGCTAGAGCATCGGCCTGTGGACTGAAGGTTTATGGGTTTGATTCTGGTCAAGGGCAGGTACCTCGGTTGCAGGATTGATCAAGAGCATGCAGAGGCAACCAATCGTTGTTTCTCTTTCTGTCTCTCCCCCTCCCTTCCACTCTCTGTAAAGATCAATGGAAAAATATCCTCTGGTGAGGGTTTAAAAAAAATAATTTAACTTTTGTACACTACAGTCTTATTCTCTTCCAGTGTTTGATAGTTGTATTATTATTTTTACTTGTTCTGTTGCTTAACTAAGTAACTTCAGATAATGATAACTCTATTTCTCATTTCATCCACTTTTGACAGTCTTTGTTGACTTCCCCCTTTTTAAGAAGGGGCATTAGGACATGTGCTCCTTTTTCTATCTGTTTTCCCCACTTTGTGTCAACTTTTACATTTTGTCCTATTATCACAACAGAGTCTCCATATAAGTTGAATCTAAAAGATGAGAACTATAAATAGTACTACGTTATTATGACTTACTTGTTAATTCTTATAAAGGAAAATCTCCCTTGTGAACCTGAGACCCATTGACTGTAGCATGAAGTAACTTTCTCCATGTCAGGAAAGCAGGTAGAATAAACAGACCAGTACAAATGCCTCCTATTATTAAGCAAAATAGGATTTATTACTTCTCAGAAGCTAAACCATATTTCTGCCAGTAGGGAAGAGAACATGTGATGTTTGTACATTCCCTATAAAAAGTTCCTTTTTGCTTATAAGTCATGCTTACTTGCTTTTAAATATTCCAACTAAAGAATAATCATGTAAAGCCTAGCCTATGGGATGTATAATGAAGTAACAGAGTTATGATTTGAGATCATGATGGACCACAGTTTCTCCCATGAGCAGTCAATACACCTTATTATGCTTAGCTGTCTTGAGTAGATATTTCTGTCATTTGCCACCAAATCGAAGTGATTGAGGTTGTTTTGGGGTGCTGGACCATTCTATAACAAGAACAACAACTCTCACGTCCAGGGAGAGCATTGCAAGTAGGCATTGGCTGTCATTTGGTACCATATTTACAGAAAATAAAAAGAGAGTGAAACACTTCTGGCCCATCCTTCTCTTAGGGCCTGGCAGTTTATGTCAAAGTTCGTTCTAGTCTAAGATGAAGAGCATCTCTATTTTTAGTACTCCCTAAAATATGACCCTATAAATACTTAGTGCAGAGCCAGTTTGTGTGCTAGGATTGCATTTTCTTCTCTCCAGGGCCAGGGTCATCACTATTGGGCTCTCAAAATTCTAAGTTCATGAGGAAGGACCCTAAGCAGAAATTCCCACACCAGATAAGTTGTATATTCTAGAAAGTTTACAAGTTTCCTGAAACTGTTTCTAAAGTTCCATGGGTTGATGAGGGAGGGAAATTATTATATACTTATTTCCACAAACTTAAGAGAAACAAATCATATTTTATGTACTTTCACTTTGGTTATCATAACAATAGCAGAATGTAATCATATGGACTGCTGCATTAACTGACTGTCTCAGGCTGAACTGTTATTTTAAAAAGGGCAGAATGAAATAAATAATATTTTTCCTTAAAAAAAGAGTCTAAGTTCAATAACAACTAGATCCTCTTTTCTCATATTCCATTAATTCCTTTTAATCGGCGTGCATGTAACCTTGCTTCATATTTGAAATGCAGCTTTTTTTTTATGCCATTTGTCTTTTTCTTTTTTTTTTTCTTTTTAATTTTCAATGAGTTCCTAATTGCCTTTCTTCTATTTTGGGAAGGGGGGGCATAATATGCCTTTATTGTAGCCTCACTTTTTCCATACTCTCAGTTACATTTTCTATTCTGTGGAATCCCCCTTTGTGACCAATTGCTTTTTTAAGCTACTGCACGGCTGTCTTCCAAGGATTTCCCTCCACTCTTCTCTATTCTCAGGATCCTGTGTCTTCCACTGTCCTGATTTATGCTGTCATTTTACTAGAGTATATCCTGAAATAAGTTCTTGAGAAAAAATGTGTGGGAAATAAACTTTCTGAGTCATGGCTAAAACTGTCTTTATTCTACCTTAGTACTTGTTTGTAGTTATGTTGAGTATAGAATTCTGGGCTGGAAATTTTCTCTAGAAAATGTGATGGCTTGGTCCCCTTTTCTTCTAACACCTCTTGCTGATAAGAAGTCAGTTTGACTACCAGTCCTTTATCAGTGCCTTGTTTTTCCTGTTCAGAATTTCCTTTTTATATTTATTTCGGAATTGCATTAGGAAATGTATAGATGAGGGTCTTTTATCAGTTAGTTTTATGGAGCACTCACTAAACCCTTTCAGTCTTAAGACTTGCTTCCCTTCTTTGCCCTGTTGAATTTTATTATTTACTAGAGGCCCAGTGCATGATTAAATCATGCACGTGTAGGGTCCCCTACACGCTTTTGCTTTCGATCATGGGGGAGCTGGGTGCCTGTCCACTGGTGCCTGAGCAGACAGGCACCCAGCTCCCACGCTTTCGCTTTCGATCGCTGGTGCACCAGGCCTTTCAGAAGCCTCCGCTGTGCCTGGTGCCTGAGCGGACAGGCACCCAGCTCCCACGCTTTCGCTTTTGATCGTGGGGAGCTGGGTGCCTGTCCGCTGGTGCACCAGGCCTTTCAGAAGCCTCTGGCGCAGTGAAGGCTTCTGAAAGGCCTGGTGCACCAGCGGACAGGCACCCAGCTCCCCTGCTTTTGATGGTCCGCGGCGGGACGTGAGCTTGTTGCCCCAGAGACCCTTTCTGTGCCGCAGCACAGCCATGGTGCAGACGCTGAGCTCGTGCCGCCGCTGGCGACTCAAGCTCAGCATCCCGCCGGCCCAATCGGCCACCCCGAGTCCCGCCCCCCCCCCCCCCCGCGCCTCCTGGCCAATCGTGGGCATAGCGAAGGTATGGTCAATTTGCATATTTGTCTATTATTAGGTAGGATTATTAGGTAGGATTAAATAGTTTCTCCCCTTCTTTGTTTCTGGGGCTCTTACCAGTCAAATGTTGTACTTATTGGATTAGCTCTTTGTCTCTTACAGTCTATCTCTATCCTTTTACCCATATGCTCTCATTATGAGTTTCTCAGTTTTGTTTTCTAGATCATCTGTTGATTTTCGTTCCTTTTCTAATCAGTATTTACATTCTAAGAATTTTTAATTTAACTTATAAGAGTTCTTCCAAGTTCTTTGTCCCTTTGTGGATTCTGTTCCTGTTTTTTATGGATGCAGAACTCTCTTGAATCTTTTGATCATAGTGGTTTTTAAAAATGTTTTCTTATGTCCCTAAGACATATTTGTTCCCCTGAGGTTTCCTTTTTCTATATGTTTTTCTAAGCTCTTCTTTTTCATGCTTCTGATTTCCCTATGTGCCTGGCAATCCTTAGTTGTCTATTTAAATTTTTTAAAATTGAATTTTAGAGACAGAGAAGAGAAACATTGACTTGTTGTTCCACTTACGCATTAATTGGTTGATTCTGCATGTGCCCTGACTGGGATCGAACCCACTACCTTGGCCTATTGGGACGGCACTCTAACCAACTGAGCTACCGGTCAGGGCCTGTCTAATTATATTTTAGAAAGGTCTGGAAGAAGTGATGTAGAGGAATGGCAGCATAAGGGCGTAACTTTTCCTCTCCCCCGGACATTTCATCAAGTTAACCATCTATAATTCAACAAAGAAATCCCTGCTCAACACAGATGCACACCTGAGAGACCCAAGCACTAAAACACCTAAAGGTGGGCATCCAGGAATAAATGGGAAAACGAGAAGGGAGAAAAGCGCAGCCCTGCAACTGGGAGCTCATGGCTCAGCTGGCCCTGAGAGGGGAGAAAGCCGGAGGTAGCAGGCACTTCCCTCAGCCGGGCAAGAGGAACAGAGAGCTGCAGGGAGCAGCCCGCAGGGCAAGCCGAGGTGGGCAGGCACCTGACAGAGTGCGGGGTTCTGCCTGTGGCTCCCCACTGTTGGGCCGGGCAGTGGTGTTTCAGAGAAACAGAGTCACAGAGCCCTGCCACAGTTTGCACCCCCAAGACTCGTCTCCCATTGCCCTTGGAGTCAGGTCCAGGAGCATATCATCTGTAAACCAAGAGCTGTTGCAATAGAATCGCTGTTTCACTCTGTGACTGATCCGCTGGAGGGGTGCTTGGGGTGACCCCGCAAAGGTCAGAAGTCGCCATTATGATGAGAGTAAGACAAACCCCACCCCAAAGCAGCATGACTATACTGCCCTACGGATGCCGAGGAGGCGCAAATCTGGCAGACCACAGAGGTAAAAGTCTTCCGATTCAGTGCCATCTATTGAAATAGAGTAGAAAGACCTCTTCAGAGATAAAAGCGAAAACAAAGGACAGAAAATACCATGAGGGGGACCACAGTAACGACGATGACCAGAAAGAAAATGGAAAAATCCCCAGAAAGCAGGCTGAAACACATGGAAATATGTGATACAAATACAGAGATTTCAAGATTGCAGTTCTGAAAATACTCAACGATATGCAAGAAAGTACTCACAGGCAATTCAGTGTACTTAGAAAGCAAATCAATAAACAAAATGAGTATTTACCAAGGAAATTGAAACTTTAAAAAAGAACCAATCAAAAAGAGAGAGAGCCAATCAGAAATCCTGGAAATGAAGCATGCAATTAAGGAGATTAAGAGTGCGCTACTGAGCCGAAACCGGTTTGGCTCAGTGGATAGAGCGTTGGCCTGCGGACTGAAAGGTCCCAGGTTTGATTCCGGTCAAGGGCATGTACCTTGATTGTGGGCACATCCCCAGTAGGGGGTGTGCAAGAGGCAGCTGATTGATGTTTCTCTATCATCGATGTTTCTAACTCTCTATCCCTCTCTCTTCCTCTCTGTAAAAAAATCAATAAAATATATTTTTAAAAATTCTAAAAAAAAAAAAAAAAAGAGTGAGCTACTGAGCCCTAGCCAGTTTGGCTCAGTGGATAGAGATTCCATCTGTGGACTGAAGGGTCTTGGGTTCGATTCCAGTCAAGAGTACAAGCCCAGGTTGGGGGCTCAATCCCTACTATGGGGCATGCAGGAGGCAGCCATCAATGATTCTCATCATTGATGTTTCTATCTATCTCCTTTCCTTTTTGAAATCATTAAAAAAAAAAAGTGAGCTACTGAGCATAGAAAACAGAACCAACTAGTTAGAGAAAAGAACTAGTGATATCAAAGATAGGAATCAAGAAGTGACACAGAGGGAAGAAGAGAGAGACCTGAGAATAAAGAAAAATGAAAGAGCTCTATGAGACCTATCTGACTCCATCAGAAAAAGCAATATTAGAATTATAGGCATTGCAGAGGAAGAAGAGAGAGAGCATGGAACGGAGGGACTATTAAAACAAATAGTGGATGAGAACTTCCCAAATCTATGTAAAGAACTAGATCCTTGAATCCAAGAAGCAAACAGAACACCAAGTTACCTCAATCCAAAGAGGCCCTCTCCAGGCACTTGGTATTGAAACTGTCAAAAATTAATGACAAAGAAAAAATTCTCAAAGCAGCCAGACATACAGAAGCTGAGAGATTTTACCACCAGAAAACCTCCATTACAGGAAATACTCAAGGGAGTTATTCTACCTGAAACAAAAATATAAGGTCACAACACTACAAGTAAGATCACCAAAAACTTACAGCATAAACAGGGATAATTTATGACAACAAAAACATACAAGGGGAAGGTGGAAAGGTCTGAACTGGCAAAGGAAGATGAAAAATAGATGTACTCAAAAGAGAATAAAACTAAAGTATATATGCAACTTCATTCTGTATAAATCTAATGTTAACCACACACAAAAATCCCCAAACCAGGACATAGAGCTTTAAAAAAAAAGAGAGGAAACGGAGGAAAGTTGTATGGAATACCACCAAACAAAATAACAGACAGAAACATAAAGGAAAATAACCAATGGAAACGCAGAGCTACCAGAAAACAAAAGATAAAATGGCTATAGGAAATCCTCATACATAAATAATTACCCTAAATGTAAATGGTCTGATTCACCAATAAAGAGGCACAGAGTAGCAGAGTGGATCAAAAAACAAAACCCAACCAATGCTGCCTACAAGAGATGTATCTAAGATGCAAAGACAAAGGTAGATTCAAAGTAAAAGGGTGGGAAATTATTCTCCAAGCACCACATCCTCAGAAAAGCAGGTATAGCCATACTTATATTTGATAAGAGACAAAGATGGACACTTTCTAATGATAAAGGGAACACTACATCAAGAAAGCATAACACTTCTTAACATATATGCACCCAACCAGGGAGCACTGCAATATATAAAACAACCACTAGGCCAGATGGACATAATTGACATTTACTGAACCTTTCATTCCAGAATACCAGATTATGCATTATTCTCTAGCGCACATGGAACATTCTCAAGGATGGACCATATGTTGGGTCACAAAGCTAGCATCAATCAATTCAGGAAGATTGAAATTATACTAAGCATATTCTCTGACCACGATGCCTTGAAATTAGAAATCAACTGAAAAAGGGAAGTAAAGAAACTCACAAATACATGGAGATTAAACAACATACTACTAAAAATTGACTGGGTCAAAGAAGAAATAAAAGGTGAAATCAAAAGATACATAGAGACAGCCCTAGCCAGTTTGGCTTAGTGGATAGAGTGTTGTCCTGAGGACTGAAAGGTCTTGGGTTTGATTCTGGTCAAGGGCACGTACTTGGGTTGTGGGCTCGATCCCCTGTAAAGTGGGGGGGGGGAGGTGCAGGAGGCAGCTGACCAATGATTCTCTCTCATCATTGATGTTTCTATCTCTCTCTCCCTCTCCCTTCCTCTCTGAAATCAATAAAAAAGCAACCTAAAGTCAGCAAAAAAGGAAATATAAAAATTAGAGCAGAATTAAATGAAGTAGAGAACAAAAAGACTATACAAAAAATTAATAAAACAAAGAGCTGGTTCTTTGAAAATATTAATAAAATTGACCCCTGGCTAGACTCACTAAGGAAAAAGGGGGAAAGACCCATATAAACAAAATCAGAAATGAGAGAGAAGTTACCACAGATATCACAGATATACAAAGGATCATACTAGAATATTATGAAAGACTATATGCCACCAAATTCAATAACCTAGAAGAAATGGATAAGTTCCTAGAAATATATAACCTTCCTAGACTAAATCATGAAGTATTAGAAAATCTAAACAGACTATTCAGCAGTGAGGAAATTGAAACAACCATCAAAGACCTCCCCCAAAAAAACCAAAAGTACAGGCTTCACCAGTGAATTCTACCAGACGTTCAAAGAAGATTTAAAACCTATCCTTCTCAAACTCTTCCAGAAAATTGAAGAAGAGGCAATACTGCCTAACACATTCTATGAGGCCAATATAACCCTGATACCAAAACCTGGCAAAGATAAGCCAAAAAAAACAACAACAACAACAACAACAACAACAAAACTACAGACCAATATCTCTAATGAATACAGATGCAAAATTCCTAAACAAAATAGTAGTAAATCAAATACAATAGTACATCCAAAAAATAATATATCATGATCAAGTGGGGTTCATTACAGGGGCACAAGGATGGTTCAACATTCACAAATCAATCAACGTAATACACCACATTAAGAAAAGAAAGTGTAAAAAGCATATGATTTTTTCAATAGATGCAGAAAAAGCTTTTGATAAGATACAACATCCATGTATGATTAAAACACTCAATAAAATAGGAATAGAAGGAAAGTACCTCAACATAATAAAGGTCATATATGATGAACCCTTAGCTAATATACTCAATGGTGAAAAACTGAAAGCTTTTCCTCTAAGATCAGGAAGACAAGGATGTCCACTCTCACCACTCTTACTCAACATAGTGCTGGAAGTCCTAGCCAGAGCAATAAGGAAAGAGAAAGAAATAAAAGGCATCCAAATAGGAAAGGAAGAAGTTAAATTGTCACATTTTGCAGACAACATGATTCTGTATATAGACCACCTTAAAGACTCCACCAAAAACTACTAGAAACAATAAACAAATACAGTCAAGTTGCAGGATACAAAATCAATATGCAAATGTCAATAAACTTTTTCTGAAGTTTTGTTGTTAGTATACAGGAAGGCAAATTATACTAAAAAGCTATGATAATCAAAACAACATGATATTAGCAGAGAAACAGACACACAGATCAATGGAACAGAATAGAGAGCCCAGCTTAAAACCACCTGTATATGGTGAGATAATTTTTGATAAAGGAGTCAGAAACGCACAATGGAGTAAAGATAGTCTCTTCAACATAGAAGCATAGAACAGACTGCAGAATCTCAGAGGGAAGGTGCAGGAGGATGGGTGGGTGGGAAGTGATCAACCAAAGAACTTGTATGCATATATGCATAACCCATGGACACAGACAAGAGGGGGTGGTGAAGGCCTGGGGCAGAGGGCAGGGGTAGGCTAGAAGGGGTTAATGGGGGGGGAGGCATATGTAATACTTTCAACAATAGATATTTTTAAAAATGTCTCTTCAGTAAGTGGTGCTGGGAAAACTGGAAAGCCAAATGCAAACAAATGGGGATTAGTTTGTCCCCATGTACAAAAATTAATTCAAAATGGATAAAGACCTAAATATAAGACCTGAAACAATAAGTTACATAGAAGAAAATATAGGTACCAAACTTGTGGATATGAGAAGTAGAGAACATTTTATGAACTTGATCCCAAAGGCAAGGGAAGTAAAGGCAAAAATAAACAAATGGGACTATGTCACACTCAAAAGCTGCTGCACAGCAAAAGGAACTGACAGTAAAACAAAGAGGCAGCCAACCAGATGGGAGATAATATTTACAAACAGTAGCTCCAACAAAGTTCTAATTGCCAAAATATATAAAGAACTTGTAAAACTCAACACCAAACAAACAAAAACCCAATAAAAAAATGGGCAGAGGACTGAAAATACACCAAGAAGACATACAAACAGCCAATAGATATATGAAAAGATGTTCAACCTCATTGGCTATTAGGGAAAAGCAAATCAAAACTACAATGAGATACCACCTTACACCAGCTAGAGTGGACATTATCAACAGGACAAGCAATAACAAGTGTTGGAGAGGTTGTGGAAAAAAGGGAACCCTCATTCACTGCTGGTGGGAATGTAGACTGGTACAACCACTATAGAAACAGTGTGGTGATTCCTCAAAAATTTAAGAATAGAGCTACTATACAACACAGCATTCCCATTCCTGGGTATATGCCTGAAAAGCTCGAAATAATGTATTTGAAAAGATATATACACCCCTATGTTCATTACAGCATTATTCACTGTGGCCAAGATATGGAAACAGCCAAAGTGTCCTGAGATAGAGGACTGGATAAAGAAGATGTGGTGCCTATACACAATGGAATACTACTCAGCCCTAAGAAAGGATGAAATAGCACCATTTGCAACAACATGGATGGACCTTGAGAACGTTATACTAAGGGAAATAAGTCAGTCAGCAAAAGCTAAAAACCATATTATTTCACTCATGTGTGGGGTATAAAACTGAAACTCATGAACATAAACAGCAGTGTGGTGGTTGCCAGAGGGAAGGGGATGGAGGAGAAGGGGGTAATAATATAAGGTGACAGGAGAAGATTTGACTCTGGGTGGTGGACACATGGTGTAATACACAGATCTTGTAACATAGAAAACCACACCTGAAACCTATATGTGCACGTTGACCAATGCCACCCCAATCAATTTAATTTTTTTAAAGACGAAAGAAAGAAGGACTGAGAAGGATTTCCTCTGCTATTTTATTTATTATTTTTGAATATACTTTTTATTGATTTCATAGAGGAAGGGAGAGAGAGATAGAAACGTCAATGATGGGAGAGAGAGTCGTTGATTGGCTAGGCAGACCATGGGGACCGAGCCCCCAACCCAGGCATGGGCCCTAGACAGGGGTCGAACCGGGGACCCTTCAGTTTGCAGGCCGACGTTCTATCCACTGACTAGGGCTATTTACTTATTTTTATCATTGCTTTTGTTTTTTAAGTATGGGTTGTTTTTTTAACTAATTTCAGAGAGAGGAAGGAAGAGAGAAAGAGAAAGAAGCATGGATGTGAGAGAGAAACATCAATTGTTTGCCTCTGAGGACCAAACCCCCGAAGCCTGGGCATGTGCCCTGACCAAGAATTAAACCGGCGTCCTTTAGGTGTATGGGAGGATGCTCAACCACCTGAGCCACACCAGCCTGGGCTCCTCTGCTATTTTAAAAATTGGTTTCTTTCCCCCTTAAATCCATTACCTTAGTCACTAAGGTAATGTCACTAAGGCTTAGTGGATGGCTGACTGAGCCCTCTGAGTAGGGCAGCATGCCTGGGCTGTCTTGCTTTCTCTAAGTGAGCCTATGCTCAGGCTTCGGGGCCCTGGTGCCAGAGGAGTCCTGTACTCCGGGAAGACTGTGCTCCCACTAGAAGCCTTGGCTTTCTCCAGGTTGTTTGTTCCTTCAGCTATCTGGTTTTTCAGCTGGGGGTTAATGCCAGGCTGCCTGTGATCTATGTGGGGGTGGGGGGGAACAGATGGGAGTGCCAACCAGCATAGTTCCAGGTACAGACCTTCAATTACCCCACTGTCTTCAACCCACTTCTCGCTCCTGCCCTCCCTTGTACCTGCTGGCCCACGGCCCGCAGCCATCGGGTGCTCAGGGCAGATTGGCTCTCCAGATTCCGCTGGCGTTCCAAGAAGCAGCTTGGTTTCCAGTTCCTTCCGGGTTGCCTTTTGGAGTATTCTGGGCTGTGGCTTTCCCTGCCTGCCTCATCCATCAACACAATTTCATCTGATTTTTTAATCTAGACATTTGTTGGATCTTTCATCCCCTGGTGAACCCCCTCCTTACCTTTTCTTTTGTGATTAGAGGTTTATTGCTTCTTTTGCCTTACTTAGTTGAGTGTGGTTTTGCAAGCTCTATGTAGTAAACATTTATATCCTCAATCTACCATCTTGAACTCAAAAGTCCTGTTGTGAATTTAAACTGCTATCTGTCTCCTGGGTATTTACTGACCTACCCTGTGTATATTCATGGCTGCAGTGTCTGTTTAAGCATTGCATGATTAGTAAATTATTTCAGTAAAATGAAGCAACAGAATTGGAGAAAATAATTTAGAGGCACAAAGATATAATGGTGAGGGCATGTGCTGGGGGGAGGGGGCCGCCAGGAAGTCAATGGGGAAAAAAAGACTTACGTAATACTTTAAACAATAAAGAATTTAAATTTAAAAAAAAAAAGATATAATGGCATCTCCTCCCTTTCTCCCCGCACCGCCCCCCCCCCCTCGCCCCACCTCCCGGGCCCTAAAAATCTTGTGTAATAGCAACAGTTTATTTTAGTAAAAAAAAAGGAAGAAAACTATTCCATTAAAGATTAGAGTCTTAAATTAGCACCAACTTTGTGCCTCATTTCTATAGGTTATAAGTCAACAGGATATTACCTGCTGTGTACCAGTTAAGTACTGAGCTTGTAGCAATGATGTGATAGAATTTTGTGCATTGTTTGGGGGAGGGGCACTGATAGATAAATAATAAATGATTTTTTTAAAAACCAACAAAAACATCAGGTTGCTGTGTGCACAAATAATTAAAGTAGGTGATGTGATAATGAGTGTGAGGACATCTGTGTTGGCCATTTGGTTGGAGAACCTTGCTGTGGAGGGGCAGTTACCTGAGATCTAACTAATAAGCAGGAGCCAGCCAGGCAAACACTGACCTGGCATTGCCATCCGAGAGCATATCCTTTCCACTTTATTCAGTGCTACCCACACTTTAGTTTTGATCATACTTCTGTCCTATAAAAGGTTTTTATATTAATGTAATGAATTGCTTAAGCATTTCATCAGCTTTTAAATAGCACTTTGGTGAAATAGAAAGACTCATGAGATAATTTATTCCCTTAGGACAGAGAAGGGATAAACAAGCCTTTTTAGTCTGTGATAGCAGGATGGTTTCGTGAATTTAAAGGCCTTAATTATTATGCTTTAAGCAACAGCTTAATTTGCTTCAGTCTGATTCTTAGCTTTCAAGTGGGGTTCTTCCTTTGATATATTGCGTTGCTATTTTGGTGCTTGTCATTTTTCTATTGCACTTTTCCTCATCAAAACGTATTTACTGTTCACTTCCATATAGTCCCTGCGGTGATGTTGATACTGTGGGCTGCAGATGCACATTCACTTTTACCTTTCAACTGGGTACACTTTTCTACAAGTAGGGGGCATGGGTAGTTTAAGGGAGCCAATTGTAGGTCTTTAAATGCCCCATGTACTTTTTCTAACGTTGTTCAGCCTGAGAATGTGCAGCAGGGCCCGCTTTCCCACCTTCTCTTTCCCAGCGGCCCTTCTCCCACTGTTACCAAAGAAAGGCATATTGCATGCACATCCATCTCAAATCTTACAGAGGTTCCTGGAGGGAAAAACCACCAGGGGCCAAACAAAGGGCAGTTGAAAATGTTGGTGTCTGTGTTAAGATGGTGAATGACTAAGTATCACCATCTCGGGAAATGACTGGATAACAGTTTCTTTTGCAATTCAACTACTTTCAAGTTTTTTGCTCTTACAAAACTGAAAGAGAACCTAATTGAGTTGTTTGCTAATTAATTTATAGATTATTAAGTATATTTTTATGGTAGATTACTGTTATTTTTGTCACATGGCTTAACAGATTTCAAAGAATTGAGAAGTAATGACTCTAACAAGGCCTCTATTCTCATCTCATTTATGTGAAGAAGGCCTCTCTCACCACTTAAAGTTATAAAAATAAAAAGTAGGGATAGAATTGATGTTGATCCCGATTTCATCCTGGCAATAAGTAATAGTCACTGATGAAAACATTAACTAATTGAAGGAGAAAAAGTTCACCCACATCTTTAATAAAGTTTTATTCTTATGTTTAAGAATTTTTAAAATAAAAACTTGCTGTGTTTTTATATTTTAATCAGTGGGGTAGAAATAATAATTGTAAGAAAACTCAAAACAGAAGAGATTGTCTTAATACATAGAGTCCTTTATTAAAAAAAATAAAGAGAATTTTATTTTCAATTTATAAACAGATTTTTGTTGAGGAAAATATAATAGAGTGGCCAATAAAAAGACTTTCAAATATAGAGTATTTTACATTAAAATAAATTGTGTGGAAAGAAAAACATTTCCTGATGTTAAGCCTTACTGTATAGCTTCATTAATCAAGATATACTGGCAAAGGAATAGACACAGAGATCAATGGAATAGAATAGGGAACCCCAAAATAGAGCCCCATAAATATGACTAATTACTTTTTGACAAAGGCTCTAAAAGCAATTCAAATGGAGGAGGGATAGCCTTTTTATTTTTTTATAGAATAGTTTGTTAATTTTTAGAGAGTAAGGGAGAGGGTGAGAGAGAGAGAAACATTGATGTGAGAGATACATTGATCAGCTGCCTCCTGCACACCCCACACTGGGGATCTAGCCCACAACCCAGGCATGTGCCCTGACCAGCAATGGAACTGTGACCTCCTGTTTCATAGGTCGACACTCAACCACTGAGGAGTCTATTTTCAGCTGATCAATGATTCTCTCTCATCATTAATGTTCCTATCTATTTCTCCCTTCCTCTCTGAAATCAATTTAAAAATTTTGTTTAAAAAAAGAAAGAAAATAGACTTCTCAAACCAGGAAATTGAGCATTCTGGATTTGTCAGTTAAGGCTGTGAACACAGTCATCAATTTAATGAGTTGGGGAGAGTTTTTTCCCTCCTAGGCGTTTTCTTCTCACTTGTAAAAGATGGTGAACCATCACTTTTTACTTTGGGATGATTTCCACTTGCTTTGGCATCTTGTAGGAATTCACTGTGCTAAAACTGAACAATTACGTGAGATTATGGTTGCAATACTTCATCTGGGATCAGCTTTAAATATACTTTGTATGTAAATACAGATAAACTTGTCAGGATGATCATGGCTGCCTGACCTCTTGAGTTATGTTTCAAAGGAATCCTACAGAATCCTATATAATAAAAGCCTAATATGCTAAGTCGTCCAGTCGGGAGAGGGGGAGAGAAGAAGGGAGGGAGAGAAGGAGATAGGGAAGGAGGTGGAGAGGGAGATGGGGATAGAGGAAGAGAGACCACAAGAGCAACAGCTAACTCTCTGGTGTATCTTCTTTTTTTAATTAAAAAAATTTTTTTTAATTTATTGATTTTTTTTTAGAGAGAGAAAGGGAGAGAGAGAGAAACATTGATTTGTTGTTCCACTTGTTTATGTATTCCTTGATTGATTCTTGTTTGTGCCTTGACTGGAAATCTAACCTGTAACCTAGGCAAATCGGGACGATACTCTAACCAACTGAGCTACTCAGCCAGGGCTAAATGTTATAATTTATTCTATCTTCATGATTACAGACATTACAGGGCAGTGTGAATAAACAAGGCAAATAAAGCAAATACCTTTCTCCCCCTACTTAACCAGATTCAGCATTTTGGCATTTATGATATACAGATTGAGTTAATTAATTCATTGACTCAGGTTGAAAGCTGGCAACAGCTAATCTTTGCAATTTAGGATCTTCCTCCATACCACACTCCAAGGATCTTAATGACTGAACTACACTCTGAAATGGTGTTCACTCTAACATTTTTTTTTTTTTTTGGATAATTCTCATCTGAGATTATTTTTCCATTGATTTTTAGGGAGAGTGGAAGAGAGAGGGAAAGACAGAGAGAAACATCGATGTGAGAGAAACACATCAATTAGTTTCCTCCTGCACGCACGTTGAACCTGGGACCCTTTGGTCTGAAGGCCGATGCTCTATCCACTGAGCCAAACTGGCGAGGGCACTCGAACATTCTTGAAACTGTCACATCTTAATCTGAGATCTGACACCTCTTGTTAGGCAGAGAACTGTTAAAAGCTTCCTCTTGGCTAACCCAATCCACCAGCAATCTTAACAGCTAAGTTACTACATAAAAACAAAACCATAAAAGGACTACATCAGGTTTGCCTTTACAGAATGCATAATATCAGACTTCCTATTTCTACTGACCTCCAATCTCTTATATGCTTGATGATGTCCTTAATTTCACCATTAAGTTTGCCAGCTTAATATGCAAGTACTTGTGGAATTAGTTATAGTGTAAATGAATTTCAGTCATTTGATATATGAAAATTATGTCTGATCATTTTCTTGTTGTTAGAGGAGTGGAATGTGGAAGAAGGGTGCATTTGGGAAGATTGGGGAAGCAGAGAGTTAAGGTTTGAAAGATGCAAACAGAAGCAGAAAATGAGGTATTTTGGTCTTGCTAATGCATTGCTTAACATGATTTATGAACGTTTTGGTTAATAGTTAAAAATACTGCACATTGATTTATTAAGGGATTTGTATCTCTGAGGATTAATTAACCTAAAATAGATCCCATTAAATCAGATTAATATAAAAATGCCCCATAGCTAGATCTATCAAGTAAATGTAAAAGTCATTATGTTATGTAGACTTCCCTCCCCAAAGGTGATAGAAATTAACCATATAAAATGGTAGTACTGGGTTATAAATGTCTTATGTAGCAAGTACTTTTATTGAAGTGGTTTTGAATTTAAAGCAAAGGGGAAAGACTTCTCATGTTTATGATTTTTAAGATGAGTAATACGTATACTTTAGCATGAGATTTCAGGCATGTGATTTGACTTGTATCAGGCATTGTTGTCGTTCTTAGCCTATTTTGTTCATTTACTGGTGAGATGATGATGATTGATAGGACAGTTTTTTCTTATCTCCCTAATAACAGTATTTTCACTATTGAAAGAGGAATGCTTTAACTCCCTCACAAAATGCAATAATATCTACAGATTATAGGTTTTTAAAAATATGTTTTTATTGATTTTATAGAAAGGGAGAGAGAGAGAAACATCAACAACGATCAGCTGTCTCCTACAGGCCCCCTACTGGGGACTGAGCCCACAACCTGGAATGTGTCCTGAGCAGGAATCGAACCCAGGGACCTCTCAGTGCATGGGAGGATACTCAACCAGCTGAGCCACACCGGTCAGGGCTACAAATGATAAATTTTTTAATGACTTTCAAAAAACATATTATGGCTTTCTATGTTGGACTCTTGCCTATTTTAAGCACTTTTTGAGGTCAAATCAGTGAAATGAACAATTTCTTCATTCAAATGGATTGTCTATCTTGATATCTGTTTACAATTACCTTGGAGGAATCAATGTATTATTTCTTACTGAGAGCTGTTAACATATCCATTACATCTCGGCCAGAGTGGCTCAGTTGGTTGAATGTCGTCCGTGTACCAAAGGTTGCCAGTTACATTCCCAATCAGGGTACATACCTGGGTCTTGGGTTCATCCCTGATTGGGGCATGTACAGAAGCCCTGATTAATGTTTCTGTCACACGTTGATGTGTTCCTCTCTCTCTTTCTCTCTCCCTCCCCTCCTCCCTCCCTTCCTTTCTCTGAGCATGTCTTCAGGTGAGGATTAAAACAAACAAACAAGAAAACCCATATCCATTACATAGGGATTTCTTAAAAAACTCATGTACCAGTTATTTTAAAATTTGTCATCTTGAATGTAGAAAATTTCATTATTGTGCATGACAATAAACAAGTGCTTTAACAAACAAACTACAAAGTTACATGGAATTACTTCTTCACTTTCAATAAGTAACTAGGAGCATATTTATGTAAACAAAAGAAAAAGATTCTTCTAATATTTTTGTAGAATTTTGAATATGAAAACAGTTTACATTTTTATTTGATGAAAGGGCCCAGATAGAATAACACAATGGAGATGTAAGTGGTGACTATCTATATTCACTGAAGAGTCACATGTGAATTTTTTCCTCCTGTAACTAGAAATCCTTTTAAGAGGCAACTAATAAATATTTGTCTGATGGGATGCCCTCCATCCAAGCTGCTGGGTGTGGCTTAGATTTGTGCAGTGGGCTGCGTCCCTAGGGAAGCTGTGAGGATTACAGCACTACCAGGAGGCTACTTTACCTATTGGTGTTGGGGGGGATGGAATTGGGGATTACCCCTGGTTAATATTTTTATATGACTTTTATGAAAAACTCTAACATACTATTTAAGTATGCAGCTCTATATTATAAGCAAATATGTTTTCTCGCTACTATAAAGGATGGCATTTAAGTTTTAATGACCTTCTTGTTGAATGGTTCAAAAATAAACTTTGAAATTCCTTATGAATGAAGAAGGAGGATGGAATCGTCCTCAGGCCAAGGTATAATTTTTAACTCTAAAATGGATCTTTGACAAAAACTGACAGCTACTTTTTTTTTTTTTTTTAAGATCCAATTGGCTTTATTAAGCGATACATGAATCAGGCAGCATCCCCTCTGGCAACTGGAAGGACACTCCTGGACAGTTACTTTTTAAGTTTAGAGTTTTCCAAAGTAGATTGAGTAAAAGCGCCTATTTTCTCTGAGGTACCATATCTTCAACTTTGGAAAGTATCTGCTAAGTGATGCTTTCCTTTTCTTTTTTTTTTCAAGTGTTGTTTTTTTTATTTTTATTTCAAGAAAAACTATTTTAAGTATAATAATGGTACATGCAATAAACCTTAATATTTCAAGAAAAACTATCTTAAATATGATAATATTACATGAAATAAACACCAATTATTCAAGAAAAATGATCTTACATATAATAATACTAGGGGCCCAGTGCACGAATTCGTGCATCTTGAAAGGAACTGTGGGCTGCGAGGCTGCAGTGGGCACAGGGGCGGGTCTCAGCCCATCCTCCACACCCCTGCCGGGCCCCTCCCGCCACGACCCCCGGTCCCCTGACTGCCGGCAGCCCCGCTCCCGCCACCACACTCCCACATGCTGACGGCGCTGGCCCCACTCGCACCCGCTGACAGCGCGGAGCTATTGGGGCTGATGCCAGCAGCGGGTGCAAGCGACAGTTGCTTCCCCGATTGCCCCTCAGGAGCAGGGGGAGATGGAGAAGCCCTCAGGAGCGATTGGGGCCAGCCGCCACTCGCACCTGCTGATGGCACCGAGCGATCGGGACCGGTGCCAGGCGCTGGCAGCGGGTGTGAGAAGTGGCTGCCAGCCCAATCACCTCTCAGGAGCAGGGGGAGGTGGAGAAGTCCTGAGGGGCGATTGGGGCTGGCAGCCACTGCTCGCACCCACTGATGGCACCAAGCAATCGGGGCCAGCGCTGGGTGCCAGCAGCGGGTGAGAGCGGCAGCTCCAGTGGGCAGCTGGTGCAAGCGCTGGGTGGGACCGAGGCGCGCGGGAACCAAGAATTTTCAGTGACCACCAGAGGCTTGCCTCGATGACAGTGACTGGCGACCACCTTGGTCTTGCACCCCCACTCACCTGCTCCACCATCCCACCACAGCAGACACCCACCATGTTCTGCACTCTGCTGCCTATGCCCGCCATGTTCCGTGCGCACCCCCTGGTGGTCAGTGCACATCATAGCGACCAGTTTGGTTGTTCTGCCATTCAGTCTATTTGCATATTAACCTTTTATTATATAGGATTACATGCAATAAACATTAATATTTAAATAATAAAAAGATTTAAAGTATAATAATATTACCAGAACTGTACTAACATAGTATGATATCACAGAAGTTATAGGAAATATTAAAAATCTGCAAATAACAAGATTACTTCTATTATATTCTAATATATTTCCCCCCCTCTGGCTCTATTATTGTTCATCAGTTTATGTTGTTCAGTATATTCCACAAATGAGTGAGATCATATGATCCGGCTGGGTTATTTTGCCTAGCACTGTGGTCAGCAAACTGCGGCTCGCTGGCCACATGCGGCTTTTTGGCCCCTTGAGTATGGCTCTTCCACAAAATACCACAGCCTGGGCGAGTCTATTTTGAAGAAGTGGCGTTAGAAGAAGTTTAAGTTAAAAATATTTGGCTCTCAAAAGAAACTTCAATCATTGTACTATTGATATTTGGCTCTGTTGACGAATGAGTTTGCCGACCATTGGCCTAGCATGATGCTTTTAAAGTCTATTTTGTTGGCTATGAGTATTGCTACTCCAGCTTTTTTTTCTTTTCCATTTGCATGGAAAATTTTTTTCCATCCCTTCACTTTCATCCTGTGTGTGTCTTTTGTTTTGAGGTGGGTCTCCTGTAGGCAGCATATAGTTGGGTCATGTTTTTGTATCCATTCAGCTACCCTACACCTTTTGATTGGAGCATTCGATTCATTTACATTTAAGGTTATTATTGATAGGTACGTATTTATAGCCACTTTAATTCTGTATGGCTAGGTTTCTCTCTCTGTTTCTTCTTCTCAGCCATCCCTTATAGCAATCCCTTTAGCATTTCTTATAATGCTGGCTTGGTGGTGATGAACTCCTTTAGCCATTTTTTTTTTTTTTTTTTTTGTCTGGGAAGCTCTTTATTTGACTATCTATTTTGAATGATAGCCTTGCTGGACTTAGTAATCTTGTCTCAGATCCTTGCTTTCCATCACCTTGAGTACTTCATGCCATTCCCTTCTGGCCTGTAGAGTTTCTGATGAGAAATTAGGTGTCAGCCTTATGGGAACTTCTTTGTAGGTAACAGTTTTCTTTTCTCTTGCTGCCTTTAAGATTCTCTCTTTGTCTTTAATTTTTGGCATTTTAATTATGATGTGTCTGGGTGTGGATCTGTCTGGGTTCTTCTTGTTTGGGATTCTCTGTGTCTCCTGAACTTGTGAGACTTTTTCCTTTACCAGGTTAGGGAAGTTTTCTGCCATTATTTCTTCAAACACTTCCTCTCTGCCTTTCTCCCTTTCTGCCTCTTCTGGCACACCTACTATTCTAATATTGTTATGTTTCACATTGTCCCATAGCTCCCTTAAGCTCTCCTCCTGTTTTTTAACTGTTTTTTCTTTTTGGTTCTCTAATTGAGTGATGTTTTCAACTCTGTCTTCTAATTCACCGATTCTATCCTCAGCTTCCCCTAATCTGCTGTGTATTCCTTCCAGTGTGTTCTTTATTTGTGTTATGTCATTCTTTATCTCAGACTCTTCTTTTTTCATAGTTACTATATCTTTTTTCACACTGTTGAGCATTTTAAACATCATTACTCTGAACTCTATTTCAGATAAATTTCTTATCTCTGCTTCATTTATTTCTTCTTCTGGAGAATACACTAGTTCTTTCATTTGGGGGTTGTTTCTTTGTTTCCTCATTTTGATTGTCTGGGTTTGTGACTATATTTTAGGTAGATCCTCTATACCTTTCAATCTCTAGTGTAGGACAGTGTTAAAGACTGTTTCTGGCTAATTGGATCAGGCAAAGACTCAAAGCCTCCAGAGACCACCTCTGCCCACAGACTAACAGGATTCTGACTTGAATTGCCCCCAGGCAATCGTCCTCAGGTGTGGTGAGAGTTTTTTCAACAGGGTGGGGCAATTGCTTCTGCCTGGAGGCTAATTGTTACTTTTAATCTCTTAAGTGGCCTCAGGGCAAGGTGCTTTCCAATAGTGTGTGTCAACTGTCTTCCCCCCAGGCAAGGCAGATGTCTATGTGGGAAGGATGTTTTCTGCTGTGTGAGAGAATGACTCAGCCCAGGAAACTTGGGGTGTCTTCCTTCTGAGCTCTGTCCTAGTCCCCAGTTCTGGGTTCTTCTCTCACTGCTCCTGTCCACTTCACCCTCCCCACCCAGAGCACAAGGTGGGTGACTCCACAGGGAATTTTTGTGTGTTGGCCCTTTAAGAGGGTGTCCGAACTTTCAGCTGTCACTCCCTGGCAGACAGTACCCCACTGATTTTCACAGCTAGATGTTATGTGGGTATCCTCCTCAGTTTGGTGCTCTCTGCTGGGGAGCCCAGCTTGGGGATTAGATCCCAGAGTTCTCAGTGGCAATCCTCCACAGCTGAGATATCTCTCTGGGACTTCAGTTGCCGTCTGTGGGTGCCCGACCAGCCCTTTCACGCCTCCACCCCTCCTATCAGTCTCTATTTGGTCTCCACCTTCGGTCCTTGGGTATCAGGGTTCTCTCCTGTGAGTTTTCCGTTGATTATTCAGGAAGCTTTTCTGTATTTTAGTTGTAATTCCAACTTGTTCCTGGGAGCATGTCTGTGCAGCATCCTCCTATTCTGCCGCCATTTTTAATCTCCAACTGATGCTTTTCTGAATAGAGAAATATCTGACAGATCAGAAACTGAGTAAAGGTCATTAGTATAGCTGATCATATTTTTTCTACCAACCAAACTTTATTAAAGCTTTGCGAGTATCCATATTAAATAATCAATACTTGTTAGCATAAATTTCAGAAATAATAACATTTTCTAGAGCAAGACTTAAAGAAAGGCAGACAGTTGTCCACAGTCAAGAAACTTCTCACTGATCTTCATTTTTGACAGTTGCTTAATTTATCTGTTTCTTCCATTATGGGCTAAGACAGTCACTTTGAATGTCTCATTTCAGACCATTTTTCTGAGACCTCTAACTAGCTTCCCACTTACCCAGTTGTTAAAACCTGTCAAACATTTTTATTGTAGGCTGACACATGGCATGAGTTTTCAGTCTTTATTTGTTAATGTCCAGCTTTCACTCCTTAAGAGTCCAGTCCTTCTGTGAGTCTTTGTAAAAAAGGTGTGTGTGTGTGAGGGGGTAGGGGGATGTGCTGTTCAGATATAGCCTTCTAATGTGATTAGGCAAAAGCCAAAGGAGATTATCATCACCCCATGCTGTGAAGTCCCAATATGACCATGAGGCAATATGAAATGGTGGTTAAGAGTATGAGCTTACTGGGGGGGGGGGGGGGGGGGTGATGACAAATATGTGATACCTTAATCAATAAAGTAATTAAAATAAATAAATAAATAAATAAATAAATAAATTAAAAACAAAAACAAACAAACAAACAAAAGAGTATGAGCTTACGAGGTGGACACACCAGGATCAGATCCTGGTTCTACCACATATGAGCCGTCTGCCTTTAGACAACATGCTCAACCTAAATCTTAATTGTAAAATCATGAAAATAATAAAAGTTATTAGGATTAGATGAAATAATGTATGTAGTGTACTTTGCTCATAATAACAACAATAATAGGGGAAGGGGGAGAAAATAATTTTTTTCTAACGCCCTTTTAATTTTTTAAAATCGGAAAAGAGCAGATCCTACCATTCGGCTATTACTAGATCTCTAATTCTGTGAAGCTGTGCATTTGGTAAAGGTTAATCTGCCATTAGCTTAAAATCAGTTTCATTATTAGCCTTTATAGCTTATTTTGGTGTGTATTTAAGGTGGGTTGATTTTTTTATGTGAAAAGCCAGACCCTTAACATTAAATAGTAGGAAAAAAGTACTGCTTCTTCACTTTTTATTTAAGTATCAAATAATAGAGAAAAGTACATATATGATCAAGAAATAGAACCTGTTGACCCTGAGAAGGAAAAATATCTGCCAAGAAGGACTCCTGTGGTTAATGGGGCCAATTTCATAACCAATGTCTAGCAGCCATTCTTTACAGAGGCCTCTCATGCACATTGCATATCAGGGAAAAGCCACAGACTGAGCTGCCAAGCCTCCTGCACTGCATTCCCACAGTCTGAGCCCAACCTTTTTAAAGAAGCTCCCAGCCATTGGGTAGCTCAGGGTTCAAGTGTCGTCTCCACGGGCCAAGGTTGTGGCAGGATCACATAAAAGAATCACCCAAGCACCCGGCCAGAGTGGCTTAATGGTTGAGCGTTGACCTATGATCCAGAAGGTCATGGTTTGATTCCCAGTCAAGGCACATGCCCAGATTGTGGGCTCAATTCCCAGGAGGGGGTGTGCAGGAGGCACTGATTAATGATTCTCTCCCATTGTTGATGTTTCTAATTTTCTCTTCCTCTCCCTTCCTCTCTGAAATCAATAAAGATATATTTTAAAAAATAGAAAAAACAAACAAACATGTCACCCAAGGTGGCTCAATTGGTTGGAGCATTGTCCCATGCACCAAAAGTTTTCAGGTCCTATTTCCCATCAGGGCACATACATAGGTTTTGGGTTCCATCCCCTGTCAGGGCACTATATGTTTCTCTTACATCTATGTTTCTCTCTCTCTTTCTCTCTCTCTCTCTCTCTCTCTCAAAAATCGATTTTTACCAAAAAAACCATATCCTTGGGTGAAGATTAAAAAAGAAAAAGCATCAACCAGTGAATGCATAAATAAGTGGAACAACCACCCAGTGTTTCTCTCTCTCCCTCTCTCTCTTACTCTCTAAAATCAATTAAAATTTTAAAATACTTATCAAAGATACTCCAATATTTCGACCAATGGCACTGAGACCGTACCCATCCAATAAGAAACTGTATCCTCATTTGCATCTTTACGTACCAATCATAGTGGCTCCATAACAACCAATCAGGACAATGCAATTAGGACTAATCAAACTGCAAACTTGGAGTCCTCATTAAAATGGACAATTAGTGGCCAGGGCAGGAGCTTACTCTATATAAGCCAGCTTTGTGTGTGGGAGTGCATTTTTTGGTTTTCTCTGGAGCTGTATTACCCTGGTATGCAAACTGTTTACCTGAGTAGTTTCTCTTTTTACTGCACCTCAGATAGGGGACTCCAGTTGGTATTGGATTGGTGGCAGTGACCTTTTGTGTTGGAATGCAGTTGCTAGTTTTCCAAAAATTGTACCTGTTTATACCACCCGAAATGTATGAGAGTTCCAGTTGCTCCGTCTTGATATTGTATATCTTTTTCATTTAAGTCTGGTTGTAAAATGATATCACATCGTGGTTTTAATTTGCATTTCCCTGATAACTAATGAAGTTAGACATCTTTTCAGATTTATTTAGCATTTAGATTGCCTCTTTTGGGAAGTCACAGAGTTCAGGCCTTTTGTTTAAATTTCTAATGTGTGTTCTATATTTTCTTATTGTTCATCCCTATGATCAATTTAATCACTGTATGTCATTTTTCAGAGATATTGTTATAGCTTCTTCCACTTTTTCAGGCTATTTTAACCTGTTAATGTTGTTTCTTGATGAACAGACATTCTTAGTGTAATTACATTTATTAAAAAATTTTTATGGCCAGATTAAGATGATACAAATATTTCAGATATCCTGAGCTCATTGATGAAGATATTTTATGTTTTCTCTGAATGCTTTATTGCCTTATCTTTCACATTTAGAATTGTCGCCCACCAGGAACTGATTTTTGTATATGCTGTAATTAGAGGTTAAGACCCCTTTACCCCCAATTTTATTTTCAATTGACCTTTGTTGAGATTTTTTGGAGAAGCAGCATGAATATTTTCGTAATAGTTGAGCCATTCACTTCTAGAATGCTTCTAGAATGAGTTCGAATCCTGCCCAAAGGAGACTAAAAGAGCATTTTTAAGACCATGTTTTCCTTCCTGGTTCACAATATGGTTTCCAGTACAATAAAGCAGGTAGGAATTTCTGTTGAGATCTCCATAAGCTAAAAGTTATGTCTACTAGAATTAGGTAGAAGTGTTACATGCAATAACTGCACAGTAATACTTGTAAATTATTCATGATGGGTTAGTTACCAGTTTATGTTCTGTGAGAAAGTTGGGGTGATTGGAGAAAGATGTAGTTCTGATGATATCTAGTTTTTTGTTTGTTTGCTTTTTTAAAATATATTTTATTGATTTTAGAGAGGAAGGAAGAGGGAGAGAGAGATAGAAACATCAATGATGAGAGAGAATTATCGATTGGCCGCCTCCTACACGCCTCCTACTGGGGACCAAGCCCGCAACCCAGGCACGTGCCCTTGGCCGGAATCGAACCTGGGACCCTTCAGTCCACAGGCTGACACTCTATCCATTGAGCCAAACCAGCTAGGGCTGTTTGTTTGCTTTTTAATATATTTTTATTGATTTCAGAGATGAAGGGAGGGAGGGTGGAAGGGGGAGAGAGAGAGACAGAGAGAGAAATAGAGAGACAGAAACATCAGTGACAGAGAATCATTGATTGGCTGCCTCCTGCACTCCCCCTACTGGGGATTGAGCAACCTGAGCATGTGCTCTGACGGGGAATAGACCCATGACCTCCTGGTTCATAGGTCAGTGCATAATCACTGAGTCACGCCGACCAGGCCTGATGATATCTAGTTTTGAACTTTATATGGAAGGTTTTTAAAAAATAAAGTTTAATAATATTGCCTTACATTTATAGAAAAGTTTACATAGTACTTTTCATTTACACTATTTCATTTTGATCCTTATGGTAACTAGCATTGCAAGGTTTTCAAGACAGATACTGTTCCAGTGTAACAGAGGAAGAAACCTCACATCAGTTAATTAGCTTTATCAATAATTTGACAAAATATAACTTAATAGTCTTATTTCTCTGACCCAACCATCTTCACAAGACTGCTCTAGGCAAATTAAACTAGAGATACAGACAGCCGCAAAATATGATTTATTCTTTCAAGGCATATAAAGCTTCAGTGTTTAATCAAAACAAAATATTTTAAGTCTGACGAATGAGCTGGAGCTTTGGAGGGGTTTCGGCTCACAGAGCTTGATAATCTCACATTTTCTTATTGTCTTCGTTTTACAACCATCAATTGGATTAGCTCTTTATGATGCCTTAATCTCTTTTTCTAGCACTTTACAAAATGAACTCAGTATTTGATGTCTGCTAGCAAACAGACATAGAACCTAAATGCAGTTACATAATAAAGTGGACATAAAAACTGGCAAGAATTTAATTCTAAAAGTATAACTCAGAGGTCATTTGTATTATTCTACTCAGTTGTAAGCTCCTGACAGTTGGTGAGTAAAGGGACTGTGTATATAATTTTTGTTTTTTTCCTAGAGTAGCCTACAGTGAATTGCATATAATGAACATCAGTGGTCTGTATGAACTAATAATGATCTCAAGCAGAAAAGTTAAAGTTGTTTCTACTAATGGTGGATTTTTAATAAAAAATATCTAAATAAAAATTCATTAAAAGATACAAAGTTAAATCATCCAGGGCAATGCATAACAGCATGCAATACAGTAATGGATCAAGGTTCTTGATACCTGGCAGCGATGCATGGTACTTGCTATGGTGGTTCTGGCAGAACTGGACTAAAGCAGCCATGCTGAGCTGCTTTTATGTTCTCCTTTACTGTTCCCCCTGGGGATTCAAACTACTTGGGTTTTTAAAACTACTACTACTTAGTTATATGAATGCAGAAAGATGTGATCTAACCACCGTCATTTCAACTGTGTACTACAATTTTCTGACAATAGTGTGCTTCTGACTATATAGAACCAAATCTATGGCTTTTAAAATTTATTTTATTTTATTTTATTTTTTTATTGATTTCAGAGAGGAAGGGAGAGGGAGAGATAGAAACATCAATGATGAGAGAGAATCATTAATCGGCTGCCTCCTGCAAACCCCCTACTGGGGATTGAGCCCACAACCTGGGCATGTGCCCTTGACCGAATTGAACCCGGGCAGTTCAATAGGCCTATGCTCTATTAGGAAGGTTCAGTAGGCCTATGCTCTATTAACAAGGCCAAACTTGTTAGGGCTGCTGCTTTTTTTTTTTCATAGTAGAGATGACAATTCCTGTGTTTTAACCTGTTTAGTTAATCAAGTATAGAATGATGTGTTTATGTCTTTGCTCTATTATTGGGTAAGTTATAAGATAACTAGAGGCCCGGTGCACAAAATTCATGCACTGGGGGGGTGGTCCCTCAGCCCAACCTGTACCCTCTCCAATCTGGGATCCCTCGGGGGATGTCCGACTGCCTGTTTAGGCCCAATCCTAAATCTGGGACTGCTGGCTCCCAACTGCTCGCCTGCCTGCCTGAGTGCCCCTAACCGCTTCTGCCTGCCAGCCTGATTACCCCCTAACCACTCCCCTGCCAGCCTGATTGACTACCTGCTCCCCTGCCTGTCCGATTGTCCCCAAATGCCCTCCCCTGACAACCTGGTCACCCCCAAATGCCCTCCACTGCATATTCCCTCTTTATTAGATAGGGTTTTTTCTTTAACATGTTGGACAGCCCTAACTGGTTTGGCTCAGTGGATGGAGCATCGGCCTGCAGACTCAAGGGTCCCAGGTTCGATTCCAGTCAAGGGCTTGTACCTTTGTTGGGGGCATATACCCAGTGGGGAGTGTGCAGGAGGCAGCTGATCAAAGTTTCTCTCTCATAGATGTTTCTAGCTCTCTATCCTTTTCCTTTCCTCTCTGTAAAAAATCAATAAAATATATATATTTTAAAAAGAACCATTTAAGATTCCTCCATATCTGCCTGGCTGGTGTGACTCAGTGGTTGAGACCCCAGGCTGCCATCACTGGGAGGGGATCGCGCCATTGGGGGTGCATGCCCCTCCCAGGCTGAGACCCCAGGCTGCAGGTTTGTGTGTGTGAGATCACTCCGTGGGGAGTGAATTTGTTTTTGTTTTTTATAAAGGGTCAGGAGGGCCTCTGGGCAGCATTCCACCAGGCCTCTTACTCTGCTGGCTCTCAGCAGCAGCCCTCCCTGAGACTGGGGGACTCTGGCGGGGCTGAGAGGACTGGGCGCCGCCATCTTGTGGCCATGGGCGCCACCATTTTTGTCACGAGTGATGGTTAATTTGCATATTACTCTTCTATTAGATAGGATAGGATATGATAAAGATCTTTTCCTCCATTATCTAGAATTATGTAGTAAGTGATGGGATTAGATTTAGTTACGATGATCCAACCTGCTTGTTTTATAGGTAAGGAGGAAACAGGCTTAAGTCACTCAGCTAGTCAGTAACAGCTAAGATTCAATTCCTGGTCTTATGAGCCCAGCTCCAGTGTCCTGCCACTTTTAAACATATTAGGCCATAGTTTTAAAGAATCTCACCAAATTTAAAGATACAGGATTTCTTTAAAGAAACAGAACATAATTTTGTTTCAATAGTTTTTAATCCAATCCTAACCTCATTTTACTTTGATGACTCTGGAACTCAAAATCCACAGTCCTTTTAAAAACTATTATGTACAGAGTTACAGAATAAAAGTATCTTGCCATTTCTAGCAAAATATGGATTGACAAAGAGCTTATGCCTTTAAAGTTTTTTGAAATGGCTTATATAATAAGAGTTTAAGATATAAGCAACATAGTGTTTTTAATATTATTTATGAAGGTAGTACTGCTCAATGGAGAAGTTAAAAAATAATTGAACTGGGAGTCTTGAGACCTGTATTTGATACTGTCCCCAACTAGTTGTGTGATTTCAGACCAATGACCTACCTTCTGTGGGCTTTGGTTTGCTTATCTGTAAAATAAGGAACGAGGGCTAGAATTGTAACCATCTCTTCGGTGATTGCTCTCGTTAATGCAGAATGTGAGAAGTCGGGCAGAGTACGTTTGTTGTCAGAAGTCCTCGGACATGAAAATGATCTGTGCCTCATAGTCCTCATCTTGACACGACTAAGTAACCACAGACCAGCCTGCCAGCGATCAATCTTCATCTGTAGAACAGCCACTATTGTCCATGTATAGAGTCTGGAGAAGGGCCAGGTTTTATTTTTGCCAGAAACACTCTTGGCAAATACACATCCCTAGGGATGTCTGTTTAATTTTGTGGTACAGTACATGGTTTACTGAAAAAGAAAGGGAATGCTGAGCTGTTTCATTCTAAATGCTCTCAGAAATAGCTCATGTTCAGTTGTTTCCATACCCTCTGTGTTCCAAGATGTTTTGAGGGTGGAGGTGAGCCAAAATGAAATGAAAAGAGGAAGGTGAGGAACCTTCTCCAGTATACGCTGACTTCTGGAAATGAATTTGAACAGTGTAAGTCATATGTGTGTTTACACATATTGAAAACTTCTGATATATGTATGTAGTATTAAATATCTTCCCAGTTTTGTTGTTTTAGACTTTGCCATGCTATAGATCTGTTTGGAAATCTTAAAACTTCTTAACTCAGTTCTCAATACTTTCAAGAATTTGCCCTCTATATGTGGTCCTTTCTTTTCCATCCAGCTGAACTAAGTCAACAAATACTGTTTTCAGCATCTATGTGGGAGACACTGTGCAAAGGTAAAAAAATAAAATCTAGCTTCTTGCAGATGTATAATATCATTGTTAATGTTAACTTGTCCAGGATTTTTTTCCATTTAGAAACTTTTTCTGCTTTATACCATTCCACTTAAACTGTTCTTGTGAAATTTATCAATGATCTCCTTATTGCCACATTCATCAGGCAGTTTTCAATCTTTCTTTTTTTAAAAAATGTGTATATATATATACAATTGTTGGCATATTACAGATGTTCCCCATTTTCCCCCCTCTTTTATCCCCCTCACCCAACCCCTGCCCCACCCCAGGCCTTCACCACATTATTATCTGTGTCCACGGGCTATGCATACATGTAAATAAGTTCTTTGATTAATCTTTTCCCATCTCCATATTCCCCTCCCCTCTGAGATCTGTCCAGTCTGTTCCATGCATCTATGCCTCTGGACGTATTCTGTTCGTCAGTTTATTGTTCATTAGATTCCACATATAAGTGTTACCATGTGATATTTGTCTTCTCTGACTGGCTTATTTCACTCACCATAATATTCTCCAGGCCCATCTATGCTGTCACAAAGGGTAACAACAGATCCTTATTTATTACAGCTGCAAAATGTACCACATTGTGTAAATGTACCACAGCTTTTTTATCCCCTGATGGGCACTTGGGCTGTTGTACTTTGCTTTTTATGACATTTGATACTGTTGATCGTGCCTGCTTTCTTGACACTTTTTCCTTCCTTAATTTCTAGGTCTAGAAACTATTTATATTTTCTATTTCTTCTTAGAACTTTTTTTTTAAGGAATAAAGTTTTCATTTTGTTGATCATTGTCTATTTTATTAGTTTCTGTCTTTATTATTGCTTTTCTTCTCCCTTGGTTTCCACCCCCCTCCCCATTTTGTGTATTTGTTTTGCTCTTCTTTTTATAACTTCTTGGATATTGTTTAGCTCTTTGATTAAAAAAAAATAGGCTTTATTTTTTAGAGCACTTTTAGATTCTCAGCAAAGTTGATCAGAAAGTACAGAGAGTTCCCATATACCCTATATACGTAGAGCCTTGCCTGCTACCCACATCCTGTACCACAGTGGTACATTTGTTACAACTGATGAACCTACATTGACACATCATTATCCTCCAAAGTCCAGTTTACTATAAGGTTCATTCTTGGTATTGTAGTACATTCTATAGGTTTGGATAACTGTGTGTGTGTGTGTGTGTGTGTGTGTGTGTGTGTGTGTGTGTGTGTAGATAAATGTAGATGTAGATATATAGATCTCCACCGTTATAGTATCGTATAAAGTAGTTTTACTGTCTGGCTGGCATGACTTAGTGGTTGAGCATTGACCTATGAACTAGAAGGACACAGTTTGATTCTTGGTTGGGGCACATGCCCGGGTTTGTGGGCTTGGTCCCCAGTGGGGGCATGCAGGAGGCAGCCAATCAATGATTCTTTCTCATCATTGATGTTTCTATCTCTCTCTCCCTGTCCCTTCCGCTCTGAAATAAATAAAATATATTTTAAAAAATAAAGAAAGAAAGAAGTTTTACTGCCCTAAAAATCCTCTGTGCTCCACCTATTCATACTCCCCCCCCCCACCCTTGGCACCCACTGTTTTTTTTACTCTCTCCATAGTATTGCCTTTTTCTAGAATGTTATATAGTTGAAATAATGTAGCATGTAACCTTTTCAGATTGGCTTCTTTCACTTAATGATATTTATTTTAGGTTTCTCCATGACTTTTTGTCATTTGATAGCAAATTTCTTTTTAAGACTGAATAATATTCCATTGTCTGGATGTACCCATTCAACTACTAAAGGATATCTTGTTTGCTTCCAAGTTTTGGCAACCATGAATAAAGTTGTTATAAACATCCGTGTTTTATGTGGACGTAAGTTTTCAATTCATTTGGGTAAAAACCAAGGAACACATTTGTTGGATTGTATAGTAAAAGTATGTTTCACTTTATAAGAAACTGCCAAATTGTTTTCCAAAGTGGCTGTACCATTTTGCATTCCCACCAGCATTATATAAGTTTTTGTTGCTCCATATCCTCACCAGTATTTGGTATTGTTAGTGTTTTGAATTTTAACCATTCTAATAAATGCATAGTGATCTCTCACTCTGATTTGCTATTCCCTAATGGCATAGGATGTGAGCATCTTTTCATGCACTTACCAGTATTTGCCATTTGTATATCTTTGGTGAGGTGCCTCAGATCTTGTAATTCAGTAGTTTTCAAACTTCTTTTCTGACCTATGCCTTTAAGGCTATAGATTTCCCTGTTAATGCTTTAGTTGTTCATCTGTATGATTTGACCCCTTTGAATTTTGTTGAGACTTTCTCTATATTTCAGCACTAAAAACAACAACAAAACAGTTTCATGTGTGCTTGAAAATAACATATTTAGCAGTGTGAGGTGAGTGTTCTATATTAGGTCAAGTTTCCTAATCATGTTTTCATGTTATTCAAATCTTTTCCAATTTTACTGATGTTTTGTCTACTTATTGTGTCAATTATTGCGAGTGGTGTTAAAATCTTCCACAATTATTGTGAATCTGTCTCTTTCTCCTTGTAGTTGTGTCATTTTTGCTTTATGTATCTTAAGATTATATAGTTAGGAGCATATTAATAAAAAATGCTGTTTCTTCATGATGGTCTCACATTTTATCATTAGGAAATGTTCCTTGAAGTCTATTTTGGCTGGTACTATATAGCTATATTATCAGAGATAGTATCAGCCATAGCAACACCATCTTTCTTTCACTTTGTATTTGCTTATTATAACATTTCAATTCTTTTACTTTTAACCTTTTTTGTATTCTTAAATTACATGTGATTTTTATGAATAGCACATGATTGGATTTTGTTTTGTTTTCATCTAGTCTAAAAATTTTTATCTTTCAACAGGCTGTTACTCTTTGTTTTTTAACAGGAACATATTGTTCATTCATATTTTATGTTATTATTAATCTGTTTGGGTTTAAATCTATAATCTTGTTTTGTCTCTGTTAGTTTATACGATGATGCTACCTTGGTTCTCTTCCTACTTTCCTATTTTTTAGTTTTTTTGTGTGGGTACCACTTTCTGTTTACCGCTTATATGCTCATGGCTCCCAGGACTCATTATTTATCTTTTATTTTTATTACTCTATTTACTTATACTAGTTGACTTTACTCATATTCATAATTTCAACTACTACTTACTTGCTGAGCTTCAAGCCTGAATAGTCAACTGCTTCGTGGACTTCACCACTTGTAAGTCCTATCACCATCCCAGATTTATCATAACCAAAACCAAACTTACCTTCTTTTACTGTAAACTGGTCCACTTCCTATATTTCCTGGATCGGTGAATATCACTACCATTTCTTTCACAACACATCCTGGTCTGTGCTCCTTGCATATCCAGAGCCCAGGTCTTAGAGCCATCTCCTTTCTAGTCCCAAAGCTACTGCTTTATTTATTGGTCTTCATCATAATCTGCCTAGTTTGTTACAAAAGATTTCTAAATGATCTTACTACATTTATTCTTTTTTTAAAAGTTTTTAAGAAGGCATTTTCCTTTATTTTTATTTTTTAAAGATTTTTTGTGATTTTTCTTTTTTAGAGAGAGGAAGTGAGAGAGAAAGAGAGAGAGAGAAACATTGATGTGAGAGTGATACATCAATTGGTGCACAGGATGATGCCCAACCAACTGAGCCACATTTGCCAGGGCTACATTTATTCTTATATCACTACATTTTACTCTCTATTGCTTTCAGAATGATATTGAAGTGTTTTAAGCATAAAAATGATAGTAGGTATGCATTTTAGAAATATAACACTGAAAACTTCTAAATATGGCAGAGTTATTTAAAAAGCCTGATGGCTATGTTCTTTCTTCTCTAGTAGATTTTATAAAGCAATGACTTTCAAACTTCTTCAACCACAACTGTAGTAAGAAACACGTTTTAGACCATTACCCAGTACACACACACACACACACACACACACCTGAAACAAAAGTTTTAGTGACAATACCTACCTTTTCTACTTACTTTTATTGCATTCTGATATTCTGTAGTCTAGGCCATTTCATTTTATTTTTTAAATGGCCATGTTGGTCCACTAAGTTGGTTTCATTATCTCTGGTTTGAAAAACTCTGCTCAAGGGTATGTTGCTTTCAACTGATCCTAGACAGAGGAGCAAAGGCATTCCACTGGAGCAAGAGTGGTCTTTTTCAACAAGTCGTTCTAGAACCACTGGACATCCCTGTGCAAAAAAGTAAATTTAGACACTTTTCTTACACCTGCCACAAAAAATGAACTCAAAATGGATCCTAGACCTATATGTAAAATGCAAAATGGTAAATATTCCAGAAAATAACATAGGAGAAAATCTAGGTGACTTTGGGTTTGGCAGTGAGTTTTTAGATTCAACACTGAAAACATGATCCATGAAATAAAAAATTGATAAGTTGGACTTCATTAAAGTTAAAAATGTCTGCTCTGCAAAAGCTACTGTTAAGAAAATGAAAAGACAAGCCACAGACTGGAAGAAGATAATTGCCAAACACATAGCTGGTAAAACTTTTAAAGCTATATGATAAAAAGACAACAACCCATTTAAAAGTGGGCAAAAGATAGGAACAGATACTTCATCAAAGAAGCTATACAGATGACAAATCCTATATAATAAAAGGCTAATATGCAAATTGACCGAATGGCGGAACGACTGGTTGCTATGACGCACACTGACCACCAGGGGGCAGATGCACAATGCAGGAGCTGCCCCCTGGTGGTCAGTGCACTCCCACAGGGGGAGCACTGCTCAGCCAGAAGCCGGGCTTATGGCTGGCGAGCACAGCAGTGGTGGCAGGAGCCTCTCCCGCCTCCACAGCAGCACTAAGGATGTCCTACTGACGGCTTAGGCCCACTCCCTGCTCCTAAGCTGACAGTCCAGACATCCCCCTAGGGCTCCTGGACTGCAAGAGGGCACAGGCTGGGCTGAGGGAACCCCTCCCCCGAGTGCATGAATTTTTTGCACCGGGCCTCTAGTAAGCATATGAAAAGGTGCCCAACATGATATGTCATTAGCAAATTTGTATTGCAAAACACACGCTTGATAGTTTCTTACAAAGCTAAACATACCTCCTTACCAAATGATCCAGTAATCATATGCTTCTAGGTGTTTACCCAAATTAACTGAAAACTTACGTCCACAAAAACACCTATACATAGATGTTTATAGTATCTTTATTCATAATTGCCAAAACTTGAAAGTAAGCAAGATGTCTTTTGAATGGATGAACAAACTGCTACATCCAAACAATGGAATATTATTTAGCTATAAAAAGAATGTACTACCAAACCACAAAAAGACATGGAGAAAACTTAAATGCATCTTGCTAAGTGAAAAAAAAAAAAACAATCTGAAAAGGTGACATACATTGTATGAATCCAACTATTTGACATTCTGGAAAAGGCAAACTATGGAGACAGTAGAAAACAACAGTGATTGTCATGTTGGAGGTGAGGAAGGATGAATTGGTGGAGCACTGGGGATTTTAAGGGCAGTGAGCTTATTCTGTATGATACTATAGTGGTAGACACATGACATTGTGCATTTCTTAAAACTCATAGAACTGTACGAGACAAAGAGTGAACCTTCATGTAAACTGGAGTTAGTTATCAATATTGGTTCATTAGTTGTACAAATACATCACATTAATTCAAGAAAATGAGGGAAAGAAGTATATGGGAATTCTCTGTTTCTGCTCAATTTTTTTGTAAATGTAAAATTGCTCCAAAAATAAATGTATTGCCCTAGCCAGTGTGACTCAGTTGGTGGACATGGGCTCATGCCCCCAAGGGTTGCCTCTTTGATTCCCAGTCAGTGTACATGCTCAGATTTTGTACTTAATTCCCAGTTGGGGGTGTGCACAAAGCAGCCGATTAATGTTCTGCTCTCACATCGATGTTTCTCTCTCCCTCTCTCTCTCTAAAAACCTATTTAAAAATCTTAAAAATAAAGTAAAATAAATATAAATTTATTAATTTTTTAAAAAATTAAAAAATGAGTATGTCTCTCAAAATACTCATTCAACAAACAAATGTTCAATAACTACTATGTGCCAAATGATGAAGTCCTGGAAGTAATAAATTATGTAAGACATATTTTTTCAAAGACTGTATAGTCCAGTAGGGAAAGTAAATCAATAATTGGGGCAATATTTGCTATGTCTGAAGGGTGTATAGAGTGTAATAGGATGTTAGTTTGGATTGGGGATGGAAAAAGAGTGACAGAAATGGTTTCTCAGAAGTCATGCTTCATTTGAGATTTTTAAGATGAGTAGCAGTTGATTAACAATCTTTGTGTTAGGGAATGAGCACCTTGAGGAGATGATATTTTATACAGACAAAATAACATCTAAACAGGCATAGAGGTAAGAAACAGGATGGCATGAACAGGAAATTACAAAGAGTCTTTTCTTTGGAGGAATGTAAATCATGAAACTAAAGGGGTAGATAATATCATGAAGGGCCCTGTATATTAAATGAGTTAGAATTTGTACTGTATCCTGAAGGCTAAGGAACGTTACTTAAGGTGGGTTAACTGATATGAGAAGATCCCTCCTGCTTTCTTCTCCAAATACATGTGAAAGCTCAATAAAATATAAACTCCCTTCGCGTTTTTTAAATTTTGTTTTTATTTTTTGTTAATCCTCACCTGAGGATGTTTTTCCATTGATTTTTAGAGAGAGTGGAAGGGAAAGGGAGAAACAGAGAGAAACATCGATGCGAGAGAGACACATGGATTGGGTGCCTCCTGCACACACTTGCAACCGAGGTACATGCCCTTGACCAGAATCGAACCCAGGATCCTTCAGTCTGCGGGCCGATGCTCTATCCACTGAGCCAAACCAGCTAGGGCCCCAACTTTATTTTTTTAATACGTAACGGAGCTTAAAAGCAAGAAAAGGAAATATTCAGATGCCAGAAATGAAAAGGAAACTAAAACTCAGACGTGACAGGGAGCTAAAGCAAAATGGACCAGGTAGAGTAGGAGTTGTCCTTTTAAGGGCTAGATTAGGTGAGGAGAGAATGCCTCAGTTCTGTGATAATCAGAACATTGGAACTGATCTTTGTGTTTAAAGTTGGGAGCCACAAAGCTTCTTGAGGAAGGGAATACAGCAACTACACTCCTACTCCCAGCTTAAGGAATCAATGAAATACTTGGAGCTGGGGTTTTAGGCCTTTGAGGAGTCAGGAATAGGGAACAGGGCTGAAAGGAGGAGGTGGCCAGTTACCCAAGCCTAACACAATCAGCTCATGGTATTTTACTGGCCACCATGCTTTGTCCAAGGGTGGTTCTATGTTCTCAAAATGTGTTCAGGTGGAGTGAGGCCCAGGGCCATGTTTGATGGTTGGGGAGTGATAAAACCTCTTTCTCTTTCTCTGGATTTGGAGATGGAAGCATGTAACTCTGATACCTGCTGGTTCCATTTTGTGACAACTTAGAAAATCAGCCTTAGGAAGAAGGCGAACCTCTGGAAGAGGGAATAGAGAATCAAAGAAACTGACTTTTGAGTGACAGTTTTGAGATGCTGAATCAAAACAACACTGCATACTTTCAGCTTCTGATAATAGCATAATAGATTATTCACACTAATCTTCCACAGATGATGGTGTGTGTGTGTGTGTGTGTGTGTGTGTGTGTGTGTGTGTGTGTGCACTTAAACAAGTATTTGAAGGCACTGCAAAGGAACCAAAGAAAAGAGAAACTTGGAAGGAAGGAAGGGAAGGAGGGAGGGAGGGAGGAAGGCAGGACTTTGAGGGCACTCCCCAGTTCATGCCTGATTCCATAGGGAAAGGTGGTCATGGATAACAAGGTTCAGGACTAGCAGAGCAGCCAGGAACTTAGGGGGGAAATCTTGGAAGGGAAGGAGTTACATAAAGATTAGTTCCCAAACCTGCATTTAAAATCTGTCAAACTCCTATGTATGTATGGGGTGGCTGCAGGGATTGCAGTGAGGAAACAGTACTTGGAAGCTAAAAGATCTGAGCAGAGGTTTCATCAGTTGCTGATGTCAGGTGAAACAATTTGAGAATAGAGTCCAGCCAAATTAACTGCCTGCTAGGGCAAAGATCAGTCTTCAGAGGACCGTAACAGAATCCAGAGTCTTGACAACATATACATAATATATAATATCTAATTTTTAAAAATCATTAGACCCATGAAGAAACAGAAAAATATGCTCAAGAAAAACACACACGTCAATAACAAACCATGTTTGATGGTTGGGTAGTGCTAACCGCCTCCAGGAAAACCCAAATGTTCAAATTAGAAGCCAAGGACTTTAAAGCAGTCTTTATACATATGCCCAAGGACTAGAAAGAAAAATAGGTGTATAATAATTAAACAGGTGAGAAATCTCAGCAGAGAAAGAGAAACTTTTTTTAAGTGAAAACTAGAGAACAGGAAAGTACAGCAACTGAAATGGAAAATAAACTGGATGGGCTCAATAGCAAATTTGGGTGTCAGGCAAAGTCAATTAATTTAAAGACAGATCAAGAGAATATATTCAAATTGAAGAGCAAGAAAGAAAAAAGATTCATGAAAACTAGACAGTCTCAGAGACTTCTTCAATAGTAGCAGGTGGTCTAATATACATGTAATTGCCGTCTCTAAAGGAGAGGAAAGAGAAAATGAGGCCAAAAATATTGAGAAACAACAGTAAATTGGCAAAAATATAAACTTAGAGATCCAAGAAACAGTAAACCGCAAGAAGAATAAATTACGAAGATAACCACATCAGGTACATTTTAGTCACAGTGCTAAAATCTTGGCTGCAAGATCTTGAAAAAGAACACTTTTCACACAGGGAACCAATAATACAAAATTACAGCTGATTTTTAGCAGACCTGTACTATAAGAAATGCTAAAAGAAGTTTTTCAGGCTGAAAATAAATGATACTAGATGGTAGCTTATATCTTCAGAAATGAATGAGGGTCAATAGAAGTGGTTAAAATGTGGAAAAATAAAAGACTATATTATTTATTTTATTCTCTTAATTTCTTTAAAAGAAATAATAGTGGTTAAAACAAATATTATAGTACTGTATTTTGGAGTTTATATCAACAGAACTAATGATTGGGATGAATAGAACTATACTTTTACAAGATGTCAGTGTTTAATGTTTAGTAGTACAATATTAACTCCAAATAGTGTTAAATGTACATGTCTTAATCTCTAAAGCAACCAGTAAAAGAAAATTCAGAGTTCAACTAAAAAGTCAAAGGGACTACAATAAGATACCAGTTTACACCCATTAAGATGGCTATAATAAAAAAGATGGTCAGTAACAGGTGTCGGCCAGGATGTGGAGAAATAGGAACTCTCATACATTGCTGGTGGGAATGTAAATTGGTGTGGCTATTTTGGAAAAAGATTTGGCAGTTCTCCAACAAGCTTAACATAGAGTTACATATGACCCAGCAGTTCCACTCTTAAGTATATACCTAAGGGAAATGAAAACGTACAGCCATACAAAAAGATAAATAGCCTGCCTGTTGCTAGCATTGACCTATGAACCAGGAGGTCATGGTTCAATTCCCAGTCAGGGCACATGCCTGAGTTGTGGGCTCTATCCCCACAAGGGGGCATGCAGGAGGCAGCTGATAATGATTCTCATCATTGATGTTTTTACCTCTCTCTCTCTCTCTCTCTCTCTCTCTCTCTCTCTCTCTCTCTCTCTCTCTCCCCCTTTCTCTCTGAAATAAAAATAAACTAAAAAAAAACAACACATTGAATTGTTTTTCCAAACAATTCACTTTAAGTGGGTAAATTGTATGGTATGTGATTTGTATTTTAGTAAAGCTGTTTTTAAAAAGTCATTGGAGAGCCCGACCAGCGTGGCTCAGTGGTTGAGTGTCAGTCTATAAACCAGGAGGTCACGGTTCAATTCCCTGTCGGGGCACATGCCTGGGTTGTGAGCTCAATCCCCAGAGTGGCGTGTGCAGGAGGCAGCCGATCAATTATTCAATCTCATCATTAATGTTTCTATCTCTCTCTCCCTCTCCCTTCCTCTCTGAAATCAATAGAAAGATATTTTTAAAAATAAATAAATAAAATGTCATTGTAGAAATACAAATGAAATTCCAAAACCCTTTTTTTTCCAGTTAACCCCAAAGGAGGAACAAGGAAACAAGCAAAAAAAACAATGAGACAAATAGAAAACAGATAGCAAAATGGAAAATGTAAATTCAACCAAATGAAATATAAATGTTAAACTAAACACTTCAGTTAAAAGGCATAGGTTGTGAAACTGGATAAAAATTATGACCCAATTATAAGATGTCTGCAGGTGTGCTTTTTTTTTTTTTTTTAAGATTTTTAATTGATTATCAGAGAGAGAGGAAGGGAGAAGAAGACAGAAACATTAATCGGCTGCCTGCTGCCTGCCTCCAACAGGGGATGGAGCCCGAAACCCGGGCATGTGCCCTGATCAGAAATGGAACCAGCAACCTTTTGGGTGCGCAGGACAACACCCAACTGAGCCGCTCCGGCCAGGCCAGGCATGCATTTTTTAAAACAAAGACATTAAGGTTGAAAGTAAAAGAATGGAAAATGATGAAAAGATATACCATGCAGACATGAATCATTAGTTAGGATTGATATTTTCATAATGGACAAAATATACTTTAAAACAGGGAGTATTACCAGAAATGAATAGGCACATTTTAGAATGATAAAGACTCAATATATCAAAAGACATAATTACAAATGTGTATGTGCCTAATAATGTAGCTTCAAAAGACATGAAGAATAAGACAAAACTAAAGGAAAAAAGGACTCCTCCACAGTCATAATTGGAGATTTTCACATCCCTTTCAGAGTAATTAATAGAATAAATAGGTCAAAATCTACAGATATAGATCTGAACCACCTTGACATAATTATTATTTATAGAACCCAACAATTGCAGAATATAGAATCTTTTCAGGCACTCTGGAACTTTTACGAAGATAGACCATATACAGGGCCATGAAACAAGTCTTAGTAAGTGTCAAAAGATTGAAATCAAGAAGAGGTGTTCTCTCATCTCAATTAAATTAAATTATAAATTAATAACAAAAAGGTATCTGAAAAATTCATGAAGATTCTGAAATTAAGCCATGTATTTCTGAATAATCCATGGATCAAAAGAAAATCACAAGGGACATTGGAAAATATTTGCAACTGAATGATAACGAAAAACAAACATGTCAGTATTTGTGAGATGCAGTGAAAGCTTTGTGTAGAGGGAAATTTATAGCTTTAATTGTTTATATTAGAAAGGAGGAAAAGTTAAAATTTACTGTGTAAGTTTCCAGAAGCTGAAAAATATAAGCAACGTAAATCCAAGAAGGAAGAAAATAGCATGTATCTGTTAAGTAGAAAACAGACAGCAGAGAAAATTAATAGAGCCAGAACAGATTGTTTCAAAAGATCAATAAAATTGAAAAACCCCTGGGAAAACACAAATTACAAATATTGGAAATGAAAGAGGGAGTATCATTATAGATAAAAAACTTTAAAAGAATAATAAAGGAATTCTAAGAACTTAACGCCAATAAAGTTGACAACTTAGTGAAATAGAAAAATTCTTGGAAAAATACAATTTCCCAAAACCCACTCAGAATAAAATAAAAAATCTGAATAGTCTTATATATGTCACAGAAATTGAATTTGGCCCGGCTGGTGTGGCTCAGTGGTTGAACGTCGACCTATGATCCAAGAGGTAAACAGTTCAGGAGACTTTTGTGGGCTCGATCCCTGGTGGGGTGTGCAGGAAGCAGTGATCTATGTTTTTCTCATCGATGTTTCTATCTCTCTACTCTTTTCCTTTCCTCTCTCTAAAATCAAAAAGGAAACATTCTCAAAAAGAAAACTCCGGGTCCAAAGATTATCACTGGTAAATTCTGTCAAACATTTATGAAAGAAAGTATAACAATTTTACAAATGCTTTCAGAAAATAAAGGAAGAAACACTTCTTAATTAATTTTATGAGCCAGTATAATCCTGATACCAAAACATAGTAAAGACATTACAAAACATTAAAATTAAAAATATTTATTGTAAAAAATATATATATTTATTGTAAACATAGGCATAAAGCTTTTTAGAAAAGTATTAGTGACCGGCTGCGGTGGCTCATGGTTGACCAAGGAACCAAGAGGTCACAGGGAGTCATATGGCATATGCCTGGGTTGCAGGCTTGATCCCTGATTGTGCAGGAGGCAGCCGATTAATGATTCTCTCTCATCATTGATGTTTCTATCTCTCTCTCCCTCTTCCTTCCTCTCTGAAATAAAAATATATATATTTTAAAATATATATATTAGCAAATTGAACCCAGCAACATATAAAAGGATTAATACAGCATGATCAAGTGGGTTTTATATCAAGGAATGTAAGATTGGTTTTGTATTTGAAAATAAATATAATCCTATATAATAAAAGCCTAATATGCAAATCAACTGAACGGCCCAACAACCAATGGAACGGCCAGTGGGGCAGAGGCTCAATGCAGGAGCTGCCCCCAGCCCGCAGGCCCCAGGCCAGCCAAGGCGGGTGCCAGTGGGGGCCACCCAATTGTCCTGCCGTTCGCCCCACAGAGGGAGGCGACCAGTAGCGGCAGTGGGGGAAGGGGCTGGTGAGCAGGCAGTGCCAGGCCAGCCAAGGCAGGTGCCAGTGGGGGCCCCCCCGATTGCCCCACCAGTTGCCCCGCAGAGGGAGGCGACTGGCGGTGGCGGTGGGGGGCAGGGCCGGTGAGCAGGCAGCACCAGGCCGGCCAAGGCAGTTGCTACTGGTCCCCCCCCCCCATTTCCCCCGCCAATCGCCCCACAGAGGGAGGCAACTAGCGCCAGTGGTGGGGGGCAGGGCCGGTGAGCAGGCAGTGCCAGGCCAGCCAAGGCGGGTGCCAGTGGGGGCCCCCAATCATCCTGCTGGTCGCCCCACAGATCGGCTCTGATCGCCGGCCAGGCCTAGGGACCCTACCTGTGCACATATTTCATGCACCGGGCCTCTAGTCTATCATATTAACAGAATGAGGAAAAAACATGATTATCTTAATAGATGCAGAAAAATCATTTGACAAAATTCAGCATCCATAATTGTTGATGTATGGATCCTGGAATTAGAAAGGTACTTTCTCAATCTAATAAAAGGCATCGACAAAATTCCTTCAGCTAACATCATTCTTAATAGTAAAGCACCTCTGTTAAGATCGGTAACAAGGCAAAAGTGCCCACTCTCACCACTTCTACTCAACATTTTCCTGAATGTCCTTGCCATTGCAATAAAGTAAGGTAAGTCAAAAGGATAAAGACTGTGAAGGAAGAAGTAAAAACTGTTCCTAATGCAGATTATTTATATAGAAAATTCTAAGGAATCAACAAATTTATTATAGTCAACTAGAGGCCCAGTGCACAAAATTCATGCACAGGTAGGGTCGCTAGTGGCTGCTGCCGCCATTGCCACCAGCTGGGGAAAGGGCCTCTTTTCCCCAGCCGCCTGCCGCTGCCACCGGCCCCACCCCCCTGTTCGAACTCCTGGTCGAACTTTCGGTCGAACTCCCAGTCGAGGGGACAATTTGCATATTAGGCTTTTATTATATAGGATAAGTGAATTTAACTTTAGCAAAGTCTTAAGATACAAGACCAACAAAAATATTAGTTGTATTTTTACATGATAGTTAAAACCATTTGTATTTCAATAGCATCAAAAATAAAATACTCAAAATAACTTTAACATGCCCAGTTCTGCACAAAATACTGCTGTGAAAAATTAAAGGAGATATAAATACATGGAGATGTATAATGTTCATGGATTGGAAGCTTCTATTTTGTTAACATTAATTTTTTCTAGATTAATCTATTGATGCAATACAAGCCAATCATAATCCCAGCCAGTTTGTTTTGCAAAGGAAAACAGATCAGCTCCTTCCCTGGAAACTACACTCAGCAACTCAGCATCAAGCCACCATATCTTTGAACTGTGTCTGTGATCATCTGTGCTTTATCTCAGTTTATTTTGTGCATCTGTTAACAAGATGTGTCCTTAGGTGATGAATTGCTTCTTTACTTAATGACATTTTGACTTATGAAAGGTCATAGGAATGCTCTACTTTTGCATAGCTGGGGGAACCTGTATGTTATGAAAGACCTAGAAGACTTCCTGAGGAATACCATTAAGCAGAAGGCCATCACAGTTTCTTGGGAGAATCCTCATCCTAGCAAACCACACTGATGGAACTGAGGAAACTGGTGAATCTGCAGGAATGGAAATGTGTACATGTGGCATCTGGGGATTAAACTTAAAAGCAAATAATTTTCTTATGAGTTGTTATTCCCCCAGGATAAAATTGTGTAATTGGGCACAAAAATTCATTAGGAAAATCCTATTCTTAAGCACTGTTTACCACAAGATTTAGAAGTTCAGTTAAATAAGATTACAGTATAGTGTTTTTTAAAAAGAATAACTTCTCAGGAAAAAAAAAGACTGAAAGGAAATACTAAGTAAACAAATTAAATGATTACTATGAAACTATATGGTTTTTAAAATCTTATATTTTTCATTTTTTAAGTGAACATATATTGTTTTCAATGAAAAAACTAAAGGAAAGGAAAAATGGATGAAATTGCTATTACTAAGCAAAAAAAAAAAAAAAAAAAAGCATACAAAATAGTGGAACAAGAGTGAGCCAAAAACAATTAGGATTTTATTTAAACAGTGAAATGAAAGAATACAAATATTATTCAAAGTATAGTATTAGCTAAAACAATATAAAAGGGAACATTTAAAGCATTAACCTTTTTTAATTTCAATATTCGTCAATTTTAGAAGCAGACCATAAGACAAATGTGAGGTCTTAATACCTTTCTGCACTGTCCTCCAACTGGAGGTGAACAATAAGACCACATTCTGATGAACTTCAAGTGTGATGGGTTTTCAGGCAATTGGCGAGCCAAGGGGCTGAGGACAGAACTCTTGGTCTCTTGCCTCGTACCTCTTGTAGATGACTTGCTTGTGCTTTTTAATGATTACCCTGGTTCCATACTTGAAAGTAGAGGCAAAATCAAACTTTTAACCACACCCACACCTAACAGGTCCCACTTCTAGCAATTAATAGCCCACCTGATCATCCCTCCTCAGATATCTGAAGAGAAAAGCCAGAAATCTACTACCTTGCCAGTTCTGGACAGTTCCAATGCTTATTAAAATGTCCTGCCTGCCAACAGTGAGCAATACATGGTGATTAAGGTTGAGCTGTTGTTTTGTTTTTTGTTTTTGGATTTTTTTGGAGCCTCCTGTATGTTAACAACTGGGGACCATTAACAATTCACCTGTTGCTTGAGAATCCTTGGAGAATTCTCTGTGCTACTCCCAACTCAGGAAATCTTTCCAGACGATTCCCCTGACCCACTCGACCATCAGAATCTTGTAGATCCTTCACTTGGATCCAGTTCTTGCCCTGAGGAATTGATCTTTTCCAGGCTCTGTTTTTACTCCTGAAACATCCTATCCGAGACTTTGCCCCAAAACCACTCTCTCATCGAAGTCTAGTTCCTTTGTCCACTCTCCCACGATCCTCAAGGGCACCTAGAGTGTAGCAAATTGTCTGTTTCCTCTTTTCACTCTCTACCACCAAACTCTCCTCTGTAATTAGTAAGCCTGTATATGCCACGTTATTTTACTTCAAGTTTTTTTATAGACACTTTTTTTTGGGTAAACTTGGTCTGATATTCTAGTATTTGCATTCTACTTTCATTCCTTCCTGTTCTGGGAATCTTTCGCAATTTTTCCATCTTAAGTGTGTTTCTATAGCACTTAAAAAACAAAACACAATTGCTTTCTGAACACAACTGTAAATTCCTGTGGGCTGAAATAGTATCTCATTTTTCTTATGCAACATAGGACAAAGCAACCTATTATTTAAAAAATAATGAAATGTCTGTAATAGCAGCAAGTAAATATTTCTCTGGCTATGCATTAGCCCCTCAATTGTGGAAACTCTGGCTTCCTCCAAACCCTTTCCCAACTCGTTCAGAGAATCCCCAAGGATAGCTCAAATCTGCCTGGACTGTGTTATGGGTAGCTATTTCCCCAAGCCTGGGTTCCATCAATGTTTTTCTCTCTGCCAGAACATCCCCCACCCCTTTTTCCTCTTCTTACACTCCGGCTAGTATGGTAAAATCTTCTGCCACCCCCATGCTCTGATGCTTAATGTCCCCTGAAATCCAGTTCTTCTATTTAGTTCTTCATCTGGTCCAGTTAGCCTTTCCAACACTGACCCATTGTCTGCACTCTAGTTTATGTGCTAGAATTCACTTTCCCTTAGAATCTCTCCTAGGAGAAGAATTGATCCATAGAGCAAGTGATCCCTTCATGGACCAACCAAACAAACATATTAAGACATGTCTTAATGTAAGACTGAGCCTGGGAGCATCTCCTCCAGAAAGTCTTTCCTGAATTCCCTCCCATCCCCCCTACCCATCACTTCCAGCTAGGTAATAGATATCTCCTTGTCCTATGGTATTCTGAACATGTCCTGGATATAATTTTTATCATGTTATGTGATCATCATCTTTATATATATACTTCTATTTATTGACTTGACAGAGAGAGTGGAAGAGACATCGATTTGTTGTTCCACTTATTTATGCATTCATTCCTTCTTGTAGTGCCCTGACCATAGATTGAACGCACAACCCTGGCATATCAGGATGATGCTGTAACCAACAGCCAATAATTATCTTTTTGTGAACCTGATTCTCCACTGAAACTATGAGCCCATTCAGGGAGAGAATTATATCTCATCTTTGAATTCTGAGCCTCTAGCTTAGCTTTGGCACTAAGATTCCATGGTGTCTCAAACACAGTAAGGATACTGTGTTTGTGTGCACCACAATTGATTTGGCTCAAGTAATACATTGTTTTGTTTAATGGCACTTCTCCCTTTCAGAATGTCATGCCAAGGTGGTTTCTTCTTTTTTCTTTAAGATTTATGTCAAATCAGTTTAGCAAACATTTGATGAGTACTGTGTGTCCAAAGTCCTTTTCTACCGCCTGGAGATTTGGAGATGAATACTGTAAGACAAGGTTCCTGCACAAAGGAGGTCACAGAAACTTTCTTGGGTCTCCCTCCCCCCACTTCTCAATTCTTTGTGTTCTGGATAATTTTTTACTGAGCCTAGAATTGTGTCTAATGGAATAAATACATGTAAAGAGGTTAATTACAATATAGTGCACTCAGTCCAGCAATAGAAATTTGTTCCACATATAGAGATAGCACAGAAGAAAGCATCATAGAATTCTTAGGGTAGACATGGTGATCCTGGACTTATGAGTGAGTTATAAAGGATGAGAAGACACTGCAGATGCTGAGGTGGGTGAAAGGTGCTTCCGAGAGAAGAAAAAGCATGTGCAAAGGCCTAGAGATGTGACATAGCACTGTGTGTTCCAGAAACAATAATACTTTGGTATCTCTGCAGCATAAAGTTCAGTAGGGTCAGGGGAGATGGAGCTAGGGCAATATGTATATATATAAGCCTAATATGCAAATTGTCCCCTTGGGAGTTTGACCAGGAGATCAGGAGTTCGATTGCTCACTGTGACGTGAGCTGACCACCAGGGGGCGGCACAGAATGAAGGAAGGCCCTGGCCAGCAGCCAGAAGGAAGGCCCCCATCTGCCCTGATCGCCGGCCAGTCCTAGGGACCCTTACACGTGCACAAATTTCATGCACCAGACCTCTAGTAGGTAATAATGCTAGGATGTTTCATGTTTGGACAACTTCTTAGTTAAGAGAATGGTAGTCTTTAATACAGCCAGTGGTAATAGTCCAAGTGTGAAGCCATGTATTGCAGTTTTCCATCATAGAATTAAGCAAGGTTCTATGGTTATCTAGCTACATTTTAGTGTTCATGTATGGATGGATAAGAATGAAAAAAAATATGTTCCCTGGAGTTCATGGTCTTATCGAGGATACAGAATATATTCACACAGTGTCTACAGACTACTGAAAATTAAAATGAAAAAGACAGTATATAAGCACAGTATGAACACTGGGGTATTAGAATGATTAGAAAAGCCAAGGCCGGATAGCTCAATTGGTTGAAGCATCATCCCGTATACAAAAGGTTGCAGGTTCGATTCCTGGTCAGGGCACATACCTAGGTTGTAGGGTTCGATCCCCAGTTCAGGACACACATGTGAGGCAACTGATTGATGTCGCTCTCTCTCTCCCTTCCCCCCCCCTTCCTCTTTTTCTAAAAATCAACTTTAAAAAAACCACACACTTATCCTCAGGTGAGGATTAAGAAAATTATTAAGAAGGTGTGGGGTTATAAAGAGAAACCTGATTTTTGGATTAAGTAAAACAATTTCCATCAGAGCTATCTGAGCATGGAAAATGCAAAATGGAGGAATATACTGTAAATTAGGAACTTAATGATTTGTAGTCTAGTACAGTAAAGAAATGACCTAGAGAAGCCAAGATGGCGGCGGAGGTGAACGGCTGATCTGCTGCCTCGCATGGCAGTTTTGGAAAAACAACTAAAAGATGGACTGGTGAGCGCGGCGACTCCTGCTCGCGTCTCCCCAGACCGGGCGGCGGCTCCTCTCAGCCAGCACCGCAGCCGGGGCCATGAGCTCGTGGGCGCCGCGGCAGCTGCTGTGGCGGCGGCCGCGGACTCGGCGCAGCGGCTCTCGGTGAAGGAAGAGACCATCTTTTTGCGAGACGGGCCCACCCGCGTCACCGACCTGGCCCAGCTCCCCACTGAGATCCTCGGGGCCCCGGAGACCGCCAACACCGACTTAGAGGATTCTTAAGACTTCCTGTCTTACACTCAAGTCCTCTAGCCATTTTGAGAGAGGAGAACTAAGAAGGCAGCGAAGTCAAACAAAGGAACTTCGCGCACAGCAATTTCAAAGTTAAACAAAGGAACTTCGCCGCGCACAGAGCGTCTGCCACCCAGAACCACAGGAGAGCTGGCTGAATGGTGGATTTACAGCTAAGAGAGAAGAGGAAAGAGCGAACTCTGGAGAAGCTGAGGTGCGGAGGCGCGTGGGTCGGGGGAAGGGACTTGTGGCTTTTGTTCCAACCCTAGGGGAGATTAGCTCCCCAGACACCTGCGGGAAGAGGCTGGACTCTCGGCCTTCCTGTCGGAGAGTGGGAGTGACTTCCTTGTGGAGGTGCGCCCAGCAATCAGTGTTTGCTGCGCTGGAGTGCAGAATGAGGGGGCTTGGAAACGTGGAAAACAGAAAAAGCAGACTTGCAGCCAGTGCGGTTCGCCTCGCCATGGCCTGGTGGCGCCCTGAGGCCCCGCCCCGCCCTGAGACCCGCCCCGCCCTGGGACCCGCCCCGCTCGTTTTGCAGGTCCGCCCCGCACGTCTTGCAGGCACACCTGGGCTCCAAGCAACGGCTTTTGCATGTGGGTGGCCTGCCCTATGGCAGCTTGACCAGATAAACTGCGGTTCTAGTCGGACTGCTCTAGGGACGCTCAGACAGGAGGAGGAAACTGCAGTTTTTGCCGTAAGTCCTGCTGAGTGGTCTCAGGTAGTAGCTGACCTACACACCATTGGAGACCCAGAAACGAGGGCATGTAGTGGTCGGTGTGAGATGACACCAGATTTCAACCACTCGCATAAAGGACACATTCCAGAGGCAGAATCAATGAGCGCCAAAGCCTTGCTGCACCAAGACCCGGCCCATAAATCTGTCTCCTACACAGCAACTCTTCCTTTATAGACACAGAGGATCTGCACGGCCAATTGGCCTGGAGGACAATTCCTCCCAGCGACACCAACAACAATCAAGACTTAACTATACAAAGGAAGACCAAGATGGAGGCATAGGGCGGAAGCCTGATTGCTGCATACCACAACAATTTTGAGTCTACGACGGGAGAGCGGAGCAGACACCATCCAGAACCACCGGAGGGCTGACTGAGCAGACGCTCTACAACTAGAATAAAAGAGAGGGGTACTCGGGATGATGCTGATGCCGGCGACCCAAAGATCACACTTTAAGAACTACGGCTCAGACGACACAGTGGCGGCCTGGAACGTGCTCGGCGCAGTTCCCCCGGCGGTCTCCGGCTGAGGGGAAGGCCCCACTCGCTGCCGAGCACGGACAGACGAGCCCCTGGGAGTCATGGGGTGGGAGACTCCGCGCTTGCTGACCTCCGAGTCCTTCAAGAATCTCAACGCCCCGGAAGCGGCCAGGTGCGCACGCTCGGTGACTGGCCACCGCTGCAGACCCAAGGGCCGACGCAGCCACCCCGGACCAGCCCGCTGCCGCGCACTGGGCACACCGGAGCTTCGCCGAGCCCGCCGCCCAACGAGTTCTGCGGCGGCTGCCCTGGAGCTCTGAGAAAATGGCCGAAGGAATTACTGAGATGGAATTGACCAACAGGAAATGGGATCAAGAAGACGAAACCCCGCTGGGTCCCGGATCCGGGTGAAGCTGCGCGCCCCTGGGTCCGGGTGAGGCTGGGAACTGGGTCAGGGTGAGTCTGGGTCCCGGGTCCGGGCGAGGCCGTGGACCCCTGGATCCGGGTGAGCCTGGCCCCGGGTCCGGGCGAGGCCGCGGGCCCCTGGATCCGGGTGAGCCTGGGCCCCGGGTCCGGGCGAGGCCGTGGGCCCCTGGATCCGGGTGAGCCTGGGCCCCGGGTCCGGGCGAGGCCGCGGGCCCCTGGATCCGGGTGAGCCTGGGCCCCGGGTCCGGGCGAGGCCGCGGGCCCCTGGATCCGGGTGAGCCTGGGCCCCGGGTCCGGGCGAGGCCGCGGGCCCCTGGATCCGGGTGAGCCTGGGCCCCGGGTCCGGGCGAGGCCGCGGGCCCCTGGATCCGGGTGAGCCTGGGCCCCGGGTCCGGGCGAGGCCGCGGGCCCCTGGATCCGGGTGAGCCTGGCCCCGGGTCCGGGCGAGGCCGCGGGCCCCTGGATCCGGGTGAGCCTGGGTCCCGGGTCCGGGCGAGGCCGCGGGCCCCTGGATCCGGGTGAGCCTGGGTCCCGGGTCCGGGTGAGGCCGCGGGCCCCTGGATCCGTGTGAGCCTGGGTCCCGGGTCCGGGTGAGCCTGGGTCCCGGGTCCGGGTGAGGCCGCGGGCCCCTGGATCCGGGTGAGCCTGGGTCCCGGGTCCGGGTGAGGCCGCGGGCCCCTGGATCCGGGTGAGCCTGGGTCCCGGGTCCGGGTGAGGCCGCGGGCCCCTGGATCCGGGTGAGCCTGGGTCCCGGGTCCGGGTGAGGCCGCGGGCCCCTGGATCCGGGTGAGCCTGGGTCCCGGGTCCGGGTGAAGCCGTGCCCCCCCTGGGTCCGGCCGAGACCAAACCAGAGGGAGTCGGACCTGCATTATCACCATTTGTCCACCATCCAGAGCTGAGGGGTCAGTGCCGACATGTACTCATAAGGAACTGGTGGACATTGATATTGGGTCTCAAAAGAACTGTTGGTCCAGAAAGAAACTCACTACAGACTGATTTTTTGCCTGTCAGCATAACTATTATTGCCCGTCGCACATTCAATTCTTATAAGTACATCTCTAATGACACATGATTTCGCTCATCTAGGGGAAATGATGAACAACATGGACTGATGAACAAGAACAGAACCAGAAACAAGGAGGCACCGATCGGACTATCGGGCCTCAGAGGGAGGATAGGGGAGGGTGGGGGGAGAAGGGAGAGATCAACCAAAGGTCTTGTGTGCATGCATAAGAGCCTAACCAATGGTTAAGTTCAACAGGGGGTTGGGGCATCCATGGGGAGGAGTGTGGGATGGGAATGGGGGGATGAGGACAAATATGTGACACCTTAATCAATAAAGAAATTTAAAAAAAAAAAAAAAAAAAGAAATGACCTAGCTAGACCAAAAAATAAGCATCTTTGAGCTTTATAGTATAAGCAGGAGCCAATTTCATTTTTCCTTTACAATAAATTAATTTTCTTATTCTCTACCAAGGACATGAACCTGTGTTAAAGTGTTAGTGAACACTTATTTTTCACTAATTTTATTTTTATGTATTTTTACATAAAATTTGTTATTTATATAAAATGGGTCATTGTGTTTCTGCCATGCCAGTCTCGGTTCAGGTTTGCCTGTACGTATGTATATGATACTGTGACTGGCAATATAATGTATTAAGTACAGCTACATCAGAAAAAAACAATGCATATTTTCGATTATTAAACCTGGCCTCTGACATTTAGCTTTTCATGGCTCCTGGGTTTTGGAGAAAATGTGAGTGAGGATGTTGGATTGTAAGTTCTAGGTCTTTGGACTCATCATCAAGCCTTGGAGAAGGAAGCATTGGGGCTTGAATGTTCGAGCAGGTGAAACATTTTTACAGGTTTCTAATCTATAGCAGTTTGAAAATTACATCTGTATTTTTATTTAACACTTTTGTCCTCTGCCTTTCTCCCTTTAGGACTAAGGAATTCTTTAGATCTATAATGAGAGGCATATTGTGCTCTTTTAAAAATTCCAGGAGTGTTTGACACATACAAATAAATATATATAGAGTGTCCCCAAAATATGTATACACACTTTTTCTGATAGCTCAATTGATATTTCTTTTCAGATTTAACCCATTGTAATGAATAATTATTCTAAGTGTGTATACATTTTTGGGACACCTTGTTTATCACATTTGTTGTTTATTAAAAAAAAAAAAAAAACACAAAAAAACAACCAGCAGGACATTTATTGCAACTAATTGTGTAAATCCTTAAGATGGACTGGGCGCTGCCACAGCTGCCTCTTGGGTTTAGGTTGGTCCCATCCATGTCTCAATCTGCAGTGTATACTTTTTAGGTACCTCATTTGACCAGTCCTGGTGGTATTTCATCTTTTAGCCTTAGCCCTCCAGTTATGCTTTCTCTTCCACAAGGCAGGGCAGCCACACCACATTTGCCGTAGGTTGACCTCTGAAGGCAGTGGTTTTAAGTTAAAGTTCGTCCGTGTTACTAAGTGCTGAGATGGGGCAAGAACTGAAACGTTCTCCTCCTAAATCCAGTGCTCTTTCTAGTAAGTATCTTTATGTTGATACCTATCACTACTCATTTTTAAAGTGTGCATTGTTGTGACTGAAACAAATTGGAATCAGTGGCAACACCAAGTTGATGAGGAAGCAGAGAAACTGGATCCTCATACATTGCTGGTAGGAATGTAAAACAGTGCAGCCACTCTGGAAAATAGTCTGGCAGTCCTTTAAAAACTAAGCATGTAACTACCACGTGACCAGCAGTCACACTCTTGGGCATTTATTCCAGAGAAATGAAAACTTATTTTCATGGGAAAACCTCTTTAGTTGTAGTACTATAAAACTGGAATCAGTTCAGATGTCCTTGAATAGATGAATGGTTAAACAGACTGAGGTACAAACCGTGAAATACTACTCAGCAATAAAAAGGAAGGAACCATTGATATATATATATATGGGGAAAAACAATTCCAATAATTTACCTACTGTATGAATCCGTTTATATAACATTCTTAAAACTGTAAAAATGGAGAACTGATTAATGGCTGTTCTGGAAGGAGGGGATGAGAATGGAGGGGGATATGGTTATAAAGGGCAACAAGGGGGCCCTTATGGTAATGAAACTGTTGTGTACTTGACTGTGATAGTGGATACACATACCTATACATAATGAAATTGTATAGGACTAAATATACTCTCATAAACACACACAAATGAGAACAAGTAAAACAGGAAATCTGAGTAAAATCAGTAGATTATACAATCTCATTATCATGGTTGTGATATTATAATTTTACAAAATGATGCCATTGGGGAAACTGGGCAAAGGGATCTCTGTATTATTTCTAAAACCGAATATAATTCTATAATTATCTCAAAATAAAGAAACAAACAAAAACCTAATAGACATCTAATTTTAAATAACTAAATTATTGGTTCTTATTTTTAAGAGCTATAGCATAGTCCTTTTATTAATAATAGTTTCTGATATTTATTAATAAATCATTTATTATTTAATGAAATATTGGAGTGGAGGGGACCTTGAATGATGCATTCTAGTCCTAGCTCTGTTGCTAGTAAAATACTGGTAGTTGTTCAGTATAATTTCATTTTACATAACTAAACAGGGGTTTCATGAAAGGTGGTTATTTATATATAACTCTTTCCCCCTCAATTTAATATGAATAATATGGGGGACTTTGGTTGTTGTTAATCCTCACTTGAGGATTTTTTTCCATTGCTTTTTCAGAGAGAGTGGAAGGGAGGAAGAGATGGGGGTCGGGGGGGGGGTGGAGAGAGAAACATCGATGTGAGAAAGACACATCCCAGGAGGGGGTGTGAACCCACAACTCAGGTCAGTGCCCTTGACCGGGAATCAAACCCGCCACCCTTCAGTGTACAGACTGACACTCTAACCACTGAGTACACTGGCCAGGACAAATATGGGGGGCTTTAAAATGCACATTCCCAGGCTTCATCCCCTAAGGATGTTGATTCTGATCCAAAAGATCAATAGATTGAATTTCAAGAAATAAGAAATTATAATTTTTTAAAAATCCTCTCCAGAGGATATATTTTTTATTGATTTTAGAGAGAGAAAGGGAGACAGGCAGACAGACAGACAGACATCGATGTGAGAGAGAAATACCCATTGGTTGGCCTCCCGCACACACTCCGACCGAGGACTGAACCCACAACCTGGGTACACGTCCTGACCAGGAAGCGAACCTACTACCTTTCGGTACATGGACGATGCTCAACCAACGGAGCCTCAATGGCCAGGGCTTAAATTATCATTTTGATGGTGAATAAATAAGAGCCCTTTAAATTCCTTTGTGGCATAGAGGATTTGTGGTTAGGTGAGAATTTTAAGAGCAAAGCACTGATAACATTTTTCAAACACCCACATGTTGAAAAAAAGAATGTTTGACCAAACCAAGTATGTACTTGCTCTGAATCAACAAGAACTTTGAACAAAAAGGAGCTTGCCTTTGGTTCTTATTCATGTTGAAGGAGTCCTGCCCATCCTTTCAACTATTTGGCTTGCCTGACCACTCATGATTTATTTGGTACAAAGAAGACAAAGACTGCTGCTTTAGTTACATACACTGAATAAGGGGCATGTGCTGCTAGGCGAGAAATGCTGACGCGCTTTATAGCCTTAAATCTAATGTACTAATTAGTTCCTTCATTTTTTTGTAAATGAGGTTCCAACTAAAGTAACTGACCCATCCTTTTTTTTTCTCTCCTAACTCTAGTAGTCAAGTCATTTAAAGTTATTAAAAAACAGATGCTAAGAAATTGCCTGATTCTACCTTTTGGGAGTGCTTAATTTGTAGCTGTTAAAGTCTGAGTGACCTCTCTCTGCTCTACCACCTGGAGCTAATATTAGGACATTTTCACCTGGGGACTCCTCACTTTGAAAACTCCTGGGCATATGCTTTGAGCTAGCCAGTTCTTCTGTGGAAGCCCACTCTCTCTAGGCTTGAAGCAGGGAAGGATTAACTCTCCCCTTTCCTCTCAAGTGGATTCACATCCGAAGAGTATACCTCACCAGAGAAACCTCTGTGAATCTGCCCTCCCAGACTCTAGCTCTTTCAATGTGCCTGTCTTCTTGGGCGACTCCCTTTGGTATGCAGCTTTTATTGTATCTTTGAGGCTCACAGTACAAAACATAGCGCCATGTATTACACATAACTTGGTACTGTATGTAGTAAAAATACACATGGGGAATGATAGCTACCGATTTCCAGACAATGATTTCCTCTGGGGAGGAAGGGAAAGATGGGGAATGTAAGGGGAGAGGGTTTAGGTCCGTTTGTGACATTTTATTTCTTCTTCGAAACGTTTTAAATCGCTATGGCAGACTGTTGGCATCTGTATACATGTAGTGGTGGATGCAGAGCTACTTTTTATATTACCTTCTCTAACTATACAGATGTTTTTTCTGTGTTTTTGAAATGTTTTGTCATTTAAAGCTAAATGGAAAAATGAATCTGGGTTCCTGTAATTTCTCTGCTTTAGGTTTCTCTCTCCCTTTATTCTCAAAGACAGAGAAAAGTCACCTGATAGAAATTACCCCAACTGCCCACCCTCGGATGCACACATGTGCACCGTCCTTTTCTTCTTCCCTCTAGAACAGTGGAGCCTCTTCACCTCTGCTCCGGACCCCCTTCCTTCTAACCTTCTCAGGAACCTTGTGCTCTTCATCTGTCAAAACCTCACTCTTTCTGTCTCTACTGACTTCCTGCCACATGTACATATGTGCTAATTTCTCTTAACTTTAAAAAAAAAACACCACACACAAAACTCTGCCTCAAGCCCAGCTAAGGCCCTATGTCCTCTTCGTAGTCAAACTTCTCCTAAGAATTGTTTACTTGGTTGTCTTTATTTTCACATCTCCTACTCTTCACCTACTCCAGTCTGGCTTCTTTCCCACGAAGTTGCTCTTGTCAAGGACAACAGGACTTCTGTGTCACTAAATCCAGTTCCCAGCTTTGTCACCTCTCAGCAGCATTTGACAGTCATTGGCTACGCTCTGCTTCTTGAAATCCTCTTCCCATTATTTCCATGTTACAACATTCTTCCATTTTTTTTCCCCCAGTCTGCCTGCTCCTCCGTGCTCTCCTATGTCAGTTCTTCTTTTTCCAACCAGCCGTTAAATAGTGGAGATTCCCAGGCCTCAGTCCTCAACCCTTTCCTCCCTCTGAGGTTTCTTTCTGTGATAGCAGCTACTCCCATGGGTTCTATTACGTTCGCTGTGTCTCCTCTGAGCTTTCCCTGTGGCTCAAACCTCTCTGGGAGGGACTACCATTAAGGACAAGAGGTAATTTAGGTTCCATAGAGGAAACTCAGCCCTTTATCTTCACAGCGAGGCTGGTTTGGGGTCTTCAGATTCTGGGTAGAGACCCATAGTATAGTGAAAAGAGCAAAAGTGCCAGACCTGACACTTAACTTGGGAGAAAAGAACACTTCCAGGTCCCACGCACTGTTTCACTGATCTTTGCACTTTTTTTCCTTGTGCGTCTCTACTGGGAAATTTGTTTTAATATATATGCCTGATATATGTGTCACTATTAATATTACACACATTATTATACTTCCACGAATAGGAACTTTTATGTATATTTTTCTTTTGTCCATGATTTTTTTTTTAATTTTCACAACATCTGCATTTTATAGGTAAGGATCCTAAAGCTCAGGGAAGTTTAGTAACTTATCTACGGTCACAGACCTTACTAACTGGGTTATGTGTGACAAATCCCAAACCAGCTGAAGCCTCGGGTGCAAAGTGGTAGATTTCAGCTGCAATGCTGCTCTAGCTCTGAACAGCCTGTGCTCCTATGCTGTTGCGAATACCCACCCAAGATGTAATCTCTGGTATAATATGTTTAGCAGATAATGTGTTGTGATGATTCATGTATTAATAACAAGAAATTTTAGGAATTAGTGGATGATGGAAGAAAAACTAAATATTTAAACTAGTGTCAAGTTAGCCATGCACCACTTAATGATAGGGACACGTTCCGAGAAAGGCATTGTTAGGCTATCGGGTCGTTGTGCAAACATCATAAAGTGCACTTACACAAATCTAGATGTCATGGCCTGCTATGCACCTAGGCTCTATGGTATATAGCCCCGTTGCTCCTGGCTGCAAACCTGTACGGCAGTTAATGTGCAAAACAACACAAGGTTAAACCAAGCACAAGAGGAAACGGTGCAGTCAAGACATGCAGTGAACATGAGAGGTATGAGGCTGCTGCTGGCGGAACACGGCACACAGTTTTGCAGCAAACTTTTTTTCAATAAGTAGAAAGTGTACTCAAATAATAACAAAGAGTGTAAGTATAGTCAACATAGTAATATAGTCACTTATGATCATTATCAAATATTATGTAACTGTATGTAATTGTATACACCATTCTATGACTGGTAGTGTTGTAGGTTTGTTTACACGAGTATATCACACCCATATGAGTAATGCTTTGCGCTACAAAGTTAGGGCGGCTGCAGCATCACTAGGCAACAGGAATTTTTCAGCACCACTATAATTTTATGGGGCCATCATTGTACATGTGGTCCATCACTGGCCTGAACATTGTTCTGTGGGCATGACTATAATTTTTTAAATCCATTGGCACTTTCTGCTTACAGGTATATGTTGCATAGAGTAGTTCCCCCTTATCAGCAGGGGATAATTTCTAAGACCCCCACTGGGTGCCTGAAACTTTGGATAGTACCCAATCCTATATATGCTAATTTTTTCCTATACATTAATACCTGTGATAAATTTTAATGTATAGATTAGGCACAGTGAGAGATTAACAACCACTAATAATAGAATAGAACAATTATAACAATATCCTATATAATAAAAGGCTAATATGCAAATTGTCCCCTGGGGAGTTCAACCGACTGGCAGTTCGACCTCTCGCTATGACATGTGCTGACCACCAGGGGACAGCACAGAACGAAGGAAGGCCCCGGCCGGCAGACGGAAGGCCCTGATTGGCCCTGATTGCCAGCTAGGTCTAGGGACCCTACCCATGCACAAATTTTGTGCACCGGGCCTCTAGTACTGTAATAAAAGTTATATGAATGTTGTATCTCTCTCTCCAATAAGTTTTTTTTTAATTTTTTTAATATATATTTTATTGATTTATTACAGTGAGGAAGAGAGAGGGATAGAGAGTTAGAAACATCGATGAGAGAGAAACATCGACGAGCTGCCTCTTGCACACCCCCTACTGGGGATGTGCCCGCAACCAAGGTACATGCCCTTGACCGGAATCGAACCTGGGACCTTTCAGTCCGCAGGCTGACGCTCTATCCACTGAGCCAAACCGGTCTCGGCTCCAATAATTTTTATATTTTTCCATCTAAACCTATTCATGAGTCTGTGTTACCAACCTTTGTAGTAAATGTCTTGGTGTCACTCATTTCAGGGTATCCCTTGCTGAAGTCTTTATATTGGTTCAGTGTGTTCTGGAGAAACATGTTGCTGTCCATTGGACCACATTTTCTGTTCATGTCTTCCACCCACAAATTTAATGCTTTTATCATATTAACTAAGCACTCACTTATCATGTGCTATGGCCTTAACTTTTGCAGTTTTGAGTTGTGACAGCAAACCTGGCACAAATTTCATTTTCCATCACAATTTCAGGGATAGAAGATTTGTTCTTATGCTTGATCTTAGCAACATCAGCATATGATTTTTTCCCCCTATTAAGTCAAGAACTTTACTTTTTCACTTAAAGGAAGCACTTTATGGCTTCTCTTTGGCATATCCAAATTGCCAACATCATTACTCTTGAATTTTGGGGTCATTTTTAAGTAAAATAAGGGTTACTTGAACACAAGCACTGTGATACCCTGACTGTTGATCTGATAATCTAGATGGCTACTCAGTGGTCACCGGGTGGGGAGCGTAGACAGCATGAGATGCTGGACAAGATTCACATCCCGGGTGGGATGGAGTGAGATGGTGCAAGGTTCCATCGCTACTCAGAACGGCTTGCAATTGAAAATGTATGAGTTTTTTTCTGGAATTTGCCATTTAATGTTTTCATGCTGTGGTTGGCTGCAGGTAAGTGAAACAGCAAAAAGTGAAAACACAGATAAGAGGGGACTACTGTATTTAAAAGATTGGTAGCAATAGTCACTTCAAACATAATTTACAAGATACCCACTTCTTCAACACCATAGGTAATTCTATGAGTTTATTTTCATGAGGATTTTAGGTAATTACTTTCAGCAAGTTAAAGTCTATTATTTCTCTAAGTACTTGGGTTGCAATAAATAACTGCCAGTGTGTGCCTCTCTTCATAATGTCAGCAAAAGCATTTTCATTTAGAGACCGTCTCAGTTCAGGGCATTTTCTTTGTCAGTTCCTTTTCTTCTGTATAAGCAGTGCTATGATCAAAATAGCTGTCATTTGCCTCTGAAGCATTTTTCATGGTTTTGTTTTTAGCTCCCTTTAGAATTTAAAAGAAATGAGGAGACAATTTTAGATTAGCACCTGTCTGAAAAATTCCAAAATTAGAGATGGCCATCTGGTATGCATGATTTGTAATATTTTCAAAATAGGATCTTGCCGTTCCAAGTAGATTTTTAGGCTATTGTAAAATAATAATTTATTTTAAAACTGCTGCAACTGTTAACCTTTTACTAATAAACTGAAAAGAGGATAGTTAGACATCGGTGATGTTTACTCTAATAAGGAATACTTCTGTAACCTCTATTCTCTTACGAGACTGATCTGGGCAGTGTAAGGCCATATTTCTCATTCCTTGGCCCAACATAACCTGAAGCTTAGATTCCTCTGTGCTTCCAGTTATTCTAGGTCAGGCCTAAAGTAATCAACCACAATAACTCTTAAGATATCTGAATTTGATGGAGGCCATCTCTGCATTTGGGGGTACTTTAAAATTTGACTAGCTCTCTTGCATCCTGTAATCACTTGGAAATAAATTTTCTAGATAGATCCATGATATTCTGCATTTTAGAAATTCTGACATTGCCCTGGCCAGGTACTCAGTTGCTTAGAGTGTCATCCCAATATGCCAAGGTTGCAGGTTCAATCCCTGGTCAGAATACATAAACATGAATCAGTGAATGCATAAATAAGTAGAACAACAATTTTATGTTTCTCCCTCTCCCTCTCTCCCTCTCCCTCTCCCTCTCCCTCTCCCTCTCCCTTCCCCTTCTTCCCTCACTTCCTCTCTCTCTCAAATCAATAAGTTAAAAATATATTTTAAAGAAATAAGTTTTGAGGTTATTATTCATCCGCTCTATTCAGTTCTCACTAGTTAGGTATATTAGGGCTTTTGCCAAATCTAGTGCTAAAGATTCAAAGAGTATATAAAAAGCCAAGGCCCCTGTCAAAGAAATGAAACTAAAACTGTAATTGCCTATAACATTGTATGCTGGGAAAGTACTTTTAAAAAGGACATTTGAAAAACCAGTGAATGTTAATTGTTGCAAGCTTTTTGGAAAGCACTGTAACAATATACTGGTATATCATACACCTTTTAAAACTGTATACCCTTTGACCTAGAAACTTTATTTACTAACATCTCTCCTGAAGAAACAACCAAATACTCAGGCAAATATTTATATATTTAAGGCAGTAGGCAGAAGTGTAGAGCGAGTATAGGCTCTGAAGCCAGATTGCCTCAATTCAAACCCTGTTTCTCCTAATTATTGCTAGGAAAGTCTTGCTTAACTTCTGTATGTGTATCAGTTTCTCCATCTGTAAAATGAAGAATAGTTCCCTACCCATACAGTTCTCATACAGAGATAATAATAATCCCCTCCAGTATCCATTAGCCAACACAGCAATGCTGTATAACAAATTGGCCCAAAACGCAATGACATGCAATGAGCATTTGTTTCTTACTCAGACATCTACAGATCAGCTGGATTCATCTTTTCTAGGGTGGGCATTGCTCTAGGTCATGGGTTTGGTTCAGGTGGACTGTAGTGTCACTTATTCTCCTGGGATCTGGGACCAGGGACTTGTTCTTCCCCAAATAGTGTCTGAAGGGCAAGAAGTCAAGTCTAATTGTGTATTTTTCATTGCATCACATCTGTTAACATCCATTGTCCAGAGCAGTCACATGGTCAACACAGTGAGGTAGGAAGAGTGAGGCAGGGGGAAGGAATGAATATTTATAATCCAAGGTTCAACATATTTTTGGCTTTAACCACCATCCGGTCTCTATTGCAGCCACTCAGCTCTGTTGTTACAGCATGAAACCAACTTCAGAAAATACATCAGTGAATGGGATGGCTGTAATCCCAATAAAACTGTATTTACCAAACCAGGTGGCAATCTGGATTTGGCTCATGGGCTATAGTTTTTCAACCCTGACCAATTTACTATATCAGATCATAGATTTTTTTATGAAGGTTAAATAAATTAATGTGTAGAAAGTGCTTATAACAACTGATACCAAGTTGCACTAACAAATATCAGCTCTCATTAGTAGTGTTTTTGTTAGTGTTATTATAGCACAATATTGGAAATAATAAAAATGTATAGCAGAAGAGCTAGGGTTAAATAATTTATGACCCCCCCCTACTGCTAAGTGTTATATATCTATTTAAATATGTTTTTTTAAATATCAAGACTATTTATTAGCTTAGGAACATGTTTATAGTATGTTAAGTGGAAAAAAAGAGATAAATGATACTTATCATATGATCCCAATTATTTTTCTTAAAAGATAATGTATTTTACATATTTACATTAATGGAAAGCAACTAGAAGAAATATACCACACTGCATCATTTATTTACATAATTCTTTTTTTGTCTTGTTTTTTATTGAGATATAATTGATATATAACATTTTATTTTTTAAAATACGTTTTTATTGATTTTTTTAGAGAGAGGGAAAGGGAGAGGGAGAGAGAAATAGAAACATGTTTGCATCAACATCCATAGGCTGCCTCCTGCACGCGCCCTACTGGGGATCAAGCCCAAAACCGGGCCAGGTGCCCTGACCTGGAATCTGACTGGTGACCTCCTGGTGCATGGGTCAATGCTCAACCATTGAGCCACACTGGCCGGGCGATATATAACATTTTATTATTTTTAGGTGAACATCATGATTTGATATATGTATATATTGTGAAATGATTACCTCGGTAAGTTTAGTTAACCTCCATCACTCACATAGTTACAAATTTCTTTCTTGCGATGAGGACTTTTAACATTTACACTCATAGCAACTTTCAAATATACAGGACACTATTGTTAGCTATGCTGGGCGTTATATTCCCAGAACTCATTTATCTTATAAAATTACATAACGCCCTATTGTCTATTTTTTCCCTACACTGAGCATGTACTGTTTGCTGATATTAAAGTACTTTGATGAGAAAAAATAGAATCTGGGTTCACGGAGGGCTATTCTAACTCTGATGTAGTTACCATTTTAGATGTCACTTACGTTTTAATTGCTTAATAAATTAAGAGTTTACCTTCAGAGATAGCTGTGTAATGGACACTTCCCAACCTGCTGTGGTCTTAAAGTTGTTCTGCTCTAGGGCTCCTGGAGCTCTGTGGCAGGGCACCCACCTGGAGCTCTGTGGCAGGGCACCCACCTGGAGCTCTGTGGCAGGGCACCCACCTGGAGCTCTGTGGCAGGGCACCCACCTGGAGCTCTGTGGCAGGGCACCCACCTGGAGCTCTGTGGCAGGGCACCCACCTGGAGCTCTGTGGCAGGGCACCCACCTGGAGCTCTGTGGCAGGGCACCCACCTGGAGCTCTGTGGCAGGGTACCCACCAATGGGGGCAGAAGCCCCACCCTGACTCTCAGTTTCTCTTAGAAACAGAGGCTCCTTTCCAATCACATTTCCTGAGCAACCACAGTCTTTCAGTGACATAAAGGCAGAATGTTGTTACCTAGGGGTGAACAACCTCCCCCACCCCAGTATTTGAGTATACACATCTTCTTTGCTCAGGTATCAGAAGGAGGTTAGGTTTCAACATTTAAATGCCACTGTGTCTAGAAGTCACACAAACGAATACAAGGAAAGGAAGCTTCAGAACCCATTAGCTCCTTCATTAACCTCACAGAATAGTAACTAAAATTAATTTCTTTTTAAAAGTCCCTTTACACGTATCAAGTTTAATCTAAATTATAATCATAATCAGTTAGCTTCTGGATACTCCAAGATTAAACTGTGTTGAAAATTGTTATATTAATTAGGTTGTACAACCTTATACAGTATGTTGCTATTCCAAATATATTTTCCCTAAAATAATGCTTTAGAATCTGAAGTTTAAAGGGACCGGGCTTTTTAGTCTAAGTTTAGGTAAAAACGTAGCTGAACTTTATTTTTAGTAAGTGAATTGTTAGTGAACTTAAGTGCCAGCTAGGATTCCCATATAAGATTTGCATGTGACTACTGTACGTTTTAGTGAGTTTTAGACCCAGTATGATGCCTCTGCCAACTGAAAGGAGAAAATGGACATCTGACTTGCCATTCTGGGTGCCAGAATCTCGACTGAAATAATAGGACGATGTGAATCTTATTCAGAAACATGTCTATAACCACATCTCAAGTAGCTTTCTAACTTGGAACTTTGTGTGTATAAACTAAAGATTTGAGGATAGTTACTGAGCCCATAATGTGGAATGTGAATTATATCCAGTCATCTTTAAATATAAATATGCAGTTATGCATACTGTTGACATGTTAAGCGCCAAGTCTGTTTTGTCTTCCTTTTCGTTTCAGTCACCAGTGACTGACACGGCGCTTAACGTGTTAATGATTTTAATTTTAATTTCCAGTTCTTCCCCACTAAAGAAGAAGGAAGAACCCTTAATCAGAATGACCAAGAAAATTGCCTCTGTTCTTTCCTCTTCAATCCTAGACCCTGCTTTGCTGGTCCTATCTTAGAGTGATAGCTAGTCGCCAAAGATGACCCCTCAGTGATCCATGCCACCTCGTATTCTCACCTTTATGTAGTGCCCCCAGCACTCAATCTGATGTGATCCCATGTAACCAAGGTTGTGGCAGAGCACTGGCCGAGTAGCTCAGTTGGTTAGAGCACCGTTCTGATACACCAAGGTTGCAGGTTCCATCCCCGGTCAGGACACATACAAGAGTCAACCAATGAATGCATAAATAAGAGGAACAACAAATCGATGTTTCTCTCTCTCCTTTCCTCTCTCTCTCTCTCTCTAAAAATCAATCAATAAAAAATATTTTTATTTTTTTAAATATATTTTATTGATTTTTTACAGAGAGGAAGGGAGAGGGATAGAGAGTTAGAAACATCGATGAGAGAGAAACATCGATCAGCTGCCTCCTGCACACCCCCTACTGGGGATGTGCCTGCAACCAAGGTAGATGCCCCTGACTGGAATCGAACCTGGTACCCTTCATTCCACAGGCCAACGCTCTATCCACTGAGCCAAACCAGTCAGGGCAATAAAAAATATTTTTAAAAGAGTGTGGCAGAAATGATGCAGCTTCCACCTTGGTCAGTGGGACGTCAGCAATCGTGTAAGAAGCCTGACTTCCCTGAGCACCATTCGCTGAAGAAGTCTGGCTGGCCACATGAAGCTCTTCCAGCCATTCCAGCTGAGGGGTTGGCCATGTGAATTGAAGAAGCCATCTGCAAGTCCAACCCAGTCGGTCCTTCATCACATGACTCCAGCCCTACTCACAAATGCATGAAAAACTTGAGAAAACTGACCACCTGAGTCAAATCAACTCTCAGAACCATGAAAGACATAAATTGTTGTAAGCCACTATGTTTTGGGACAGTTTGTTATACAGCAATAGAAAATTGGAACACTTCGTTTTCTCAACCCCTGTCCTTGTGCACTGGGATGTTGAAGGACCCGATAGCCCAGTACTTTTCATTTGCTGTTGCAAATGCTGATGTTCTTTTTATGTGAGTGCTAATGGAGGCTGCACCTGCCTCTCACATGCTCTGTAAAATGCTGGCTGTCTACTTGTTCATTAGAAGCCTTCTGTTTACCTTCTCTTTTAATCCTAGGATGGCTTTGATCTGTTTTCTAGGCCTTGCAGCTCTCTGAAACATGTGCCTGGACTGTGTTCTCTAAAACAGCAGCAAAGTGAGGATTACAGACTTCAACTTTGATGGGAAAAGTCATTTCCTCATTGGCTAAGAACTAAAGTTGCACACATACCCCCAGGGAATTCTGTGGCCTTTCCCCTGTAATGCCTTTACACTTCCTCCTGGCATAACCGACTTAGGGCCCAAAGCTGTTTAATCATTCTAAGTCTCATATCACATCAGCATATGGTTGAACTATATGTTCTTATTGTCTCTTTCTGAGACTTTGAGTCCATAATTTCCAGGAACAGTAGATGAAATATATGAGATACACAGAGTGTCTCATGGAGTCAGGAATAGATTGTGGATCCATATTATGAGTTTTTTGACAGAACTTGAAGAGAAATGTATGCATTTTAAAATTTATGTGCTGACTGTATGAAGTAAATTGCTTAATAACTACCAGACAGTAGAATATTCTACAGCAAAGAAAGTGAACAAACTATAGCTGTTTGCATCAGTGTGGATGGTTCGCAATAGAAGCTAGTCAATAGAATATATGGGATATGCTTCTTTTCTATAAAGTTCAAGAGCAAATACAATCACACATTTTAGACAGACATGATCAGTGAATAAACTGCTCTGAAAAGCACATAAATGATTGTCATAGAAGTTTGGAGCATGTTAAAATTAACCCTTTAATGGCAAAAGGTACATGGGGGTCGGTGAAAGCACTAAAAAATTTTATTTCTTAACCCAAGTTACCCTAGTTACATGGTTATTTGCTTTCTAATTATAATTTAAGTTATACTTACGTATTTAAAATAATTCTATATGAATGATACATTTTACAGTAAAAAAGCAACCAGGCCCAGCTGGTGTGGCTCAGTGGTTGAGCACCGGTCTATGAACCAGAAGGTCACAGTTCTATTTCCGGTCAGGGCACATGCTGGGGTTGTAGGCTTGATCCCCAGTAGGGGGTGTGCAGGAGGCAGTCAATCAATGATTCTCTACATTGATGCTTCTTTTTTTTTTTTTTTTACAGAGAGGAAGGGAGAGGGATAGAGAGTTAGAAACATCGATGAGAGAGAAACATCGATCAGCCGCCTCCTGCATACACCCCACTGGGGATGTGCCCGCAACCAAGGTACATGCCCTTGATCGGAATCGAACCTGGGACCCTTGAGTCCGCAGGCCGACGCTCTATCCACTGAGCCAAACCGGTCAGGGCGATGCTTCTTTCTCTGTCTCTCCCTTCCTCTCAGAAATCAATAAAAAAAAAAATGTATTTTAAAAAAAGAAGTTTTTAAAAAAAGCAACCAGGAGACTTCTAGATTTCAGAGATATCTTTTTAAATAGATAAGCTAAGCACCTGTATACAAATGTTATTTTTTTCTGATTAAAAAGTAGTACAGGGTGGTGGAGGGCTGGAGGGGGTCGATGGAGGCTAAAGGGGGGCATATGTAGTGCTGTCAACAATAAAGATTTTTTTAAAAAGCTGTTTGGCTCAGTGGATAGAGCGTCGTTGGACTGAAGGGTCCCAGGCACGAACCTCCATTGCAGGCTCCTCCCCAACCTGGGCCCTGGTCAGGGCGTGTGCAGGAGGCAATGACTTGATGTGTTTCTCTCACATCGATATTTCTCTCTGTCTTTCCCTCTTTCTACTCTCTCTAAAAATCAATAGAAAAATATCCTCAGGTGAGGATTAAAAAAAAAAAGTAGTACATAAACATTATAGAAAGCCTGTGTATCAGAGAAGAAAATAGAAATCTTCATGATCCCACTGCTATGCCATGAGCATTTCTGCATACTTTGACACTACATTGAAATAGTAATTACTGTTGAAACTGGCCAACCACAGGCTTAAGGTTCACCTCAGACAACTAATTCCCCAGGTGTCCTTGAATTTTTGATGCAGTCAATCTCTAAGCGTAAGAAATATGAACCAGGATTCAGAGAAAATCTGAAAATTATGTTTCTTGTTGGAATTTTAACTCTAGACTTTCAATAAAATCAAAACAGCCGAAACCGATTTGGCTCAGTGGATAGAGCGTCGGCCTGCGGACTCAAGGGTCCCAGGTTCGATTCCGGTCAAGGGCATGTACCTTGGTTGCGGGCACATCCCCAGTAGGGGGTGTGCAAGAGGCAGCTGATCGATGTTTCTCTCTCATCGATGTTTCTAACTCTCTATCCCTCTCTCTTCCTCTCTGTAAAAAATCAATTAAAAAAATAAAAATAAATAAATAAATAAATAATTAAAAAATAAAATCAAAACAGATAATATGCTCATGCAAATAAAACCTTTAGAATTTAGATCAGAAAACAACTAGGATTCTTCCTATAAATGTGAAAATTTACCTGTTAGAAAGGTGAAGAATGCTAAAACTATGACCAGTAGACAATAATGCCCTTTGACATGGAATTCTTCTTTAAAGTTTTGTGATAAAAAAGCATTTTCATGCTCAAGACAAACTGGGGAGTGTCTATAATTTTATAACTTTTATTTTCATTATTTTTAGTTTATATAGACAAGGTTTTCGTTCTTTGGAATGACATAAAAGTTCTTTTTCTATGTTTCTTTGATTATCAATAGGTGTCCTTTGATGTTTGTGAAAATTATCAGTAGGATAGTTGATATTTGGTTCATTTAGATATTCCTGTAATGGTTTTCTAGTAGCCCTCCAACTAGCAGTGAGAGGCACTTTTTATTGAAGATAGGATCCATTCCAAATAAAGTTTAGCAGCATGTGTTGTGATGTACAGTAAATATTTAATCTATTAAATAGTTTCTTCATATTTCTGGTTTTTTAATAGCTAGCATAGTTTTCAAAATTATTATTGCTACAAATACCCAGACTTTACTTAAATAAATGGGTAATGTCATATTCAGGGATATATGTCCATAATTTTAACTCTAGTTTTTGCAGTCATATTACTTCTAAATATATTGTAAAAGTCAGCTAGCTACAGTAATGTTGTCAATATAAAAATAAGAAATAACTGGTAAGCCCTAGCTGGTTTGGCTCAGTGGATAGAGTCGGGCTGTGGACTGGAAGGGTCCTGGGTTCGATTCTGGTTGGGGGCACATGCCCAGGTTGTGGGCTCAATCCCTTGTAGGGGGCATGCGGGAATCAGCCAATCAATGATTCTTTCTCATCAGTGATGTTTCTATCTCTCTCTCTCCCTCTCTCTTCCTCTCTGAAGTCAATAAAAATATATTTTAAAAAAAGAAATAACTGGTAATTAAAATTTTTGAATAAAATGGACAAACATGTCTTTCTGCTTTTTCTATGAAATGATGAATGATAAAATTATTGTATTTGAGTTTAGCAAGTGTTAATCTTATCAGTTGTGTTTCTTGAGTGTTTAAGTCCACTAAATATGTTAAGTAAACTATTTGTGGATAAAGGTAGAGATATGATAGATATTTTCTTTTAGAATATCTAAAATTAAGAACATCCATGTAGGGAGTATTTAGGGGTAAAATAAATGGGACTTTGTTCTTTATATGTTTACTGGAGGCCCAGTGCATGGGATTTTGTGCACTGGTGGGGGGCGTGGCCTGTGGCAATCAGCTCGCTGTGGGAATGCCACTCATCCGGGTCAGCCGAGCGGCTGTGGACCCGCACTCTGAGCGGCTGCTCCCTGGTCCAGCATCTTCCATGGAGCTGGAGCACTCACCTCTCCAGGGGACCCGGTCGGGCCAGGCCCAGGGACAATAGCACTGAGAGGCGGCGGAGTAGGCCTCAGTCCCGCGGTGGCCACGAACCCGCTTCCCAGCCTCCAGGGTCAGCTCTGCGAGCCCAGCGGCAGCAGCCTGCGGGCATCCGGAGGAGGCCTCAGGGAGCAAGGAGAAGGAGCCTGGGGTGAGGAGGTGAAGATGGCAGCCCGTGTTCCTGCCCCTCGGCCCAGGGTTTGCAGCAGGAGCAGCTGCTCATCCTGGTCAGCTGAACAGCACTCCCACTGTGGTAGCACACTGACCACCAGGGATCAACTACTGCGTTGAGTGTCTGCCGCCTGGTGGTCAGTGCACGTCATAGCGACTGGTCAACCGGTCGTTCTGGTCGTTCCGCTGTTCAGTCACTGGGCTTTTATTATATAGGATAAAAGATATTGAATATGAAATAGATAAGTAATAGTCTTAAACGGCTAAATTTTGATGTGTTGTCTCTTTATGCCTGTTTTTGAAACTTAATGTAAAATTATTTAACAAAATCAAAGGTTTTCAGATTGGTTTTGAAATTTAAAAGTTATCACAATGAGATCAAATGATATAAAAAAAGAAGTGTTACTTTCTTTACAGTAGAATTGGTAAAGAAAGTATGTTTCATCATTTATATCTTTTCTGTGATTTTTCTTTATAATAAGATATTGCTACTCATTTACTCTGGTTATAAAGAACTGCTTTTAATTATTATTTCCAGATAGATGTTAATAATTAGCAGTAGTTTATGCTTTAAACACTAATCCTATATAAAAGGGGTAATATGCAAATCGACCAAACAGCGGAATGACCGGTTGCTATGACACGCACTGACCACCAGGGGGCAGATGTTCAATGCAGGAGCTGCCCCCTAGTGTTCAGTGTGCTCCCACAGGCAACACTAAGGATGTCCAACTGGGGCTTAAGCCATCAGTCGGACATCCCCTGAGGGCTCCTGGACTGCTAAAGGGCGCAGGCTGGGCTGAGGGCCCCGCTCCAGTGCATGAATGCTGTGTACTGGGCCTCTAGTTTAAAATAAAATGATGGTCACATAAATTTGATTCTTTCAACCCCATAATTTTTGTTTTCATTTTACCATATAACCATAATACAAGGGCCAGATAATTCTTTGTTGTTGTTGGGCCAGATAATTCTTTGTTGTTGGGGCTGGGGGAGCTTTTCTGTGCATTGTAGCATGTTTAGCAGCATCTCTGTCCTGTCTCTATAAGATTCTAGTAGCACTCCCCAGTTGTGAAACAAACATTACCTCCAGACTTTTGCCAGGAGTTCCCTAGGAGACAGCATTGACTCCAGTTGAGAATCACTGCCCTGGTATATTTACTAAAATTCTTATCATGCTTTTCAGGATCATAATTTGGAATAAAGCAGTGTAATATTAGTAGCGAGGCACAAAATCAGCAGAATAGAAATGCTGCTAGGCAATATTTTGGGTTGTTCAACATAAATAAAAAAGTCAGAAACAATAACTACATTTCTTAAAGACCAGGTTGTCTAGGTCATTGGTACAGAACAGACCACTGGGAACATTTCCGTGAGTGCCACACAGGGCATAAAATTAGTTAATAGCTACACATGTCACTTATGGCTGTTTTTCTTCAATCATTATTTTAAATAGGAAGTAGCAAGATCTGTAGATATTAGAGAACACATGAAGGTCCTTGTACTATTTTGTGTTACACCAAAATCCGTTATTTTCCATGGCATGCTGGAATAAAAATGTGTTTCACTCCTTTTGTCATGACGTCTACAACAGGTGATGCCCAGTACCCTGCTGGGAATGTCATTAAATCTAACTTCCTCTCCAGAATTTTTGGCGTTCTGTATCATGGTGAGCACTCAGCGGGCAAGCTAGTTCACGGGATGTTTTTCAATTTAAACATATGCCAGAGAAAATTTAAAATGTAGCTATTTGAGTTATATAGAAAAGCAAAATGATTTCAATTTATTAAATTGGATATGCAGGAGGGAGAAATATACAAGTCTTAGCTTCAACATCCATTAAGCATACTGTGCATTAGAAAGAATTTTATGGGTTTTATTGAACATCTGTACAAAAACCTGAATAATTAATTATTGATGGAGAATCTACAGGGCAGTGGACATCACTAGGCTTTTTGAGGTGGGTGTCCAGAAGAAGGAAAGACAGGCCCAAATCTCGAACTGGGCGAGAACCCTACTCAGCAGTAGGGTCTGTGTTGTTTTTCTTTACTCGGTGACTTATTCCTACTGTGGAGCAAGGAGAGGAAAAAAAGAAAATAGTGTCATACCTTTCCTGATTGTTTTACTAAATGAATCAAGGTTAATCTTGTTTTAGTAAAATCCTGTCTCAAAGAAATCATGTAAAATATTAACCTAATATAAGATTGGACTTCTAAAAGTAAAATTATGCCATGCTATGGTCCTTCACGTTGCACTTTTAACTATTTAAAGGGTAGTTGTGTGGTAAATGTATTATGTGTTTGGCCCTAACTGGAGATGTGCTGAAAGTGCCTGGCACAGAGTAGACAATCAATAAATAGTTGCTGAGTGAATGTGTGGGAAGGTGGGGTCCTGGTGTGGCAGTATGTCTTATTGTACAATATAAAAAATTTTAAATCAGTAGAGAAAAACATATACAAAAGAAGGCATGTACCCATCACCCAGCTTGAACAATTATCAACTCATGGCCAATCTTATTTCAACCATACTCCCCATACTTTTCCCTTCCCATATTATTTTGAAGCAAATAACAGGTATATCAATTTTTTGATAAATATTTCAGTAGCTATCTCTAAAATATTAGAGCTCTTTTCTTTAAGCATTACCACAGACTCTTATCATACTTAAAGTATTAAAATAAACCCTTAATACCACCAAGTATCCTGTCAGTGTTCAAATTTTTAATTATTTCATAAATGTCATTTCCCCCCACACATTTTCATTTGAATCAGGACTCAAAAAGATGTACACATTGTGATTATTTTATTTATTTCTTAAATATTTTTTGATCTTTAGTTTCTCCCATCCTCTCTTTATTTCTCCCCTTGTAATTTATTTCTTGAAGAAACTGGGTTGTGTGTTGCAGCGTTTCCCACAGCCTGGGGTTTGCTGATTGTATCCTAATCGTGTCACTTAAACTTCACTTACGCTCCTCTGTCTCCTGTATTTCCTGTAAACTAGTAGTTGGAGATAAAAGCTTCATCAGATTCAGATTCAATTTTCTTCTTGGCAAGTTCAAAAAAGAAGGTGGTGATCAAATCATAAAGACAGCATTATTGGCTTTTTGCTTAGTGCCTTGCATATTGATTTAGCCAACATTTGTTGACTATTTTTATGTGCCTAGGAATGAATTTATGTTATATAGGTATTATGTCATTTAATCGTATTTAAGCCTCATCACGTATTATGTATCTATTTCTATCTGATGACCAGACCTCTAATTAGGGCCAAATAATCTTAAATGTCTTTCAAACAAACCCCTTGGTATATACTCCCATTGTCATTTATGTGATTTTAATTTGGAATTGTCTGAATTTTCTTTTTACTGGATTCATTTAGAGTATACAAAATACCTTGCATTAAAATGCATTTTTTGTAACTTAATAAAACTAAGTTAGCCCTATTATTTAACTGTGAATTTGTTGTACTTAAACTTTTTGGTAAGGGGATTCACCATCTGTTAACCTAACAAAGATTGATGTCTAAACCATAAATAGGGCCAACTGAATTCAGTATTTCCTGAGTCTCTTTTTCCTGTGCACTCATTGTCTTCTGCAGGTGCACTTTTATTTCTCTTTCATCTCTTTCTGCTTTCATTGTATGCTCACAGTCTCACAGTATCCTACTGTTGCCCAGTGTGAGAAACTGGCTTGTGATTTTAAAAGCAAAACTAGCTTTTTGTTGTTTGTTTACATATCTTTAATTTATTCTGCTCAATTCTCTCCATAGTCCTAAATTCTACTGTTTATAAAACCAGGCCATGGCAGCTCCAGACTCAAAAAAGAAATGCCAGATTATCTTGACCAACTGACACTTGAAGATTAAACTGTTTGATGTGTGGCTTTGGTGATCCCAAGAAAGAATATACTTCTCAAAAAAGAATATACTTGTCATTAACAGGGCCCAAATTTATAATCGGAGTCTAGCAGCCATTGTTTATAGAGGCCTCTCATGCACACTGCATATCAGGGAAAAGCCTCAGACTGAGCTGCTAGCCTCTTGCACTGAGTTTCTGCTGCCTGAGCTGTACCTGCAAGAGAAGTTCCTGGAATCGTAATTCAACCAATAGCCTGAGACCTGCCTCATCCAATTGGAGCTGCACAGCTGTATCTTCATTTGCATCTTTACTGACCAATCAGAGCAGTTTCATAATAACCAATCAGGACTTAAAGTTCCAAACAATCAGAACAGTACTATTTGTACCAATCAAGCTACACTCTTGGATTTCTTATTTGCATAAAAATGGGCCAATCTAGAACCAGGGCAAGCACATTGTCTATACAAGCCAGCCTCCCCTTTGTGGAGAGGAGACATGTACTTTTCAATTTCCACTGGTTGCCTGTTTCCTTGGTTTGCAAAACTGTTCACCGGAATACAGTTTCTCTTTTTACGACACCCCAGATGAGGACACTATTGACATTAGATTGGTGGCACCAATCTTTTGTTAACAGGTTGATGGAGAAAAGGTACCACTGGCCCAAGTTGCAATTAGATACCAGAGCACTGCAAGCAAAACAAGGCAAAGAGGATCCTATTGTGCACCCTTACAAATTACCTTGTAAAGGAGGAATGTATCCTTTATATGCCTTAAACTTTCTTCTCCAGTCATTTCTCCTTTAATAGTTGTAACATCCTCAACTTTCCAGAATATCTATGAGGTGAAGCATTTGGTTGGTTAGAAAGAAGGAACATAAGGCCTTAGTGAATACAATAGGGAAAAAGGAGTTTATTTTCTTAGTCTGGTTGTACACCACTGTGAGGGATTAGACAACTAGCCAAATTCCTTGTTCTTATTTTTAAAAAACACAATTATTTTTATCTTGATTATCCATAAAGAACTTTAAGATTCTTATTTGAAAGTCTTCTGTAAATTTGTGGTAGATAAGAAGTGTGTCTCCCTGTACCTGATCTTACAGGGTGTCCAGGGTAGCATGGTGCGCGTGCTTGTGCTTAATAAGTAGCTTTCAATGCTGGTGGTATTTGAAAGGTTATACATTTTAAAGGGTATTTTGTTCCTCTTTTTGTTGGCAGAACCAAGGAGCTTCCTTTTCTAAGACCAGTGCTATTTGAACTCAGTGAAAGTACACTTTGTTCTAGGAGAATTGCCATATGAAAGCCTAGAATATATATTGAGTTCTTTCAAATAAGGGGGGAAATGATGTTCTAAGACAGTGAGTGCTGACTTGGTGCTGAATGAATAATTGTTATGTGCTCTTTTATTCACAGGCTCGTTTCTCATATGTGCGGATGAAATATCTTTTCTTTTCCTGGTTGGCAGTTTTCGTTGGAAGCTGGATTATATATGTGCAGTACTCCACCTATACAGAACTATGCAGAGGAAAGGACTGTAAGAAAATAATAGTAAGTATTTTTTATTTCCTGGTACATGGAAAAACCTAGATTAATAACATTATATTTACTACTTATATATATAATAATATTTTCAAAAAGTAAAAGTTAATTTTGACCATAGAGTTGTGCTGAACTTCTTAGCATTTTGGTAGGACTATTCCCCACTTAGGAAAATCTAATATTCAGAAGTCTAAATACATAATACATACATAATACAGACTAGTGTGAGAGCATCATCATTACAAAGAGGGATTTTTATTTTTCAAATATACTTGAAGTTTGCCCTAGCTGGTTTGGCTCAGTGGATACAGAGTTGGCCTGCAGACTGAAGGGTCCCAGGTTCACTTCCGGTCAAGGGCACATGCCCGGGTTGCGAGCTCGATCCCCAGGAGGCAGCTGATCAATGATTCTCTCTCATCATTGATGTTTCTATCTCCCTCTCTCTTCCTTTCTGAAATCAATAAAACTATATTTAAAAGATATATATATACTAATAAAAGGGTAATATGCTAATTAGACTGGATAGACTGGACGTCTTCTTTGTCCCATCCTCCTTCTGGACAAAGCCATGGTGGCAGGGGCCGAGGCAGAGGCGGTTAGGGGCGATCAGGCTGGCAGGGGAGGGTGGTTAGGGGCGATCAGGCTGGCAGGCAGAGAGGTTAGGGGCGATCAGGCTGGCAGGCAGAGGGGTTAGGGGTGATCAGGCAGGCAGGCAGAGGGGTTAGGGACGACGATCAGGCAGGCAGGCAGGTGAGCGGTTAGGAGCCAGTGGTCCCAAATTGTGAGAGGGATATTCGACTGTTGGTTTAGGCTCAGGGATCAGGACAAAACTGGCAGTCGGACATCCCCCAAGGGGTCCCGGATTGGAGAGGGTGCAGGCCAGGCTGAGGCACACATCCCCCCGTGCACGAATTTTGTGTACCAGGCCGCTAGTCTACACTAATAAAAGAGAAACATGCAAATTGACCGTCCCTCTGCTACGCCCACCAGCAATCAGGGGTGAGTATGCAAATTAACCCAACAAAGATGGTGGTTAATTTGCATATGCAGGCGTGAAGCGAAGACTGAAGACAGCATAGAAGAAAGCCAAGTGCTGCAGAAGGGAGTGAAGCAGCGAAGGGAGGGAGCGAGGCAGCGGAGAAGGGAGGGAGCGAGGCAGCGGAGAAGGGAGCAAGGCCTGCCTCGGCGGGCTTCGCTCCCTTCTCTGCTTCGCTCAGGCCGCAGGAATAGGCCCGAGGAAGCCCTATTCTTGCAGGAATCTTCCTGCAATGGGCCTCTAGTATATAGATATAGATATAGATATAGATATAGATATAGATATAGATATAGATATAGATATAGATATAGATATACTTGAAGTTGGGTTTACTCTAATCAGATGGTTTTTTTGTTTACAGTTTGAAAGTGTTATACACAGGCACCCTTTCCAGAACACATTTTTTGAATAAATGTAGTCATTCTCGAATACCAGAAATTTATCTAAAAAGCATAAACATTCATTTATAATTTAATTTCTATTCTAACGTTTGGCTATACCTCTGGAAGATTGCTCTGTCAGTCTAAGACTTCTAGTACTAATCCTTGCTTCCATAGCACATATATTTTAAATGTTTGAGGCTAAGTAAATTTAACTCCTTGTTTTCTGCTAATATATTCTGATGTAAATAATATTAAAACATTTAATCTATATTTTTGGTAGTAATGATTGTTTGGATTCCAATTATTATAACTTATTAAAGATTCTATAATTATTGAGTGGCTATCTTTACCCAAGCCAGTGGTGCTAGGTGTGTGCATGTAGCAGGGGACTAGACATCCTGACCTTACAAACTTACAGGAGGGAAGAAAATGAGGAACTACAGGAGAGTAAGATAAATATTACAATAGCAAATGTTAAAGGACAGTGGTCAGCAAATCGCGGCTCGCGAGCCACATGCGGCTCTTTGGCCCCTTGAGTGTGGCTCTTCCACAAAATACCACTTGCGGGCGCGCACATACAGTGCGATTGAAACTTCGTGGCCCATGTGCAGAAGTCGGTTTTTGGCTCTCAAAAGAAATTTCAATCGTTGTACTGTTGATATTTGGCTCTGTTAACTAATGAGTTTGCCGACCACTGTTATAGGAACATAAAAGAGGGAGATCTGAGCTTCCCAAAATTGTAAAAAAATAAAAATCGATTTAACTCTAGGTATTCTAAAATCCATCCAGGATTTTTTTTTTTTTGAAGTTTTTCCTCGGGAGTATTATAGCTTCTTAACTAAGCAAGGGGGGGGGGGGGGCGGCGAATTACTAATATAAGAAGTGTAACAGCAGAGGGGACTTATTTTTAAGTGTAAGCTTTTTAAAAACCACATATAAGTGGACCCGTATAATTTAAATTTGTGTTGTTCACGGGTCAACTGTAGAGTGGTTTCCAACCTTAGGTTATTGTAAATAATGGTGTGCAAATAGCTTTTGAATCCCTGTTTGCAATTCTTTTGGGTATATACCTAGAAGTGGAATTGCTGAATCATATGGTAGTTCTATATTTAACTTTTTGAGGTACTGCCATATTGTCTTGCTAATTCTCTTAAATATATTTCAATTCTCTGTTGAAATTATCTGTTGTTCTATTTATTTTCTCTACCTTTTTTCTTGGACGTGAACATAGTTATTTTACAATCCTTTTTGGATGACTCCAGGGTCTGGATCATCTGTGGATCTGTTTCTATTGTCCATGTTTACCTCTTCCTTTTGGTCCTATCATTTTGTCTTTTGGCCTGCCCTGCAATTTTTTACATGATGCCTCCAGATAAAAGTTCCTTTTCCTCTAGTAGTCAGTCAGTACAATGGTAGCTGATCATCTTAACCCAGTCACGGGCTGTTCGGACTGGAGGCTTGGTTACACCTCTAGTGCAACCCTCTCTCTGCTCCAGCTATGTTTGGCTCATCCCTATTCCAAGAGCATGGGCCTCTAAGGGTTTTAACTGAGAGCCTGGGAATTCACTGGGGTTTCTCCCTCTGGCAGGTTCATAACTCGAGTCTGTATCTTGTGAGACTGCCAGAATGTCTGCTCTGCTTTTCAAAGGCTTTCCAATGAGGTTTTTAGCCTCCCATTCTGTAAGGCCTCAGGATTTGGCAAATATCCCAACAGGATAACTGGCTGTATGCTTGAGGCTCCCTTAGTTTCCTATTTTTAAAGTGCTCACTGGTTTCTTATCCCCAGCAGCAGCTCTGACCTCCGCTCATGCCCAGTATTGGCAAAATCCTCAAGGGAAAAAGAAGCTGTGAGTCAGCTCATCTCTCTGAGGTTCTTTTTTTTTTTTTTTAATATATTTTTATTGATTTTAGAGAGAGGAAGGAGGGAAGGGAAGGAGAGAGGGAGGGAGGGAAACTTCGATTGGTTGCCTCCTGCACTCACCCTGACTGGGGATCAAACCCACAACCTGGGTGTGCACCCTCACCTGATGGGAATTGAACCTGTGACCTTTTGGTGCATGGGAGGACACTCAACCAACTGAGCTGCACTGGCCAAGGCTCTCTAAAGTTCTTCTAGCTCACCTCTACCCCTGGGGTTCAGCCTTCAGAGTCACCGCCCAAAGCATGGTGTACCCAGTTCCCACCCTTGGTAAGGACTGAACTAGATTTTTATCTTCCGTAAGACTGTGTTTCAGGTCATACATCTGAGGGCAATTGCAGCCACAAAATCTAGGCTCATCGCTTTCGAATCTTATCCTCTCCCATATCTTGATCAAGTAATATCTTAGTAGCTCTTAGAACCTTTAATATATACCTTAAAATATTTTTATGCTTCCTTCTTAGTTTTAATCAAACAATTCCTATGCAATATTAGTACTGTCTTACTTAGTACTATTTATCTTAGTACTATTAGTTTTGATAGGTTTTAAGAACATAATTCCTAAATGCAGAGAAACTACAATTTTTTTTAAGCCAGCCTTAGTGAAAAGATACACTTTAGGCTCAGAAAATTTTCTCATCATTTTCAATTTTTAGTAAAATAAGCATTAAATTATGCTCTCCATCTATTTCTTATCAATTAGTATTTTTAAAATTTACCTTTATTGTTGAAAGTATGACAGATGTCCCCCTTTTTCTCCCCATTGACCCCTCCACTCTGCTCCTCCCCCCGCCACCCAGGCCTTCACCTCACTATTATCTTTGTCCATGGGTTATGCATATATGCATATACATTTTTTTGCTTAATCTCTTCCTGCCCCTCCCCTCCTGCCCTTCTCTCTGAGATTCATCAGTAAAGTGAAATTAAAGTCTCCAGAGGACTAAAAATCACAATCTGCCTCAGCTTACATGGATTTCTTCTTCTCTGTATATCTGTCTGTCTTTTTTCTTCTCTCTCCATATGTGTGTGAGGGGTCATATCTATTGTAGTGACTGAAAGCATAAGCATTGGAATAAAAGAGCTTCGGGTTTGAGCTCTACTTTTGCCGTTCCTTAGCTGTATAAGCTTGGGCAAGTTATTTAGCTTCAGCAAAATGAGGATTAATACTATGTGTCTCATCAAATGGTTGTGAGGATAAAATGAGTTCATGTATTAAAAGGTTAATAATACTGTATTGTATATTTGAAAGTTGCCAAGAGAGTAGATTTAAAAGTTATCAAAAGAAAAAAAAGTTGCAACTACGGATGCTAACTAGACTTATTGTGGTGAATTATTTCACAATATAGATGGTCCCCAATTTATGATGGTTCAACTTATGTGTGTGTTTTTTTTAATTCTCATCCGAGGATATTTTTCCATTGATTTTTAGGAAGAGTGGAAGAGAGAGGGAAAGACAGAGAGAAACATCGATGTGAGAGAAACACATCGATTGGTTGCCTCCGGCACAAGCCCCATCCAGGGCCTGTGCCAGGGAGGAGCCTGCAACCAAGGTACGTGCCCTTGAACAGAATCAAACCTAGGACCCTTTAGTTCCCAGGTGGAAGCTCTATCTGCTGAACCAAACCAGATAGGGCAAGGTATAAATTTTATTAATTCAAGTTTATTGTGTCCCTTAGTAATGTCTTACAGTTTTCTTATTGACATTTTATGGTAAATTCTTTCCAAAGTATTTTAGTTTTTTAATTTCCATTATAAGTAGGGCTTTTTCTTCCCTTATATTTTCTAATTGTGATTTTTATGTCAAAGGAATTGACTTCTATAAATTAATATGGGACTCCACTAATTGTTTCTCCAATTTCCTTTATTTTTTCGTCTAACTTTATTGGCTACTACTGGAATTTAATTCAATTTTATTTAATATGCTAATAATAGTAGGTATCTAACCATATCATTCCTAATACTGAAACATCCTTGCAATACTAAAAAAATCCTACACGTGGACAAAGTATGTATTTCTTCTGATGTACTCTGGATTCCATTTCAATATTATATTTACCTTTCTTTTTTTCTAAACTTTCTTGAGAGATATTGGTCTATTGTTTACTCTTTTGGGGGATCCCAATATTTGGTGGGTTTTTTTTTTTTTCAATGACATTTTTATTTGGTGGGTTTTGATTTCATTGTTACGTTGCCTTGAAAAAAAAATTTTGGAAAATTTTGTTATAAAAAAAATTTTAATCAATAAAAATCCAAAATAAACAAGTAAAAAAATTAAAATAAAAAAAATTTTAGGATAGAAAAAAATATCCTCAGATGAGGATTAAGCAAAAAAAAAAAAAAAAAAAGAAAGAAAGAAAGAAAGAAAAAACATGAGGGAGGAAGAGAGCTTTTTCCTTCTCTGCCTTTTTCAGGACATTATTTAATGTTGATATTTTCGGCACATCCCTCTATGATCCAGAAAGAGGGTCTATCTGGATACTAGTGAGGAATCACTGTGCCATTCGGTAACCTTCGTGGCTATTATACTAGCATGTGCTTTAAAATTGAAGCATCAAAAGATGAAAGAGCCTCTAAATTTTATTACAGTCTCTTTTAAGATTTAATTCCTAGAGATGATGGTTTGGTGCTTTAAACAACTAGCTTCACATGCACTAGATTTGATGTATCTGGAGCCGGGTTTCCAGTTAGATAGCAGTACATAACTAATTATTTCATGTAGCTTTGCCTCTGCTTAGGATCAATCATTATTATTTGACTCCAAAAATTCATTTTGTTCCATTACCCTATATTTTTAAAATATATGGAACCAATCTACTTGGAACATACTGTTTTTAAAGTATGTGCAAGCTGCCCTAGCCAGTTTGGCTCAGTGGATTGAGCGTTGGCCTGCGACTGAAGGGTCCCAGGTTCGATTCAGTCAAGGGCACATGCCCAGGTTGTGGGCTCCATTCCCAGAGGGGGGCGTGCAGGAGGCAGCCGATCAATGATTCTCTCTCTCTGCTGTTTCTATCTCTCCCTCTCCCTTCCTCTTTGACATCAATAAAAGTAAATTAAAAATAAATAAGTAAAGTACATACAAGCTTAACCTTTTCCTTTGAAGAAAAGGTTAGTCTTCCTGTGTGCCAGCTTGAGTTAGGTTGTCAATCTTTTCTTTGTGAATTTATAGGAAAATGTTTACTGAACAAGTTTATTTTAAATCTCAACAGACATAAACTTTATTCTAAGAATAATCTTGCTGGTTAAATTATAATGGCACCTCTGGTGGCCTTCATGTGTTATGCTGCACTCTTATGTCACGTGATGTTCACCGTGATCCTGAAACAAATGGTATCATTGGAATCATTCACATCATTCCTGAGAAGCTTTAAAGAAACTAAGGGTGAAAGCCAGTTTGGAAGAAACAAGCCAGTAATAAAACACTGTGTCATTTTAGTTCTGTGCTTACTAGCCCTGTGCTAGAGAGGTACCGAATAAGACCCCGCCCTGAAGATGCTTGCAGAGTAGTAGAGGATATGGAAAAATAAACAAGAAGCACATGATTGAGACTGGAAATAGTGTTGCTAGATTTAGCCAAAAATAAACAAACAAAACAAAACCAGGCCCAGCCGGGTGTTGCTTAGTGGTTGAGCGTCGACCTATGAAGCAGGAGGTCACAGTTCGACTCCTGATCGACATGCCGGGGTTGTGGGCTCGATCCCCAGTGTGGGGCATGCAGGAGACAGCCAATAGATTATTCTCTCTCATCATTGATGTTTCTCTCTCTCCCTCTTTCTTGCTCTCTGAAATCAATAAAAATATATATTTTTTAAAATACCAGGATCTTGGCTATTTTATTTATTTTTTATTTTTTATATATATACTAGAAGCCCGGTGCATGAAATTCATGCACGGTGGGGGGTTGTCCCTCAGCCCAGCCTGTACCCTCTCCAATCTGGGACTCCTGGAGGGATGTCCGACTGCCCGTTTAGGCCCGATACAGGATCGGGCCTAAACGGGCAGTCGGACATCCCTCTCACAATCCAGGACTGCTGGCTCCCAACTGCTTGCCTGCCTGCCTTCCTGATTGCCGCTAACCGCTTCTGCCTGCCAGCCTGATCACCCCCTAACCACTCTGCTGCCAGCCTGGTTGATGCTTAACTGCTCCCCTGTCAGCCTGTTTGCCCCCAACTTCCCTCCTCTGCCAGCCTGGTCACCCCTAACTGCCCTGTCCTGCAGGGTTGATTACCTCCAACTGCCCTCCCTTGCAAGCCTGGTCCCTCTCAACTGCCCTCCCTTGCAGGCCTGGTCCCTCACAACTGCCCTCCCTTGCAGGCCGGGTGCCTCCCAACTGCCCTCTCCTGCTGGCCAACTTGTGGTGGCCATCTTGTGTCCACATGGGGGCAGGATCTTTGACCACATGGGGGCAGCTATATTGTGTGTTGCAGTGATGATCAATCTGTATATTACTCTTTTATTAGATAGGATAGAGGCCTGGTGCACGGTTGGGGGCCAGCTGGTTTGCCCTGAAGGGTGTCACAGATAAGGGTGGGGGTTCCCTTGGGGCGTGGGGCGGCCTGAGCGAGGGGCCTGTGGTGGTTTGCAGGCCGGCCACGCCCCCTGGCAACCCAAGGGGAGGCCCTGGTATCTGGAATTTATTTTCCTTCTACAATTGAAACTTTGTAGCCTGGAGCGGAGCCAAGCCTGGGGCTCCGGCAGCCATTTCTGTGGCAGTTAATTCACCTTCTACAATTGAAACTTTGTAGCCTTAAGGGGATGAGCCCGGCCAGGGTTTGCGGAAAGCTTTGCTTCCCCTTTTGCCGCTGGCAACCCTGGCCTGCTCTCTCAAGCTCCATTCTGTTGCCATTTGTTTGAATTTGTTTACCTTCTATAATTGAAACTTTGTAGCTTGAGTGGAGGCTTAGGCCTGCAACGGCTATGGAAAGTTTGGCTTACTCTGTTACCTGGGAAACCTTGCTCTCTGTGGCTGTAGCCATCTTGGATTGGGGTTAATTTGCATACTCGCCCTGATTGGCTGGTGGGTGTGGCTTGGCTTGTGGGCATGGCTTATGTAGCGGAGTGATGGTTAATTTGCATATTACCATTTTATTAGAGAGGATATTTTTTATATATATATTTTATTGACTTTTTACAGAGAGGAAGGGAGAGGGATAGAGAGTTAGAAACATCGATCAGCTGCCTCCTGCACACCCCTCACTGGGGATGTGCCCGCAACCAAGGTACATGCCCTTGACCGGAATCGAACCTGGGACCTTTCAGTCCGAAGGCCGACGCTCTATCCACTGAGCCAAGCCGGTTTTGGCAGGATCTTAGCTATTTTAAATAATGCTGCAATGAAGGTAGGGGTGCATATATCTTTTAAATTTAGTGTTTTCATTTTTTTTTTAATAAATATTCACAAATGGAATTGCTGGATCATATGGTAGTTCTGTTTTGTAATTTCTTGAGGAATGTCCATACTACATCTTGAGCATATGTCAGAATTTCCTTTTTAAGGCTATCCCGTATTCCATTATATGTGTATGCCACATTTTGTTTATCCATTCATCCATTGATGGACCCTTGGGTTGCTTCTACCTTTTGGTTGGGACGTAGTTTTAAATTAACCGAATCCAGTTTGGTCATGCATGTGCCTTAGATTCTATTTTGAAAGATGATAGCAGCCACTGAAAATGTTTGCTATAGGTGAGTATCAATACGCCCATGTAACCAAATTCTAGGTTATAATGAAAATGATTTCTGCTACATATTTAGGTATTGGTTCAGCACATATTTACTTACAAGCAGTCACACAGCATTTCATATCGTCAGTCTTTAAACTCATCCAAGTTCTCACTGTCATTTTAGGAGCTCTGTCAATTGGCATGAAAGATTTGCTCAAGGCAGAAGCAATGATATCCAGGGGCAAGCTTATTACCCTTATAATGAGCATGAGGGAAGTGGGAATTCCGAACCAGTGATTCTCAATGTCTCTTTTTGACCAGCAGCAGTGGTATCATCTGGCAACTTGCTACAAATGCAAATTTCCAGCCCCACCTAAAACCTCAGGAGTGAGGAACTCTCAGACACGTTCAACACCTGTGACTTAGCAAGACCTCCAGCAGACCTGACACTCCTAAAGTGTGAGAGCCTCTGATGCAAAACGATCACTCTGGGTACTTCCCTAAAGATAAAGGTTATAACTTCTTGTGAAAGGGTAGGGAATATCTCATCCTTTAGCCAATTCACATATCTTAAATACCTTTAATCGCGCCAATAGCCATTTTTAACATTCACCATGATATTTAACAGGTCACAGATGTCACCAATAATTTGCTAATTAACAAATCTTAGAAATGGATCGATCTTTTTAAAAATTTTTTATTGATTTTTTTTTTTTTTTTTTTTTTTTTTTTTTTTTTTTTTTTTTAGAAAGGAAGGCAGAGAGAGAGAGATAGCCTCTCTTACACACCTGAACTGGGAGTTGAACCTGCCAACCTTTCAGTGTACAGGATGATGCTCCAACTAACTGAGCCACACAGGCCAGGGCAGAGATGGATCAATCCTGACCAAGATATGGAGCATAGGTTTCCTTATTACCTCATCAGAACCCTAGCTGAGCACCTGTATATCCCTGCATTCCTGATTAGGATATTAGTGGCATCTGGACTATGCACACATACCACCACCACCACCACCACCACCACCACCACCACTGCACTGTGAATACTGAAGAATTTTAAAGTAGATTAGAAACATTATAACAGAATGGGAGGAAAGAGAGAAGGGGTTTGTATGGTTAGAGAGAGAGGAAAGGGGAGAGTGTAATCAGCACTATTAATGGCAGAGGGAAAAGAAGTCAGGGGGGGGGGGGGAATGAAAAGTTGAAGACACAGTGAGAGTGCAGAGAATGGTGAAGATTTTAAATAGTTGTTGCAGGGCATGGGAGAGGATGCTGACTAGAGACTTGGAAATTTTTCAGGCATAATTGAGAACCCACCTCTGCTGTTTTCTTCTAAGTAAGGACAACTTGGTAAGATTGCCTCAAATACATTATTAGAACATGAATATTGGGAAATTATTTAAAACCTAGCACTGTGCATCTACCTGTTCATTGTTATTGCCCCTTTGGTACAATTTCCATTTTCATGAAATTCCGTCAACTTAGATGAGGTTTGTAAAATTTAGCCAAAGGGCGCCATCTTCTGGTACTACAAAGTATATGCAAGCAAACGAGGGTATATAGTAAAATTGTGGTAATAAAAAAAATCTTAGAAAAGGACAAACCTTTGGCGTTTTCTGCTGAGTTTTCTATTGTAAACTTGAACATTCTTTATAATATCTGTGTCTATTTAGCTAGAAGATCAGATTGCTGACAGTGATTATAGTTGTATATGGCCCTGTCTGAAAAACAAAACAAAACAGTGTGTGACTAACCATCCTTTTTAAACAAGCATGAGGGAAATTTGCTTTTGGTTCGGGATGGAAGCCACAAGTTGAAGAGCCTGTTCTTTGTGACTGCCTCTCCGATGCAGGGTTGGCTCGAGGCCTCTGCTCAAAACAAGAATGTGATTCTTGTAGCTGAATGCCAGACTTGCCTTCACTGCTTAACAGTTTACTGATAAGGGAGTGGTTTGTCCTTTTCAGTTTGGTTTGCTTTAAATTTTATGGAAAAGTATTAATTTTATCTTCAATGAGGTCTTAAAATCAAATTACTATGTTCTTTTTTTTTTTTTTTTTAAGGTCAAAGGCTAAGGTGACCAGATTTTAACATTGGGAAAGCGGGACACCATTGACGGGGGGGGGGGGGGGGGCGGGGGTCTCTTTTTTTTAAAATATATTTTATCGATTTTTTACAGAGAGGAAGAGAGAGGGATAGAGAGTTAGAAACATCGATCAGCTGCCTCTTGCACACCCCCTACTGGGGATGTGCCCGCAACCAAGGTACATGCCCTTGACCAGAATCGAACCTGGGACCCTTGAGTCCGCAGGCCGACGCTCTATCCACTGAGCCAAACCGGTTTCGGCAAATTACTATGTTCTTTATGGTGGTTATTTAATAAAAATTTATCAGATACTTAAATACCAAACTCTGTGCTAGAGGGGAAGCTCAAAGATATATATGTCAGTGTCTTCAAATCCTTTTACTTCCTACCAGGGAAGATAACATGAACATACATGATGATAGATTTGGGAACTTAAGGAAAGAAGGGAGAAAGAATTTAGGCTCAGGAAGGAAATACACAGCCTTACGATTATTCATTCATTGGAAGATGGATATTGTGAAAAGGGTTAAATCTGGACCTGGGCAGAGTTATGGATGAAGTGTCCCTCCAGACTCAGGGGCCACAGATCAGGACAGTCGAAGGGGATAGCTGTTAGTCCTGTCCCCGAAGTTGTCCACAGTAAAATGCCCCATTGCTGGGTAAAGACCCCGAACCCACTTCATTCATTCATCCATTCCGCAAGTGCTGTTTATATGCATTGGATGGTATGTCAGACACGTGTGTGAAGTCCTCAGGAAACCAAGGTGGGCGTCCTGGCCCCACTTGGTGCTTGTGCAGAGGGGGTGACTTTGACCTGATCCCCTCAGCAGGAGCCCTGGGACGGGCATCTGACCCTGCCATTATGAGGCCTGCTTTATGCGTCCGCTCTGGGATAAGTCATTCTGGCTCTTTCACCTCAGTGGTTAAAAGCTCAGGCTCTGGAGGCAGACTAGCTGAGTTAGTCAGATTTCAGCACCACCACTAACCTGCTCTGCAAGTTTCTTAACCACTCTTGCCTCAGTTTCTTTATCAGTAAAATGGAGATAATCCCTCTTTCATAGGAAGGTTGTAAAGATTAAAGAGATATACATGAAAAGCTCTTGGGACAGTGATGAGGCATAGAAAACGATATGATAAATACCCGTGTACCTACCATCTACTAGCAAATCTGAACCTTTCACCATATTTGCTTCACTTTTAAAAAGAAAAAAATGACTACAGTCCAGCTGAAGCTCTCTTGATCTTCCCTGATAGTCTCTTTCCTCCTCCCCAGAGGAACCACCATCGTGAATTTGGTGTGAGTCCTTGCCAGCACATTTTCATCATTCACTGTGTGTATAGGGGCATATAAATAATATGTAATATTGCTCTGTATGTTACTAAACTTTAATTAGTGATACTAAACTGCACATATTCTACAACCTTTTCCATTTGAAATTGTTTTCAGCATTTTTCTATTTGATATGTATAGACCAAATTCTCTCATTTTAATTACTGTATTTTATAGTATTTTATTATATGAATATACCACAATTTATTCGGCCACTCGCTTGATGGACATTTATGTTGTTACCTAGTTTTCACTTACCGCACCCTGAGGTCCTCCTAGACTGTACCTTGACCTGATATTTTTTGTTACTGATTCTATTTTTTTAATGTTTATTAGTCTTATTCAGATTTTCTATTTCTTTTTGCATCATTTTATTATTTATGTTTTTCTAGAAAAATTGCTTATTTCAGTTGCTTACTGCCATAGAGTTGTTTATATTATTCACTATCATTTCCCTTTCTTTTCTAGTCATCTTTATTTGTGCCTCCTCTTTTTCTTTTCTTTTATTATTTTTATTGATCTTAGAAGAAGGAAGGGGGTGAGGGGGGGGAGAGAGAGATAGAGAGAGAGAGAGAGAGAGAGAGAGAGAGAGAGAGAGAGAGAGAGAGACATCAGTGTGAGAGGAACATCTATCGGTTGCCTTCCACTCTCACCCTAACCGGGGTAAAACCAATGACCTTTTGTTGTGGGGGCAATGCTCTAACCATCACAGGCCAGGGCGCCTCCTCTTTTTCTTATGATCAGTCTTGCTAAAGGTTCATCTCTTCTGTTAAAGTTTTAAAAGAACTAGCTTTTTGTATCATTGGTCTTTTTTTCCATTCATTTCTGTGGGGGTTTTGTTTGTTTTGTTTTGTTTTTTCACTTTTTTGGGGGGGCTTACTCTGTTATTGTTATAATAACAATGGTTTGTTGTTGTTTTTAAGTCTCTTTAGTGGAGTGCTAACTACTTATATTGTCTCTTGCTTTTTCATCATTGTGTTTAGAGCTGACAGTTTCCCTGTAAGAACGGGGTAGCTGCATCCCACAGATTTTCATTTGTATACCTTTGTTGATGTTCAGTTCTAGATATTTTGCATTTCCATTGTGATTTCCCCGTTAGTCCACAAATTAGTTAGAAATGTGCTTTTCAGTTTCCACACATGTCTGTGTTTATTTTGATTTCTCATTTCTTTGTGGTCAGAGGATGTGGTTTATACAATCTTGATTCCTTGGAAAACCTAAACCACACCTTTCAGAGGTTTCATCCCAGCTTATGAATAAGGCCTCAGAACTCCCACCACCTTTGCCTCAATAAATAAACGCGCCAATGAAATTGATGGCCGTCTGGCACCAAGCAAAGATACCAAACAGATGGTTCTGCATTTCCTAAAAATCCCTACAAGTTGAACCTGGGGAAGAAAATATTGAGCATCTCTCTGTGTGATCCCTGACTCCCGAACTTGAGTCTAAGAACTATTGCTCTGGGAGCATTATCTCAATTCGTTGAGGTTCTGCTTCCCGGCATATGTCGACAGTTTGGCTCAAATAAACTCACAAAAATTCTTTAAAAAAAAGAACTGTTGCTCTGCTCCTCCTATGAAGATGAAACCTAATACAACCAGGTCTGAAGGAGAAAGCAAGCATGGCTAAGGGCTCACCTAGGAACTTCTCTGCTATTGATAGCTGAAGGGCAACAGTGCCTAGGTGTTGGCACTTAACTCTGCACATGGGCAGGGCTCTTCTATCCTCACATCAAACTGTGGACAGTGTCAGACCCAAACCTTAATATATCCACTTAGTGGAAATGGAAGAAACAATATTTTCCAATCACAATACAATAAAACTTGAAATTAACAAAAACCTATCTGGAAAATTTTAAAATATCCTTTTAATTCTTGAGCCAAAGAGAAAGTGCAAATTGAAAATTTAAGTATCTAGGAAACAACATCAATAAAAAATTTGGCTCTCAAAAGAAATTTCAATCGTTGTACTGTTGATATTTGGCTCTGTTGACTAATGAGTTTGCCGACCACTGGGTTAGAGCATCGTCCCAATGTGCCAAGGTTCTGTGTTCGATTCCTGGTCAGAGCACATACAGGAATCAACTAATAAATGTATAAATGATTGGAACAACAATTCAATGTTTCTCTCCTTTCCTTTCTCTCTAAAATCAATAAAAATAAAATAAAATATATCAGAAACTAAAGATAAAGCTAAAGAAAAATTGAAGAACTATTTAGAGAAGCATATAAAGTCTTAATTACATTAATAAATGGCAAGAAACAAAAGAGATGGATTAAAAATTTATTAAATTAGAAAAAATGTAAAGAAAGCAGAAATAATGAATTAACCAATACAAAATAAAAATAAAAGACTATGTTCCTATTAGAAGCAATAATAAAATTTTATACTTTGTTTCATCCCATCTTCTTTATTCCACCTAATTTTAATCAATGTATTATTACTAGTAGTTCTGCTAGTGATTTTCTCTATACTTTTGAATATATTTCTGTCTCTATAATTTGACTTATTAGATGTAAATGTTATCTTTTGACCATGAATAGTAAAGATAAGGAAATCAACATTCTTTTGCCACATGCCATCTTCTTACATGTCCCCTCCTTGAGTTTTGTTAGTTTTATTTTACTAGCATCTTTATATATAAAAGCCTAAGTAACTGGAACGACTGGTCGCTATGACATGCACTGACCACCAGGGGATAGGCGCTCAACGCAGGAGCTGCCCCGTAGTGGTCAGTGCGCTTTCACAGTCAACCTCCCCCGGGCCGGCAGGCCCCAGGCTGGGATGGGGAACTGGGAGTGGGTGGCGGTGGACGAGGCCCCTTTCCCAGGGGGGCCGAGAGCCGGCTCCCTCCTCGAGGCCGGCGGCCAACCTCCCGTGCCCTGATCCTCTCTCCCTCTCTCCAGCCGGCAGGCCCCAATCGGCCTGCTGCCCACCCGCTGCAGTGGCAGCGTGGCAGCGAAGGAAGGAGGAGAGGGGGAGGCGGGGAACTGCGCAGTGGCAGGGCGCCGACGATGGCAGCATCGGCATCTGGCATCCGTTCCTTTTGTGCCCGGCCCGGCGACCATCACCTCCTCTCCGGCCTGGCCCTGATCAGCCTGGCCCCAATCGGCCCTGATCGCCAGCCAGGCCTGGGGACCCTACCCATGCATGAATTTCGTGCACCAGGCCTCTAGTAGTTTATAATATCAACATTCTGAACAATATACAGTAGTGCTAAAGAGAATGAGCTGTGTGACCTTGAGCAAGTTACTTAACAGATATTTCTGTTTCCTTATTTTTACCATAGATATAACAACAGGTTCAATGGATTTAATAGGGTTGTTGTCATGATAATAAAAGAACAGTGCCTGACACATTGTAAGCATCTATTAACTATCAGATATTGTATGAACAATTATCAAGAAATAGATTCCCAGAGTTATTTTAATCCCAGTCCAACATTTCAACTGGCTCTCATGTTTAGTTTCTCCATTCATCTCTTGGTTGCCTGAAATTCATTTTCTAATGGTTCAAGAGATGCTATTGGATGTTATATTTTCTGATCCTTATGTGTTTAAAAGCATTTGATGCCTTTTACTTGAAAAAAAGTTTGGCTATGTAAAATAACTATTGCTATTACTGAGCACTTATTATCTGTTGAGGTCTTATTTTAAACCTTTTCATTAAGTCCTTTGAATTCACAGTAATATTTGTTCTGCTTTATGACATTTTTCTGGAAATTTTATTTATCTGACACTTGCTTTTCCTATTCCTTTCCTCCTTTATCTTGTATATTTGTTATACAAGCCTCATATTTGTTTTCTTTTGATTGTTACTCACTACTGAGTATTTATAGGAAGCAAGTGGGGCAGTGAACTGAGCCTGTAGTGAAGCTGCTGTGCCCAGAGTGTGTGTGTGTGTGTGTGTGTGTGTGTGTGTGTGTGTGTGTGGGAAGGTGAGACAGAGAGACGCTCACTCAGATTGGTTAAGCCTGCATATCTCCCTGGCAATTACAAGCTGCTCATGATACAGTGTTTTCCAACCCGTTTCATTAACAGACTACCTCCAACATAGATAACATTTTTAAGGATTTCCTCATTCAGCACTGCCTTGCCCTGCTACTTCATGATGCCAGATAGAGTCCTTGGATGTTCCTACAGCTGTGTCCCTTAAGCCTTCAGTGCAGACCAGGGTGATGGTTCTTCTCAGATGTACCTCCTGTGCAGTGTTTTGCCAGCTTTGTCTGAGAATTGAGGTCAGAGCAGGTATTTAATCTCAGCATGCGTCTGGACTCTGGTGTAATTTTCACTGAATTTGGCAGGCCATTCTCATTTATTGTGTCTTAGGGTTACACTGGTGCCTTATTTTATCAAAGGTAGAGCTTGCATTTCTTTTTTAAATTTTATTCCTTTTTCCCCTTTTTATTGAATTGATTTGGGTGACACCAGTTAACAAAATTCTACAGGTTTCAGGTGCTCGATTCTAGGAACACATCATCTGTACACTGAATTGTGTGTTCACCACCCCAAGTTTATTTCTTATTTTTGGATGATGTCAAGGATGGCAGAGGTAACTTTATTTTGTTATTTTAAAACATTTTGGTAATTTAAATTTTATTTTAAAACCAGAGAGCTATTTTTAAAAATAGAGTGCCCCTATTCTTGGAGAAAGTAGGTACCATACCACCTCAGACCATGTGAAGTGGGAAAAATAGTTTCAAAATCCTATGCACACCCTAGTTGCAACAAGGTCTCTCAGCATCACAGAGCTAATAAAGAACAGAGCATGGATTCAAATCTAATACCGAGTTCTTTTTTTTTTTAATATATATTTTATTGATTTTTTACAGAGAGGAAGGGAGAGGAATAGAGAGTTAGAAACATTGATGAGAGAGAAACATTGATGAGAGAGAAACATCGATGAGCTGCCTCCTGCACACCCCCTACTGGGGATCTGCCCGCAACCAAGGTACATGTCCTTGACTGGAATCAAACCTGGGACCCTTGATTCTGCAGGCCGAAACTCTATCCACTGAGCCAAACCGATTAGGGCCCGAATTCTTTTTATTGAGGAGCCTTCTCTTAAGGAATATAGATATCTTTTTATGTTGTATTTATTATGTTTCTTCTTGTGAACATTTTTCTATTAACTACTTTTTTATTTCCTGTGTTTAGTGTGACAAGTACAAGAATGGAGTTATTGATGGGCCCGCATGTAATAGCCTTTGTGTTACAGAAACTCTTTACTTTGGAAAATGCTTATCTACCAAGCCCAACAATCAGGTAAGGACATTATGAATAAACATTACAGATGGCACACTCTAATTTTGCCTTAAACTAAAGGGTTATTAAAAGAATGATTGAATCAGAGCTTTAGGACATTTTATATATTCCAATTTTCTATGCTTTGATTCACTCATCCTACAGATGTTTATTAATCCCCTATTCCCAGTATATTCCAGGCACTGTTTTGGTTACTAGGACTACAATGGTGATTAAGATAGGTAGGATTACTTCCTTTATGGATCTTACATAATCCCAGAGGGTTGGGGAATATAAACAGTTGATAGATAAATAGGTAATTACAGGATGTGGTGTGTTTTATAAGGATATACACAGGGCAAACTGATGGAGAATGCAGGGATGGGGATGTGCTTTAGAGGAGGTGATCAGGGAGACCTTTCTAACGTTTGATCTCATACCTGAATGAAAAATTAAACCGCAGGCAAAGGCAAAGGACAGGATGAGCTAAGTCACAAAAGAATTTCTGAAGCACTATGACTAACTGATAAACATAATGAAAAAACTTTCTACCTCACTTATCATCAATACTATTAGGCAAACATCAACACTGGTTACCCTGGGCAGAGGAATATTACATGATTTTTAAGGACATCTTTTCTTTATAAGTTCCAATGTAAATTTCTGTAATTACTCTTATAATTATAGAAATTTAAAACATATTTTAAGTTGATGATGCTAACAATGTTTAAGAGGATTTCTGAAGCAAAGTCTAGCATTTGAATATCTACTGTGTGATAGGAACTGTTTAAGGCGTTGGGTGAGACCTTGGAGAATAAGACACATAAAGCTTCTGGCCTCCTGTGCCTTATGTTTCATGGGAGAGAAGAGATAATAAATGAGTCAATAAATGAACAAATAAGGTCATTTTCAGACAGTGCTAAAAGCTATGAAGAAAAATAGGGTGATGGGTAAGAGAATGAAGAGGATCTCTTCTACAGGTGGTTAGGTAATGCCGGGGTGATATCAAGCATCTAGAAGAGTTCAGGAATCTGGAGAAGGCGCTGCATGTAAATTAATAAAGAGACTAGAAATATAATATAAATTTGTAATCCACGGGGGAGCCAGAGGAGGGCTTAGCTTCCGTAACCAAGTTCTCAGAATCTCCAGACCCCTTGCTCTTTATTAACACAAATTACCTATAGATACACATATCAAAGGTAAGGTTTAGAATACAGTAGGCATGTCAGATTGGGGGAACTGCCTTCTGCTGTTCAGGTGTTTGGCCAGCAGGAGGCAATAACATGTAGATTAAAATGCCCTCAGCTGTCTGGCAACAGACAATAATATATGCAAATCTTTAGGTGAGGAAATGCTTTTCAGCCACTCAGTAGGCAATAATATGTATCTTCAGCCCTGCTGAAGCCTCAAGGTTCCATCAACCTTTTGATGAAACTTCTTGCATTTATGACCTGCTGGAATTAGCCTCCCACAGTTAGAGAAGGCCTGTCTAAGGTGACATCTGAGCTGGGACTTGGAATATGTGAAGGAGACAACTGTATGAAGATCTCTGAGGGTTCATTCCAAGCAGAACCAACAGCAAACAAAGCTGGGCATGAAACAGGAATAAAGTTGATAGGCTCAAGGAAGAGGAAGACCAGTGTAGCTGGGATATAGGGACCCAGGGGTAAGTGGTACAAGATCAGATTAGGGAAGAAGGCCAGGCCACTTCATATGAAGTCAAACAGGCAATGGAAAGGACTTTGGATTTTATTCAAATTGAATTAGAGGATCTGAAGCAGGGGAGTAATCTGCTTTGTTTGGATTAATGTTATTACTAATTAATTTAACCCTATTTGTCTTTTATATGTAAGCAAGAGTAGACTTCCTGGGTGGGCTCAAATGCTGGCTTTGCCACTGTTGTGTTACCTTCAGCATGCTAGGTCACATAGTGGTGTTACTTTCACATCTCTCTGCTTCAGTTTTCCATCAGTAAATTGAGAATAATAATAGTATCTACTTTATAGTATTGTTATAAAGAGTAAAATAATAAAATAAATTCGTAGACTAGAGCACATAGTACATATAATGTTAGTTTGATAAATAGCTAGATAGTAGTGACTAATTCGGGGTATGGGGTTAGGGAAATGAACATAGGAAAACTTTGCCTTTCATCCTTTTATGTAATTTGACTTTTTAAAAATTTATTTATAGCTATAAATGCTAACATTAAAAAACAAAAAAGGTCTCAAATAAACAACCTAATCTACAACTTAAGGAACTAGAAAAAAAAACAAACTAAACTCAAAGCTAGCAAAAGGAAAGAAATAATACAGATTGTAGCACAGGCAAAAGAAATAGAGAATAGAAAAACAATAGAAAATGTCAATGAAACCAAAAGTTGGTTCTTTGAAAATATAGACAAACTTTTAGCTAGATGGTCTAAGAAAAAAAGAGGGAAAACTCAAATTGCTAAAATTAGAAATGAAGTGGGGACATTATTACTGATTCTACAGAAATAAAAAGGATTATATGACTACTGTGAACAATTGCATACCAACAAATTGGATAACTTAGATGAATTGGGGAAATTGCTAGAAACATAAAACTTACTAAGAAATAGAAAATCTGAATAGAACTATATATACCTAGTAAGGAGATTGAATCAGTAACCAAAAGTCTCCTCGAAAGAAAAGGACTTGTTGCTTCACTGGTGAATTCTATCAAACATTTAAAGAACTTTCATCAATCCATCTCAAACTTTTCTAAAACAAAAATTGAAGAGGAAGGAATACTTTTTAACTCATTCTGTGAGGCCAGCTTTACCCTGATACCAAAGACACTACACGAAAATTACAGACCAATATCCCTTTCAAACACTGGTGCGAAATCCTCAAAATACTAGAAAACCAAATTCAGCAGTGAATTCAAAGTACCATACAGTCCTGGCTGGGTGGCTCAGGTAGTTTGAACATCGTCCCATATACCAAAAGGTTATGAGTTCAATATCTGGTCAGGACTCAGCATAGTTGCAGGTTCAATTCCCAGTCCTTTGGATGCACATGGGAGGCAACTGATTGATATTTATCTGTCTCATCTCTGACTCATCTCTGACTCATCTCTCTCTCTCTCTGTCTCTCTCTCTCTCTCTCTCTCTCTCTCTCTCTGTCTCTCTCTCTCTCTCTCCTTTCTCTCTCTCCCCTCTCTCTCTAAAAGTCAGTGAACATATATCTTCGGGTGAGGATAAAAAAAATAAATAATAAAGAGATCATGCATCCTAACCAAGTGGGGGTTTATTCCTGGAATGAGGATGGTTCAACATAGGAAAATCGATCAATGTAATACACCACGTTAACAGAAAGAAGGAAAAAGAAAAGGATCATCTCGATTGATGCAGAACAAGTATTTGACAAAATTCAGTACCCTGTCATAATAAGAATAATCAACATATTAGGAATAGAAGGCAACTACCTTAAAATAGTAAAACCCATATGAAAAAAAATGCCCACAGCTTAACACGTTAAGCGCCCAGCCTGTTTTGTCTTCGGGACGGAAAGTAAAGTGTCAGTCACCAGTGACTGACAGAGCGCTTAACATGTTAATGGTGAAAGACTGAAAACTTTTCCTCTAAGATCAGGAACAAGATTAGGATCCCCACTTTTGCCACTTCTATTCATCAAAACACTGGAATTTCTGGCCAGTAGCCAGATCAGTTAGACAAGAAAAAGAAACAAAAGACATCCAAATTGGAAAGGAAGAAGTAAAATGATCTCTCTTGACAGATTCTATGATCTGATGTAAAAAAAAAAAAAACACAAAACACAAAACACTAAAGATTCCACACACAAAAATTATTAGCACTAAGTGAGTTCAGCAAAGTATCATGAAACAAAATCAACACACAAATGTCAGTTGCATTTCTATACAGTAACAATGGCCAAAGCAAAAAGAAAATTAAGAAAACCATTCTATTTACAATAACATCCAAAAGAATACTTAGTAATTAATTTAACCATGGAGGTGAAAGACTTGTACAATGAAAACTTCTGAAATAAATTAAAGACATAAATAAATGGAACACATCCCATGTACATGGGTTGGAATACTAAATATTGTTAACTTGTTAATATTACCCAAAGGCATCTACAAAGTCAATGCAACCCCTATCCAAGTCCCAATGACTTTGTTTTTGTTAATACTCACCCAAGGATATATATTTCCATTGATTTTTAGAGAGAGTGGAAGGGAATGGAAGGAGAGAGAAAGAGAGAAACATTGATGTGAGAGAGACACATCTATTTGTTGCTTCCTACACCCACCCTGACCTGGGCCAGGGATCAAATCTTCAACCCAGGTACATGCCCTTGACCTGGAATCAAACCCATGATCTCTCTAACCACTGAATCACACTGGCCAGGGCCCAATGACAATTTTTGCAGAAATAGAAAACCCCCTTCTAAAATTAATATGGCATCTCAAGGAACCCTTAATAGCCAAAGCAATCTTGGAAAAAAAGTATAAAGCTGGAGGACTCTCACTTGTTATTTCAAATTATACTGTAAAGCTACAGTAATCAAAACAGAGTGATACTGAAGTAATGACCGACATATAAATCAACGGAATAGAATAGAGAACTCAGCCTCACATTTATAGCAGGATGATTTTTGACAAGGGTGCTAAGACCATTCAATAGGAAAGGACTATCTTTTCAACAAATGGTGCTGGGGAAACTGAATATCCACCTGCAAAAGAATGAAGTTGGATCCTTAGCTAATATCATATGCAAAATTAGTCAAAATGGATCAAAGATATAGATGTAAGATCTAAAACTATAAAACTTTTAGATGAAAACTTAGGGTAAAAACTTCATGACATTGGATTTGGCAATGATTTCTTGGGTATGACACCAAAAGGAACAGGCAGCAAAAGTAAAAATAGACAAATTTGGCTTCATGGAAATTTTTATATTTTGTGCAGCCAAAGACAGTATCAGTAAAAAGGCAACCCACAAAATTAGAGAAAATTTACAAATCATATACCTGATAAGGGATTAATGTCCAGAATCTGTAGAGAACTCCTAAAACGCAACAACAAAAAACCCAAACAACTAGATTAAAAAATGGGCAAAGGACTTGGATAGATATTTCTCAAAAAAACACACAAAACAAACACATACAAATGGCCAATAAATACATGAAAAGATGCACAGCATCACTGATCATTAGGGAAATGCAAATTAAAACCACAATTAGATACTGCCTCATACCAATTAGGATGGCTACTGTAAAAAACAACAGCAAATTTGAACCCTTGTGCACTGTTGGTGGGAATGTAAAATGGTACAAGCCACTGCCTAAAACAGTATGGCAGTTCCTCAAAAATATAAAAATAGATGGACCTTATGATCCAGCAGTTCCACTTCTGGGTATATATGTAAAAGGACTGAGGGCAGGGGTTATTTTAGAGATATTTCACACCCATGTTCATGTCAACATGATTCACAATAGCTAAAACATGGAAGCAACCCAAATGCTCATTGGCAGATGAATGGAAATGCAAAATATGATATATTAACAATAGAATATTATTCAACTTTAAAAAGGAAGGAAATCCAGACATATGCTACAATATGCACATAATGCTAAGTGAAATAAACCAGTCACAAAAAGACAAATTCTGTGTGATTCCATTTATATGAGAGAGTAGTCAAAAATCATAAAGACAAAGTAGAAAGGTGATGACAGGGGCTGGGAGGAAAGAGGTAAGAATGAATTATTGTTTAATGGTATAGAGTTTCCATTTTACAAAATAAAGAGGTCTAAAAAGGATGGTGGTGATGGTAGCACAACTTCATTAATGTATACCACGGAACTGTAAACTGAAAATGGTTAAGATGGCAAATATTATGTTTTTATAATTCTACCACAATAAAAAATGGAAAAATAACATTGATGATCATGGTTGGAAAATATATATTTAGGCAAACATTACTTCTGTAATTTAAAAAATTAAGAGGAAAAATATTCAGAGTATGATTTCTAATTTGCAATTTTAAAAGGAAGTCACAGTCTCAGTATTTGTATGTGTGTGTTTTTAGAGGAGGACACTAAAAATATAGTGATAATTTCCTACTTAGCCTAAAGCATCTTGCCATTCTTTTTCACATAGATGTATTTAGGGATTTGGGATAATCTACCAGGGGTTGTGAAATGTCAAATGGAACAAGCACTTCATCTTGATTTTGGAACTGAATTGGAACCAAGAAAAGAAATAGTGTTATTTGATAAACCAACTAGGGGAACTACTGTACAGAAATTCAAAGAAATGGTCTACAGTCTCTTTAAAGTAAGTATATCTATTCAGATGTTGCTAGTGTGAATCAGTACACTCTTCTCAAAGAATTGCCAGGACCTCATTCTAAACCACAAGAATGTTGCTATTCTTTGACCTGTATCAGGACTCCTATCTTGAGAGAAATAATTCAAAGAAAAGAACAAGTGTGTGGAAGATATTTAATTTAATATTATAAGCTAAAAATGTGCAGATATGAGAGGGGAGTTTGATAGTTTGACATTGTAGCTGATACATTTTGAAAAGATGAAATAAAACCAGTACAACCTGATTTGCAAATTATTTTTTTAATTTTAAAGAAATACTCTATACAGAGATTAATTAGAACTATTAAAAGATGAAAACAATTACACTTTTGGAAAGAATCTTTTTTTATATTTATCACTCTTATAATCTTTTTCTATGGAGAGCTTACATTTTCAAATTATTTTATCCCAAGAAACCTTTCAGGGAAATACATTTTTACCTTCATTATTGGAATAATGTAACTTAAAATAATTACATTAATGTGATAACTACAAAAAATAATTTTCAGTTGACCCTCCTTATAATTGGATATGAGCACATTACACTGCAATTTAGCAAGTAAATGTATGAATAAGGCAAAGAATAATTACTAAGTGTCTTAGTTAACTGTATTTATGCAGAGTGTAAGAGGGTTATGGGACTTAGGGTGGCCATTTCTTAATAAACTTAGCCAAGTTTTATTGCATTTACATAAAATATAGTTCTGACTCACTTAGCATCATAAATATTTGGATATGTTTTAAGTTCCTTATGCGGATTCAGTAGCAAAATTATTACTTAGCATGATAATCTCCATAAAGGAAGTTAGTATTTTTTCATTTGCTAACGTCTTAATCTTTATAGGCAAAATTGGGTGACCAGGGAAACCTCTCTGAACTGGTTAATCTCATCTTGACGGTGGCTGATGGAGACAAAGACGGCCAGGTTTCCTTGGGAGAAGCAAAGTCAGCATGGGCACTTCTTCAATTAAATGAATTTCTTCTCATGGTGATACTTCAAGATAAGGAACATACCCCCAAATTAATGGGATTCTGTGGTGATCTCTATGTAATGGAAAGTGTTGAATATACCTCTCTTTATGGAATAAGCCTTCCATGGGTCATTGAACTTTTTATTCCATCTGGGTTCAGAAGAAGCATGGATCAGTTGTTCACACCATCATGGCCCAGAAAGGCTAAAATAGCCATAGGACTTCTCGAGTTTGTGGAAGATGTTTTCCACGGCCCCTATGGAAACTTCCTCATGTGTGATACTAGTGCCAAAAACCTAGGATATAATGATAAGTATGATTTGAAAATGGTGGACATGAGAAAAATTGTGCCAGAGACAAACCTGAAAGAACTTATAAAGGATCGTCACTGTGAGTCTGATTTGGACTGTGTCTATGGCACGGATTGTCGAACTAGCTGTGATCAGAGTACCATGAAGTGTACTTCAGAAGTGATACAACCAAACTTGGCAAAAGCCTGTCAGTTACTCAAAGACTACCTATTGCGTGGTGCTCCAAGTGAAATTCGTGAAGAATTAGAAAAGCAACTTTATTCTTGTATTGCTCTCAAAGTCACAGCAAATCAAATGGAAATGGAACATTCTTTGATACTAAATAACCTAAAAACATTACTGTGGAAGAAAATTTCCTACACAAATGACTCTTAGTTCATTTGGACATTGTGACCATTGTGGGAAACTTACCACTTAGAAAAGTTTAAGCATTCTAAAAAAATGGCTTCTGGTCGAAATCCCTGCCAGTACAAAACTCATTTCCTCTTCCTAAGAAGCCATCATCTTAAAACACATGTCTATTGCTGACTGACAGGAGGTATAGGATCAATAGGTCCCCCAAAATGTAATTCCTGCTTTCAGAAGTCCCGGTACATTTCCCAGTACATTCACTGTGTATCTATTTTGACTGACTTAAAATAATGCTGTGAGCCTCATTCCAGACATCAACAGTGAGATTGTTTTGTAGATTTGTTAGCCAAAATACCACTGCTGGAAACATTGTTTGCATTGAAGCTGCTGTTTAAAATTTATACATAAATTTACTAATGTCTTAGCATGGTCAAGTTTGCACATTAACAGAAATGAAGACTGCAAAGCAGATAAATTAAAATTACTGATTTATAAATAGATGTTAATAGTATGCTTTGTTGTATTATGACTTAAACCCATTTTAACTCAGACATCATACTTTATGTGGCTTCAGAGCCTGTTTTTTTATTCTCACCCAAGGATGTTTTTAGGGAGTGGAAGACAAACTTCAAAAGTGAGAGAAACACGATTGGTTGCTTCCTGCACACATCCCGACCTGGACCTGGAGGAGCCTGCAACCTAGATAATTGCCCTTGACCAGAATCGAACCTAGGACCCAACACCTCCACAGGCCAATGCTCTATCCACTGAGCCAAACCAGCTAGGGCACTTCACAGCCTCTTAGACCTAACATGTGTTTTACTTAGCAACACGTAATTGACATGAAAATGGACGAGCTTTCCACCTTAGATTCAAATGGTCCATATCTTGGTATCAGCCAGCCAACTTAAGGCCACAGACCCTCTCCAGATCCATTTATCTTGAATTTGTCATGAAGAGACATTAAGAGGACTCTGAAATCAGAACTTGACATTTTCAAACAAATGACCGAAGGGCTATTTTTAGAGGCACATAAATTTATTCATTAAGCATTTTCTCATATAAACTAAATATACAAAAATTTGCTCCTCTCTCATGTTTATTCAGATCTGGCCATGTACCCTTCAACATCTCCATAAAATTACACCTCTTTTAGAGGAAAGACCCAGTATTTTCTGCTCAAAGATATAATCTGATTCAAGTATCTTAGCTATGTGACCTTCATTGGACAGCTTCCTTTCAAAAATGGAACCCACGGATTAATACGTTTTGATTACTTTAAAATCACATACTTTGAAGGTACCTTTCTTCCTACTAATCATCTGGTTACAATGAAAGAAATATTTCCTAGTGGAAGGCTGGTATGTTGCTTGTCAGACTTGAGAACAGAAGCCCAAGCAGCAGGTGTGAGATGATATGCAAGACATCTTTTTCTGGAAAAAATCTATACTTGTTTCTTGAGGAAAAATACTGCCAATTTCAGGGTATTTCCTACAGTTTCATTAACAAGAGCTCAACACAGAAATAGCTGTTTGCCTAATAAGTTTATTGTCTCTGAAAAATCATAGAAAATTGTGATTTGGTTTATTAGCTCTCAGCAGCCCGTTCCTGAGCTCTGAGGAAGCTTGCTTTCTTCTGAGCTACCCGATCTTTCTTCTGGGCAAGAGACATTTTGGGACGGTTCCACCTATAAAACAAAAAAGAGACAGAAATGTTATCTTAAAAATACAGCTAACGAGGACAGAGATGTGTTTTATTTGTAATAAGATTTCCAATACATGCACTTATTATTTTAGGCTAATTTTCCCAACCCCCAACTTGTGATACTGTCCTATTACCACACAGTGCCAAAAATCAAATAAACACATTAGTACAATGTTTAGAATCATTATTACCAGTAACTGGTAGTTACACTGTACTAGGATAGAATGAACCACCTCAGTAGCTTCTGAGGCTAATCTATTTCTATCACCACAATTACTTTAGCAAACCTGGTTCCCTTCACTTCTGCAACATCATGCAGAGTTAGTGATCGAGTTTGCACTTTACTCAGAGTCTGAGTTAAGATGAAACAAGGCAAGTTTGGAACCATTCCTAACCTCTCTTTCTTGAAAAGAAAACAGTAAGATGCATACCTCTTCTTTTTAACTTCTTTCTTAGGCTTCTTTTCATAGACTGGATTCTCTCGTATAGCAGTATGAGCTTTCTTATACATCTCCTCCATCTGAAACAAAGCAAAGCAAACAGTACTTGGTTTCATTTCATATGCCCTAAACAATAATGCAACATACCGTAATCTATTACTTGCTCTATTTTGTCTTTCTAAGCCGGATTCTCAAAAGGCACTAAACTAGGTCAGTGTCGGTATCTGCTTAAATTTCTAAATGTAATCTCTAAATTTCTTTTCCTAAGAAGATCCCCCCCCCTTTTTTTTTTACCATAGGTAATGTGAGTTGACATTATCCACAAAACTCAACTCAACTTTTTAATACATTTTTACTGATTTCAGAGAGGGAGAGGAAAAGATAGAAACATCAATGAGAAAGAATCATTGACCAGTTGCATCCTGCACGCCCCACAATGAGGATCGAGCCCGAAACCCAGGCATGTGCCCTGACCAGGAACTGAATAGTAACCTCCTGGTTCATAGTCAAAGCTCAACCACTGTGCAATGCGGGCCCAGCTCAACTTTTTCTTGAAGAGAAATTTGCCTGCATTTCTTAGGACTTTGGGTATATTTTTTAAGTCATTCAAAGTTTAGAGCAAAATGATTTCTGTACAAACACATTTTATGCTCATTTAAAATACTGCCTGACCTAAATTCTTTCATTGAAGTGAGGATAAATGCCAAAACAAAATTTTTTAAGAGTTTATGGGGACATGACTAGGTGGCTCGGTTGGTTGGAGCATCATCTTGTACACCAAAAAAGTTCAAGAGTCAACTGTAAATGACTTGATTCTGTGCAAAACCACCCATGAAAGAGCAGATATAAAATGCCTGAGTACTCATTATCAAAATATAATAAAAATTACAGCCCCATAAAGAATGAATCAGGTAATCAATCCAGGTCTCTAAAATTATTTAATGTGGAGAGAACATGATTACTACATGCATTTGTGGAAACCAATGCAAAACTTGTCACTACATGAGACCTCAACCACCTAAATCCCTTTTGAAAGTTAATTTCTCTACCTCTTTTAGCAGTCTAATACAGTTCTCCACTGTATTTAACAAACCCATTTGATGACTTCACTTGTAATTAAAAAAAAAATCAAACAAAAATCTAAGCAACCCAGTTTATTTTTTTCAAAAGCTCAGACAAGCAAGAAATACAACCATTTTTGTAGACAACGCCATGAATTTAGGTAAAGACCACTTCCTGTTGGAGACATGTCAGGTGTCTGCATAGGACTTCATATGCACTCATAGAAAAGATGCCTCCATAGGTAAAATTAATAAGTTGGAAAGTACATTAGCCAAAGAGTGGTCCCGGCTGAAGCATGAAATCGACATAGGAAACAGACATCTGAAAACAGACTGTTTGAAAAGTCTCAATTAAGTCCTATGTAACATGAAGAAAGCAAGAAATGGTTTATGGGGAAAAATTCTACAGGTTGCCCTAATAAAAATTACAGCCCCAGTTTGACTCAGTGAATAAGAGCGTTGACCTGCAGACTGAAGGGTCCAATGTTCAATTCAGGTCAAGGGCACATGCCTGGGTTGTAGGCTTGATCCCCATTAGGGGGTGTGCAGGAGGCAGCTGATCAATGATTCACTCTCATCATTGATATTTCTATCTCTTTCTTCCTCTCTAAAATCAATTAAAAATATTTTTAAAAAATTGCAGGTCAAGTAGAATCAGTACAAGCAGGTCAAGGAGTGAACAAGAATGGTATCAGTAATAAGGGAATATACTCATGTATAAATACATGCACCTACATAGCTAATATAAAACTATCTTTTTCCTAGTTCAAAACTCAACCTAGCCCTAGCTGGTTTGCCTCAGTGGATAGAGTGTCAGCCTGCGGATTGGTCCCGTATTCAATTCTGATCAAGGGCACATGCCCAGGTTGCGGGCTCCATCCCCAGTAGGGGGTGTGCAGGAGGCAGCCAATCAACGAACGATTCTCTCATCATTGATGTTTCTATCTCTTCCTCCCTCTCTGAAACCAATAAAAATATATTAAAAAAACAAACTCAACCTATGTGCTTATCCAGCCCTACATTGTGTACAAAGCACACAAAGTAATCTTTTCCCAATAAAATTATATTTTAATAGCCAAAGCTATACCCCCCCCAAAAAAAATCTAACTATTTCTTAATATAACCTACCTATTTATATATAAATCTGTATTTGTGAGAGTTTTATAGTACTCAGCATAATTTTTTTGTTGTTGTTGTTAATCCTCACCTAAGGATATTTTCCCCTTGATTTTTAGAGAGTGAGAGGGAGAAAGGGAGGGAGGGGAAGAGAGAAACATCAATTTGAGAGAGACACATCCATTAGCTGGCTCCTGCACATAGCCTGATCAGGGCTGGGGATGAACCTGCAACCCAGACACATGCCCTTGAACTGGAATTGAACCCTCGACCCCTTGGTGAGCGGGCTGACCTTCTTAACCATTAGCCATGCCAGCCAGGGCCTAGTGTGATTTCGCTACAATTTCAAAACTGGCGCTATGTTCTATGCTTTCACTACAATTTCAAAACTGGCACTATCATAAATTACTCCAATGCATTAATAGAGAGAGGTCTGGAGACACAACTTAAGAGTGATCAATTTTCCAACATTAAACTCACTTTTACAAACACTGTTCCCTTTAATTCAGCATCACACAGAACTAATGTTAAAATACATCTCACCCTAGCCGGTTTGACTCAGTGGATAGAGCGTCAGCCTGGGGATTGAAGGGTCATAGGTTCGATTCCGGTTAAGGGCACATGCCCCGGTTGCAGGCTCGATCCCCAGTAGGGGGTATGCAGGAGGCAGCCGATCAATGATTCTCATTGATGTTTCTCTCTCTCTCTCTCTAAAATCAATAAAATAAATCTGTACATCTCTCTGTGTGTGTGCCTGAGACATTCAGAAAGTCCAGAACATAGCACTTGTTTGCTATGAAGAAAGCATCTTTCTTCCCCATTGTCTCAAAATGAATGAAGTTTAGTAAATAGCATCTCCTACCAGAGTGGGTAGAGTCCTATGAAATCTAGAAATACAGAACAGCCAAATTCAATAAAAGCCACCAAAGGCTTTAGATTTGGATACTTAAAACCTGCCATCCGCCAAAACCGGTTTGGCTCAGTGGATAGAGCATCGGTCTGCGGACTGAAAGGTCCCAGGTTCGATTCTGGTCAAGGGCATGTACATTGGTTGCGGGCACATCCCCGGTGGGGGGTGTGCAGGAGGCAGCTGGTCGATGTTTCTCTCTCATCGATGTTTCTAGCTCTCTATCCCTCTCCCTTCCTCTCTGTGGAAAATCAATAAAAATATATTTAAAAAAACAAAAACACAAAAAAACAAAAACACCTGCCATCCTTCAGCATGTAAGATTCCTAAAAACATATTGACAAGTCTAGCTCATCATACTATCTTATCCTTTAGCCTACCCTGTGTTGAACATCCCAATTTCATTTTAAGCCAAGGACAGTTTATACAATTCTGTCTGTACCTATGAACATGCCCATATTCAACTGTTAACCTGAAATAAAACTAAATAATTATAATGTACCCAACAAAAAAACAAGTAGTAAACCTGGTTCCATAAATGAACCATACATTCATCTTTAGTTAAAATTTTTACCATGTCTGGAGTTACGTTGTTCTTTATATATTGAGAGAACTGTTTCTTGTAAGCATCTTCATCTTCTTCCATTAGATAGCGCATATAATCTGCAACGTTCTGACCCATGATGTGCTTCCGATGTACTTCTGCATTGAATTCCTTGCTTTCTGAATCATAACCAGGGAATCGTTTGGTACTAAAATAAAGTTTTTCACATTTAGTATATGTTGATTGAAATCAGTTCACTAGCAGGAATTTATTTTAGTAGCTGCCATCAGTCCCGTCTTGAAACAATTAATTGCATCATATGCAACCGAAGGACCAACTACTGACTGCTCAGTTAGTGGGATATCATCATTTAGCAGCTAATTTCTCAATTTCAGATTAGAAAATCATAGCACAGTACCTTTAAAAACCACTAAATGAACCAAGGCATTTCCCCACCATAAAGTTAGTTCTCATCATAAAAAAGGGTTTCAAAACTGCTCCCCCCAAATCCTACAATTTCTCAGTGGTGCCTCAGGGTACATGGGAGTGATTCATCCCAAGTCACACAGGTGCCCTCTAACATAACTGCAGATACTCAAAAAGAAACAAAAAACCCTCCCCCTACATTGTAAGATTAAGTTCCAGGCTTACAAACATAAACATCTAAAAATTTGGATAAATCAACAACCACTAAAATATTCATAAGATAGTAAATAACTTTTATATTTACTCAGCAATAACAATCACTAATTTGAACTAAATAACCAAATTAAAACCACCTACTTCGCTTCTAAGACCAGCCTACAATCTTGTTTCCAGTTTAAAGTCTAGAAATCTAAGTCTCTCAAACCTTTTCTAGTCTACTTTTTCCCATAATTCAGTAAAGCCATTCTCTTTCTGAATGAAAGAGAAAAAAAAGACAATGCATTGGAGGGGAAGAGGGAGTGGTGGTGAAACCAAGCTGCTCATTTCTAACCAAAACTAAATCACACATAAAAGGTAGTGGTTTCAACCCCAGCCCTTCCACTTACTGGTTCTAAAACCTTGGACAAGTCATTTGTGTCTCTTCATTTGTACAATGAGTTACCAATTCTTTCCTGTCCTGCCAGGTTCCCTTTGCACAGTGCCTAGCATATAGCGGGCACACAATGAGAGCTACTATTACTTTAACTCAGTAATCTCCACAGTCCAACTAATTAGAAACAGTAAGTACTGGAGTCCAGGCAATGAGGCCTTGGATACTATATTACCTGTGAGGGATAGATAGGCCTCCATCCACAGCTCCCTTCAGGGCCCCAAAAACTTTATTTCCAGTAGTAGTTCTGGCAAGCCCTGCATCCAAATAGCAGGTGAAGGCACCAGGTTGACCATCAATGCTTTCCACGTTGTATTCATCTCCAGTCACCTCCACCTGGCCTTCATAGATCTTGTCCATGCCAAACCTATTGAGAAGCTATTAACAAAGAAGCCAATCTTAATACCTGTCTGAATATACTCCAACAACTCTAACAGTATCTCACGTCACAACTTTAATGACCTCTGACAAAAAAATTTCTTTCCTATTTATCCCCTAATCCCAATCTACTTTTAAATAAATTTTTAAACGCTACAAAAAGAAACTTCAATTTGTTAACAACTTTATTCAATAGCTTCTTAATCTGCTACATGTCCATATTTGATTTGTGCAGCAATTAGGATATACATAACTTTGATTTTTAAAAATTTACTCAAGGGAGGCCCAGCCGGCGTGGCTCAGTGGTTGAGCATTGACCTATGAACCAGGTGGTCACGGTTTGAGTCCTCATCAGGGAACATGCCTGGGTTGCAGGCTCAGTCCCCAGTGCAGGGTGTGCAGGAGGAGGCAGCCAATCAATGATTGATTCTCTCATCACTGATGTTTCTACATGCTCCCTCCCTTTCTCTCTGAAATCACAAAAAATATATTTTAAGTAAATAAATAAAATAAATTTACTCAAGGGAGGTAATCACATTACTTCAGTCATATTTGGCTACAATTCAAAGCCAAATATTAAATGTTATCACGTAGTTTTGAGGAATAGGATCCTGCATTGAAGACATCTTCTGCGGCTCTGATACATTATGTTAATATGCACCACTCCTCTGCTAACACCTATCGCCTGAAAAGCAGTGCCTTTGCACCAAGTTGCTCTCATATATAAAGACAATGTTACCCACCCCCACTCAGACATGTTTATGACCAATGAAGATGTGGATCCCCAACAATGATGCATGCTTAACAATTCCACTGCAAAACAAGGTCAGCAACTGAGAAAAAATAAGGCAAAGTCACATTTTCATCTTTTCTGCATGTTATAAGAAATGCTGCCACCCAAAGGTAAAGATTAAAACAAAAACAGCCACACACACACACACACACACACACACACACACACACACGAATGCAGCCCCCCAAGTTTAAAACATTGCTTCTCAAAATTTAACGTGCATATAAATCACTTGGACATCCTATTAAAACAAATTCTGAAGGTCTGGAGTAGTCTGCATTTTTAATGTACGCTTATGGTCAGAAGATCATTTCTGAGTAGATCTGTCCAATAAGGTAGCCACTAAGGAACCACAAGTGGCTATTCAAATTTAAGTTAAAAATTCAGTTCATTAGAAGCATTTCAAGTGCTCAACAACCACATGTGGCTGCTGGCTACCCCTGGCTGCCATATCAAACAGACTGCAGGAAATTCTATTGGTTTAGACATACCCAACAAACAGAGCAGAAAACAGGAAAACTGTCCCCCAAAATTATTAGAAAATGCATTGCTGTCTCAAAGCTTGTATTTATAAAAGTATCTTTCCTAATGATGCTCTTGTAAGAAGCGGCAGGGTAACAACAGGCACTCTCTTGACCCAACAGCTGAAGGTATCTTATCCATGAGTAAACATCTTTCAGACAACTCCAAGCGATGAGTCAATTCCAAGATACATCAATTATAAAGTAATCCTGTACATACCCTGCGGGCCAGCAGCAGGCCAGTACAATATGCTGCAGCATAATTTGTCAGGCCAACCTTCACACCGTACTTTGGGAGTTCATGAGCATAAGCTGCACAAACTATCATATCTCCTTCTATACGGGCGTAAGCAATCTATAGAAGAGAAAAACCAGGTTAGTCATCTGCTTTACTATTTGTCCTAAACGCCTTTGTATTCAAAGAACTTGAAGAAAAAAATCTGGACACAGTTCTGCATCACTTAAAATCTTTGTTAAACCCAGTTACCTTCCACTAATTATGTCTTGGTCAACTATAGCAGGTAGATTTGAGACTAAACATGTTTGACTAAAGCTAAAATTACCACATGGGCATTGAATACTGAATTGCCTTCGGAATAAATTATACTCTAGTTCAGGCGTCCTCAAACTACGGCCCGCGGGCCACATGTGGGTGTTTTTGCCGTTTTGTTTTTTTACTTCAAAATAAGATATGTGCAGTGTGCATAGGAATTTGTTCATAGTTTTTTTTAAACTATAGTCCGGCCCTCCAACGGTCTGAGGGACAGTGAACTGGCCCCCTGTTTAAAAAGTTTGAGGACTCCTGTTCTAGTTCCTTCCTTCTAAGTGCTGAAAAGACTTAGCTAGATTAGCTGGTGAATTAGAGGCACTTTGAAAAGTCAAACCAAGTCCCAATTTCAAACATCTTTTGAACTAAGCACATTTTAAGTCCAATAATGATCCGACACCCAGTGCTTAGTTATCTGTCCTTAGGCATGGAGGGACACATGCCTTCACAACCACAAATTAGTGAGCCCAGAAAACAGGTGTGCTTGCCTCCTGCAAAAAGGCCCCAAAAATCTCAAATAAAAAAAAATTCCCGCCCTAGCCGGTTTGGCTCAGTGGATGGAGCATTGGCCTTCGAACTGAAGGGTCCCAGGTTCGATTCTGGTCGGGGCAGGTGCCCAGGTTGTGGGCTCGATCCCCAGTGGGGGACTTGCAGAAGGCAGCCAATCCATGATTCTCTCTCATCATGGCTCTCTCTCTCTCTCCCTCTTCCTTCCTCTATGAAATCAATAAAAATAAAAATAAATTTTCCCTCGTCGTCAAGTTCCAGAAAATTATCTTCTAGGAGCACACTGCCACTTTCTGGAGGTCTTGTACGTGGAAGACAACGTCACATATAACAATTAAAACCTATTTCAAACAATAAGCAGGAATAAGGACAATCTTAAAGCATAATTTAACCTTCCCAACAACCTACCTCTTCCAAGAGCAGCGGATACCTACGTGGCACGTAAGGCCACACAGGGACAGCAAGGACGTAGTCCATGACAAAGCCTGCCCCTCTACTGGGGCTGAAATGGGCCAGAACCTTCTACTCGGGTCTCAAATTTGGCCTTCCACCCCACCGCCCCCCTACAAAATGGCAAGAGTAACAGAAACTCCTCTAATCCTCATTTCCCCCCCAATTAAAAAATAAATAAACGGGATTAAACTGGGTCAGGATTGCCAACGTGGCTGATCTTAAGCCAGTATTTTTTAAAGTACCAACTGCCCAGGCTCCAATTTAAGACCCACAAAAAGGAAAAGAACGAACTCAATGGCTCCGCACGGGATGGACCTTCTCGTGCATCCGGGTGCTTTGATCCCCAAGTACAGCGTCTCTGGCCCAGGGAGTCGGGAGTCAGGGGGAGGTGGGGTTGACCATCACTGGCGTCTCCGATGCACCTTACCTGACAGATGATATCTCTGTTGGTTACGCGAACTATCATCCTGTATTTAGGTGTGTTGTACTTATTTTTATCCTGGATTACCAAGCGTTTCCGGGCATAGTAATCAGTTTTACCCTCTGAAGAAAAAAAATAAATAAAATTTTTTTAAGAAAGTCTATTCCACTGTAGAACAGATTCCTTTAATATTGTGAAGACGAACACCGGCCCATACCTCGCCGTCTTCTGAATTTCACTTGGTATCGCTTGAAGTAGGCCTTGTTCTTGACAACTTTCACAAACCCCTTTAAGAAAGATGTTATTACACGTTTTAGCTTACGATACTTCTGACATCCGAGTTGTAACAAAGTAACATTTGCATTTCAAGTGAATCTGGGTAACTGCCACTTTCGTCGAGTCCAGCCTCTCAAACCACCCAGGGTCAGGAGCCACTTTTCCTACCTCCCATCTGTCAAGCCTGCTAAGCGCCTTCCCCAAACCACCCGCCCCGCTCCCGGGAAACCCACGCAGCAGCCGGGAGCCGGGCTGGGTCCGCGCGGCCGCAGCCCGTCTGCACTCGGCATCCCCCAGCTGGTCCGAGGCCGCCGCATGCAAGCTCCCCTGCCCGCCGCCCGCGGGGCCCCCTCGGACGAGCCGGCAGTATCCCCGCAGCCTGTCTACTAAGCTCCTCGGCCCCCACCTCCTCCATCTGCCGCTTCAGCTCCTTCTCTCCGTCCACCCCCTTCCCCCACAAGCTGGGCGGCAGCCATTAAGGCCATGCTGGGGAGCGGCTGCCCGACCAGGACCGAGCTGCAATCTAATGCCATCCGACCCCTGCGCCGCGCGAGACCAACTCTAGGCTGGCATTAGGGCAACGTGAGGGAACCCCCATCCATCTGTAGTCCCGAGATCGGGATACCCACTCACCATCCTGCGGAAGAGAGACCCACGGCCGCGGCTTGCCACAGACCTGCAGGCCTAGCCTAACTCCGGTGGAGAAAAAGGGCCCAGCCCGTGCGCAGGCGCAGTATGTAGCGCCGGCGATCACGCAAGCGACGTGGAGAAGAGAGATCCTCTTGCCGTCAGGCGTGCGGCGTGCCGCCTCCTGCTGGTGGGAGGACCATACGGGCCTTCGCCGTGTTGCAACAAACCCTTAGTGCTCCTGGCTGATGATCCGACTGGGATGGACGGTAAGCAGTAACGAAGGATTCTGTCCTGGGAAGTTGTTTCATAAACATATATTACCATTGTCAGCAGGAAAAAGGTTTAGCAATTAAATGGAAGGAATTTTCTCTGGAGCTCTTTTGCCCTCCTCCGCCCCCGCAACCTCCACCCCCCAGGAAGGACTCTACCTCTTGGACTACCACTCACCCCGGTCCAGAACATAGGCTTAGGACTCCCCCACCCCCACCCCCCTTTTCCTTGGCACCCTCGCACCTGCTTCACCCCGCCCTGGATTTGTAAACATCCAGAGGATGGGGCCCTGCTGTCAAGTTCACCTTTAAATCTCCAGCACCTAGCACGGTGCTGCCATTCGGTAAAATGGTAAGAGAACTACTGCTCTCTCCTTCCTCCCTCTTTACCTCTGTCGCCTTCCCTGATCCCTGGCCACCTCATTCCTTTTCCCTCCCTCCATCCTTGTGACCTAGTCAGATAAACTTTATTCTTTGTCTTTTTCTTAAATTTATTCTTTTTAAAAATATATATTTTATTGATTTTTTTTTTTTTTTTTTTTTTTTTTTTTTTTTTTTTTTTTTTTTTTTTTTTAGAGAGGAAGGGAGAGGGATAGAGAGTTAGAAACATTGATGAGAGAGAAACATGGATCAGCTGCCTCCTGCACACTCCCCACTGGGCATGTACCCGCAAACAAGGCACATGCCCCTGACCAGAATCAAACCTGGGACCCTTGAGTCCCAAGGCCGACGCTCTATCCACTGAGCCAAACCGGTTGGGGCTTAAATTTATTCTTTTAAAATTAATTGTAGTAAGTCATTTTCCAGTTCTCCACATGGAGACTGAGGAGAACCAACCAACCAAACAACCAAACAAAAAAACACCCAAAAAAGCACCTCAATAGAAAGTATTCCCTCACCTAACAGTATTTCAAAGGTGGTCTTTGGGCTATTGCATGGGAATTATTTGGATACTAGTTAAAATGCAGGTCTATGTATATCTGCTGCCTCTACTGAATCAAACTTTAAAATAATGACATCATAAGAATGAATTTTAACTCTATACCCATCCTCCATGGTTTAAGCCTGCTCTTGGGAGATGGGAATGCAAGACTTTAATCTAGCAGGAGAGAATCAGTGTGTAAACTGCTCACTGTCAAAGCTGGGAGAAGGATCTGCCAAACAAGAACTGCCACTAGAATAAATCAGAATCATGATGCCACTTGCTTTGGTTTCAACTTTAACTCCTCCTATAACCAGAAAAATGTACATTAAATCCACTCTGGCCAATGTCAACAGAGCCATCAAGGAGAAAAACACTCCTCACAGGCAAGTGTGGTTCAACCTTAGTTGGCGGGCTTTTGGAAGTGTGAAGAAAGAGGCATACAATTTGCATTTATAGAAAATACTTAAAGACCTTTATTTTGGCAGTTCATCAAGTTATTAGCCTAGGATGGGTGCCACATGTCTTGGGTAGGCCTTGCTTACACTGAAGGTGAAAACATCAGGAAGGAAAAATCCTAACATTAGCGTGTTTTAGGGCAAGAGCACAGATATGAAGGCCCACATACCATTCATTTGAATATTTAAGAGTTATGAAACAAACTAACACATTGTTGAATTAAATATGTTGTATTCTCTTTAACCTGCTTCCTTCCTTATAAACATTTGTAACAACAAAATTTAAAACATGTGGATCTATTTCCCTTGGTTGCAGCTGGGCGTTTGTGGCCAGCATGGCTGGCTCGGCCCGTGCCGTTGGTGACACCAGGAGCCAGGGGAAACTTGTTCAGCACCCTCGGCCAACTAATTTTGTTCAAGTGGTAAAAGTGAAAAGTCACCAGTAATGGGTCAAGTCAACTTTGTGTTCCTCCTGATATGATATACTGACAAGAACACAGAAGCATTTTGTGCCAAATTTACATAATCTATCTAATCTGATATATGAGGAAACTGCAAACAAAACTCAAATTGAGGGACATTCTACAAAGTAACTGTCCAGTAGTCTTGAAAAATGACAAAATTGTCCAGCCAGTGTTGCCCAGTGGTTAAGCATCGACCCAGGAGGTCACGGTTGGATTTCTGGTGAGGGCACATGCTGGGGTTGCAGGCTCCTTCCCCAGTAGGAGGCGTGCAGGAGGCAGCCAATCGATGATTCTCTCTCATCATTGATGTTTCTATCTCTCTCTCCCTCTCCCTTCCTCTCTAAAGTCAATAGATTTTTTTTAAATGACAAAATCATGATAGATAAGGAAATACTAAAGAAATATTCCAGATTGAAAGAGACCAAAGTGATGCGACATTGTATACAATGTGTGATCCTAGAATGCATCCTGGACAAGAAAGGAAAAAAAGAAAAAGGAAGGCTTTTTATTTCTTTTGTACAAAGGACATTCTCAGGACAACCAGTGAAATCTGAATGGAGTCTATGGATTAGATGATAGTAATAGATCAATGTTCATTTTATTTTGATGGCTACACTATGGTTATGTGTGAGTGTTCTTTAGGAAATACATTCTGAACTATTTTGGAGTAATGGGCATTATTTCTGCAACTTACTCTCAACAAGTGACTCAGGTAAAAATTACATATACAGGATGTTCCAAAAAAATGTATACATACTTTAACTGAGCTGATGGCTCAGTTTTGAAAATGAAATGTATTTTAATAACCACTGCCTTTATTATTATTCAGAGTGTATGTATACATTTTTTGGACACCATGTATCTATGTATATAGACATATACGTGTGTCTGTAAAAACAAAGAAAATGATAAGGCAAATGTGTTAAAATGTTAACAATGTGGAATCTGGGAGAAAAATATGTGGAAATTCTTTGTACTGCTCTTACAATTTGTGATTTTGAAATTATTTCAAATTAAAAAATAAAACATTGCTCTAGCTGGTTTGGCTCAGTGGATAGAGCGTCGGCCTGCAGACCAAAGGGCCCCAGGTTCAATTCAGTCAAGGGCACTTACTGTGTTTGCAGGCTCCTCCCCTGCCCGGGCCCTGGTCAGGCTCATGCAGGAGGCAACCAATTGATGTGTTTATCTCACATTGATGTTTCTCTGTCTTTCCCTCTCTCTTCCAACTCTCCCTAAAAATCAATGGGAAAATATCCTTGGGTGAGGATTAAAAAAATAAATTGAAAAATGAATAAATAAATAAAACATTGATTTCTACTGGAATGGGAAATATTTCTTTTATTATTTGAAATGAAAGTAAACTAAGTTTTATCAAATATGTCACACATATATTATAAATAGAAAATAAAACAGCAATTTTTAGTTCTGGTAGTGATTTAACAGCAAAATCTTAAAAGATTTCTATGATGTTATCATATATTGTTATTTTGAGGTATCCGCTTCTTGCCCTAATCAACAGGTTCTGTATTGAAGCCACTGACTTTCCTAGATATTCTAATGTTTTCTCCTTACAATTGCTTTTTGTTTTACATTAGTTTATGCTTATTCATGAAGGGTAGCATGTAGGGTGAACTACTTTATGGTAGGATCCCCTTTATTGATATTAATCCATTTTAAACCTGTACTTTTATCTAGGAAAAATAATTAGCCTTGCCCTGGCTGGTTTGGCTCAATGGATGGTGTCGGCCTGCGGACTGAAGGGTCCAAGGTTCGATTCCAGTCAAGGGCATGTACCTTGGTTGCGGGCACATCCCCAATAGGGGGTGTGCAGGAGGCAGCTGATCAGTGTTTTTCTCTCATCAATGTTTCTAACTCTCTATCCCTCTCCCTTCCTCTGTGTAAAAATCCAATAAAATATATATTTTTAAAAATCAGCCTTCAATGAAAGAATAATCTTTGTTTCTTTAAAAAAAGTGTAAAGCTATGGTTTTATAGGACCAAGAATCAGAAGAATATCAAGGACCACCCACATAATTATGATTGAGCATGTCTGAGTGTTCTATCTATAGGCTACTGATGTCTGAATGACTAATAAAATAAAGACATTCCAATTCATTATAATATATTTATTTCATTAAAGTTTCTTTTTGGCCCAGCTGGCATGGCTCAGTGGTTGAACGTCAATTTATAAACCAGGAGGCCATGGTTCAATTCCTGGTCAGGGCATATGCCTGGGTTGCAGGCTCGATCCCCAGCGAATGGCATGCAGGAGGCAGCCGGTCAATGATTCTTTCTCATCATTGATGTTTCTATCTCTCTCTTCTTCTCCCTTCCTCTCTGAAATCAATAAAAAGTTATACTTTTTAAAGTTTCTTTTTGTATCTTTATTTCAGCAAAACCTCTATGTTGTTATCACCAAGACATCACATCATATGTGTTCTACAGATAGTAATGCCAAATTGGACAACCCTTTTTAGGTCATTGTGGTCCTTAAATAATATTTATTAATCTCATTTAGGAGAAATTTTGCTGTGTTGAAGCAAGAGAAACTGGAATTTTAAATAAAATTCATAAAGCAATACTTAGACTTGGGAATGAACAATAATTTTTCCATATCAAATTCAAACAATGTAATGGTGTCATATATAACAAATTACTGTTTTCACTGGAACCATTACTAGATATTTGATATTGTCATATAAATCACTGTCATTTTTATTGCTATTTTCACTCTCTTACAGTAATATCATATCATGCAGGTTTTGTTATTCTTCCAATATTGAAACGCTGGAGTATGTAAAGGAAACAAAAATAGCAGTATGCTGCTCAATTTGTTCAAATGTCTTTTCAATCAGACTGACTATACACTATCAGGGTCAGAAAACAATGTTTATGGAAATTAGTTTTAGGTTTATTGATTTGCTTATTTAAATTAAATTTACTGAGGTAACATTGGTTATTTATGGTTACTTGGTTATATGTTACAGGTGGACAGTTTTATAAGACATCACCTGTATACTGCATTGTGTGCTCACCACTCAGAGTATGGCCTCCTTCCGTCACTATGTATTTGACCCCCTTTGTCCTCTTCTTCCTCCTCCCTCTGGAAGTCACCATACTGTTGTCTGTGTCTATGAGTTTGTTTGCTTGTTTTTGTTCTTCCTGTTTTATTTTTGTTGCTTTCTGTTTTATTTCCCACATATGAGTGAATCATATTGTTCTTGTCTTTTTCTGTTTAAGTATTTCACTTAGCATGATACTCAAGATCCATTCATGTTGTCACAAATGGCAGTATTTTATCTTTTCTGATGGTTGAGTAGTATTCCATTGTATATACAGTATGTACCGCACCGTTATCCAATCACTTATGAAAGGATGACACTTCAGTTGTTTTCATATCTTGACCACTATGAATAATGCTGCAATGAACATAAGGATGCATACATCCTTATGAATAAATGTTTTCCACTTTTTCAGGCAGATACCCAGAAGAAGGATTGCAGGGTTATATGGTAGCTCTATTCTTAATTTTTTGAGGACCCTCCAAACTGTTTTCCATAGTGGCTGTACCAGTTTACCTTCCCACCAGCAGTGAATGAGGATGCCCTTTTCTCTACACCAGGGGTCCTCAAACTTTTTAAACAGGGGGCCAGTTCACTGTCCCTCAGACCGTTGGAGGGCCGGACTATAGTTTAAAAAAATCTATGAACAAATTCCTATGCACACTGCACATATCTTATTTCCTATGCACACTGCACATATCTTATTTTGAAGTAAAAAAACGAAACGGCTGAAACCGGTTTGGCTCAGTGGATAGAGCGTCGGCCTGCGGACTGTAAGGTCCCAGGTTCGATTCCGGTCAAAGGCATGTACCTTGGTTGCGGGCACATCCCCAGTGGGGGGTGTGCAGGAGGCAGCTGATCGATGTTTCTCTCTCATCAATGTTTCTAACTCTCTATCCCTCTCCCTTCCTCTTTGTAAAAAATCAATAAAATATATTTTTTTAAAAAAAGCAAAAAAAAACAACAAACTGGCAAAAACACCTGCCTGTGGCCCGCGGGCCGTACTTTGAGGACGCCTGCTCTACACGCTCTCCAACACTTGTTATTTCTTGTCTTATTGGTAACTAGAGGCCCCGTGCATGGATTCATGCACCGGTGGGGTCTCTCTGCGTAGCCTGCGGGGATGGCCAAAACTGGCAGTCCAACGCCACCTGCTGCTCCTGCTCATCCTGGCCCCTCTCTGACTGCCTGCCGCCGCAGCTCAGTAGGCTCGCTGCTGCTCCGCTGTGGTCTCCAGGCTGCGGTGGCCAGCCGTGAGTCCTGTGTCTGGCGCCCATCGGTCAGCTGAGTGGTGCTCCCCCTGAGCACACTGACCACCAGGGGGAAGCTCCTGTGTTGAGCACCTGCCCCCTGGTGGTCAGTGCACGTCGTAGCGACCAGTCAACTGGTCATTCAGTCACTTGGGCTTTTACAGGCAGTCCTTGGGTTACGTCGGACATACATTGCTTCGTTGCTATGTCGCCATCTCCCATTTATTTATATAAAAATAAAAAAAGTTCCATCATTTCGACGTATGTACATATGTGCTTCATGATTTTTATTATTTATTTACCACAAGTAAAGGTCAGGAATTGTTATCTTTCTTTTACATTTTTTTTACTGTTTCACTTCATTACTGCTGTGTATATGCTCCATGTGAGTGATGTAGGTGCTTATGTAGGTGGGTTCCGACTTGCAGCGAAAATCATTACTTCGCACCATAGGAATGGATCTCCGATATAACCCGAGGACCTACTGTATATATATATATATAGATAGCCATTCTAACAGGTGTGAGGTGGTATTCTGTTGTGGTTTTTGATTTGCATTTCCTTTATAGCTAGTGAAGTTGAGCATCTTTTCCTGTATCTGTTGGCCATTTGTATGTCTTTTTTTTTTTTTTTAATTGGCTTTAGAGAGGAAAAGGAGAGAGATAGAGGCTCAGTTTGTTGTTCCACTTATTTATGTATTCATTAGAGACCTGATGCATGACATTTGTGCAAGGGGCTCAGCCCTTGCAGCCCCAGCTTGGTCTGGAAGATCGTGTGGTCTGATTAGCACATTACGCTTTTATTATTATAGATTGGTTGCTTCTTGTATGTGCCCTGACTGAGGTTGAACCTGCAACCTTGGAGTATCAGGACAATGCTATAGCCAATGAGTACCCAGCCAGGGCATATTATGTATTCTTGAGAAAAATCTCTGTTCAGGTCCTGTGCCTTTTTGAAATTAAATTGTTGTCGAGTTGTATTACTTCTTTATATATTTTGGATATTAGAGCTAGTGGAGGATATCAGAGATAGCTTTTGCAAATATCTCCTTCCATTTGGTGTTGCTTTTCTGTTTTGTTGATGGTTTCTTTGCTGTGCAGCAGCTTTTTTGTTTGATATAATTCCATTGGTTTATTTTGGCTTTCACATCCCTTACCTTTAGGGTCAATTTCACAAAAACCTCTCCCAGACAAAGGTCCATAAGTTTAGTGCCTATGTTTTCTTGTATGTATTTTATTGTTTAAGGTCTTATATTCAAGTCTTTAAAGCAGTTTGAGTTAATTTTTTGTCTATGGTGTCAAATAGCAGTCTAGTTTCAATCTTTTGCATGTGACTTTCCAATTTTCTCTCCACCATCTATTTTTTTAACAATTAAAAAAAATTTTTTTTTTTTAGAGAGAGAGAGATTTGTTGTTCCACCCACCCATGTACTCCCTGGTTACCTCCACATGTGCCCCAACCAGAGATCAAACCCAGAACAATATTGGGTTGATGCTCCAACCAACTGAGCTACCTGGGCCTCACCATCATGTATTGAAGAGGCTCTTTTTTTCTATCCATTGTATGTTTTTGGCTTCTTTGTCGAAAACTAGTTGCTATACACGTTTGGGTATATTTCTGGGCTCTCAATTATGTTCCATTGGTATTTATGTCTGTTTTTCTGCCAATACCATACTGTTTTGATTATTACAGCTTTGATTATTTAAAACTGGGCGGTGTGATACCTTTTGGCTTAGTTCTTTTTTCTCAGGGTTGCTTTGGCTATTTGGGGACTTTTGTGATTCCACCAATTTTGAGGATTTTTTGGTTCTATTCTTTGAAAAATGCCATTAGATTTTGATGGGGATTGCATTAAATCAATATATTGCTTTGGGTGATATAGCCATTTTAACTATATTGATTCTTCTAATCCATGAACACAAAATATCTTTCCATTTATTTGTGTCTTTTTCAATTTCTTTTAATAATGTCTTGTAGTTTTCAGTATATAGGTCCTTCACATCCTTGTTAAGTTTATTCCTAGATAATTTATTCTTTTTGCTGCAATTGCAAAAGGAATTTTTGTTTGTTTCTTTTTCTTAAATTACATTGTTAGTATATAGGAACACAATGGATTTTTGTACATTGATTTTGTATCCTACAGCTTTACTGTATTTGTTTGTTGTTTTTAATAGTTGTTTGGTGGCATCTTTAGGGTTTTTTATATATAGAATCATGTTAATCATGTCATCTGCAAATAGTAACAGTTTTACTTCATTCCAAGTTTGGATGCCTTTTATTTATTTCTCTTGCCTAATTTCTCAGGCTGGGACTTCCAGTACTATGTTGAATAACAGTGATGAGACTGGGCATCCTTATCTTTTTCCTGACCTTAGAGGAAAAACTTTCAGTTTTTCACCATTGAGTATGATATTAGCTGAGGGTTTGTCATATATGGCCTTTATTATGTTGAGGTACTTTTCTTCTGTATCAATTTTATTGGGTGTTCTAATCTTAAATGGATGTTGTATCTTGTCAAAGTTTTTTCTGCATCTATTGATATGATCATATGATTTTTATCTTTTATTTTGTTAATGTGATATATCACATTGATTGATTTGTGTATGTTGAACACCCTTGTATCCTTGAAATGAACCCCACTTGATTGTAATGTATTATCTTTTGTATTTGATTTGCTAGTATTTTATTTAGGACTAAAGGCCCGGTGCACGAAATTCGTGCATGGTGGGGGGGGGGAGTGTGTGTCCCTCAGCCCAGCCCCTGCACCCTCTCCAATCTGGGACATCCCTCTCACAATCCAGGCCTGCTGACTCCAAACAGCTCACCTGCCTGCCTGCCTGATTGACCCTAACCACTTCTGCCTGCCAGCCTGATCACCCCCTAACCACTCCCCTGCAAGACTGATCGATGGCTGAAACCGGTTTGGCTCAGTGGATAGAGCGTCGGCCTGCGGACTGAAAGGTCCCAGGTTCGATTCCGTTCAAGGGCATGTACCTTGGTTGCGGGCACATCCCCAGTAGGGGTTGTGCAGGAGGCAGCTGATCGATGTTTCTCTATCATCGATGTTTCTAACTCTCTATCCCTCTCTCTTCCTCTCTGTGAAAAATCAATAAAATATATTAAAAAAAAAAAAAAGACTGATCGACGCCTAACTGTTCCCCAGCTGGCCCAATTGCCCCTAACTGCCCTCCCCTGCCAGCCTGGTCACCCCTAACTGCCCTCCCCTGCCAGCCTGGTTGCCCCTAACTGTCCTCCCCTGCAGGCTTGGTCACCCCCAACTGCTCTCCCCTGCTGGCCTGGTTCCCCAACTGCCCTCCCCTTCAGGCCTGGTTGCCCCCAACTGCTCTCCCCTGCTGGCCTGGTTCCCCAACTGCCCTCCCCTGCTGGCCTGGTTTCCCTCAACTGCCCTCCCCTGCAGGCCTGATTGCCCCCAACTGCCCGCCCCTGCAGGCCTGATTGCCTCCAACTGCCCTCCCTTGCAGGCCTGGTCCCTCCCAACTGCCCTCCCCTGCTGGCCTGATTGCCCACAGCTGTCCTCCCCTGCCAGCTATCTTGTGGTGGCCATCTTGTGTCCACATGGGGGTGGCCATCTTTGACCACATGGGGGTGGCCATCTTGTGTGTTGGAGTGATGGTCAATTTGCATATTACTCTTTTATTAGATAGGATTTTTGCATCTATGTTTATCAGAGATATTGACCTATAATTTTGTTTTTGTGTTGTCTTTACCTTGTTTTGGTATCAGAATAATGTTGGCCTCATAAAATGAGTTAGGAAGTATTCCTTTTCTTCAAATTTTTTGGAAGAGTTTGAGAAGGATAGGTATTAAATCTTCTTTTAATGTTTGGTAGAATTCAACAGTGAGGCCATCTAGTGCTTTAAGATGAAATGTTAAGCTGTTTTAGATTTTTCTTGTTTCTTTTCTTTCCTTTTTTTTTTTTTTTTTTTTTTAAGAAGGGAAAGGGAGAGAGAGATAGAAACATTAATGATGACAGAGAATCATTGATCGGCTACCTCCTGCATGCCCCACACTAGGTATCAAGCCTGCAACCCAGACATATGCCATGACCAGGAATCAAACCGTGACCTCCTCATTCATAAGTCGATGCTCAAACACTGAGCCACACCAACTGGGAGGAAATTTTTCTTGTTTCTTGATGTAAGCCTATAATGCTATAACTTTCCTCTTAGTATACTGCTTTTGCTGTATACTAAAAACTTTTAAAATTGACTTTAGAGGGGGAGGGAGAAAGAGAGAAACATTTACTTGTTATTCCACTTATTTATGCATTTACTAGAGGCCTGATGCACGAAATTTGTGCATGGGTAGGGTCCCTAGGCCTGGCTGGCGATTAGGGCTGATCTGTGGGGCGACTGGTGGGGTAATTGGGGGGCCCCGCTAGCACCCGCCTTGGCTGGCCTGGGGCCTGCAGGCTGGGGGAAGCTCCTGCATTGAGTATCTATCTGTTCCCTGGTGGTCAGTGCATGTCATAGCGACCGGTTGTTCCACTGTTAGGTTGATATGCATATTAGGCTTTTATTATACAGGATTGGTTGATTCTTATGTGTGCCTTGACTGGGGATTGAATCCACAACTGTCCTGTGTCAGGACAACACTCCAACCAAGAATTCTTTCTTGGTCACTAACTTTTTAAAAAATATATATTTTATTGATTTTTTACAGAGAGAGAGGGAGAGGGACAGAGAGCCAGAAACATCGATGAGAGAGAAACATCGATCAGCTGCCTCCTGCACACCCCCCACTGGGGATGTGCCCGCAACCAAGGTACATGCCCTTGACCGGAATCGAACCTGGGACCCTTGAGTCCGCAGGCCGACGCTCTATCCACTGAGCCAAACCGGCCAGGGCCTTGGTCACTAACTTTTAACAGTTTAATATAATGTTCTTTGAGAAGATCTTTTTGCATTGAGATAACTAGGTGTTCTCTTAGCTTCTTGTATTTGAGAGTCTAGTTATTTCCATAGGTTTGGGCAGTTCTCATGAATTATTTGTTTGAATAGGCTCTTTGTTCCTTTCTCCCTCTCTTCTTCAGGTATACCCATTATTCTTACATTGTTTTTTTCTAATAAAGTCAGATAGTTCTTGCTCTCTCTTTTTAAACTCTCAATTTTCTCCCTTCTTCCACCTGAGTCATTTCTAGATTTCTCTCTTCAAAATCAATAATTCTTGCTTCCATCTGGTCTGCTCTATTTCCTAAGTTCTCTAATTCATTTTTCATCTCATTTATTGATATTCTACTCCAAAACTTCTGTTTGGTTCTTTTTTTATAGTTCCCATCTCTTTTGTAAAGTACCTCTTTTGTTGACTTTATTCCTGAGCTCATTGAACTGCCTTTGAGTTTTCTCCTATCCTTTTATTTTTTCTTTTCAGAACTGCAATCTTGAATTTTCTGTCTCTTAAATCACAGTCTTCCATGTCCTTGAGTTTATTTTCTGGATATTTTTTCATTTTCTTTCTAAGCTTCCTTGTTACCGTGGTATTCATGGTACTTCATGGATTATTTCTCTGTCTGGACATTTGAGAAATTGAAATCTCCCTGTTTGCTTTTAACAGGTTGCTATGTAGAAGTCTTTCTTTAGATTTCCAGTAGATGGTGGTATAGCGCAAGTTTTTGTTTTCTCTTACCTGCACGAAAGGGACTTCCGGGATCTCAGTGGCTCAGTGGGGCAGTGTTGCCTTGGCTGAAAATGCCCCCTACTGTATTCCCCGAGGGAGCGGGCATTCCCTCTGAGACGAGGTCATCTTGGTCTCAGGGCAAGTGTTGGGGCTCTGGGCCTGTAAGTTCCCCTTGCCACCAGCGGCTGCCAGCGGCCCTGTGCTGTCTGAGCCGCCCCGGTTGCCTTTAGTGGGTTCTGGCTGCGATAGGTTGGGGAAGGAGGGGCGGGGCAAGCGCTTTGCGTGCCTCTGTGGCTTTGTTTTTTCCCCTGGGTTTAAGTGCCACGTGTACCAGCCACTCAGGCTGGAAGGTTCCTCTGCCCCTGCGGCCTTCTCCCGGCTGTGGCGTGAGGACTGTAACCTGACCCCTGCACTGCAATTGCATCCGCTGGAGCCGGGTGGGCCTTCAGATCGTGGGGGGGCGGGGGAGAGGCGGTCTGCACGTCTGAGGCTTTCTTTTGTCCCCTGGTGAGGGCGGCTGCTCTACTGCAGCGTCCACCCTTCCCACCGCTTCTCTGCCCGCCCGGCCCTGGGCTCGGCCACAGGCCGCAATGCTGCCGCCGCCCCTCTGGCCTCTTCGGGTGCAACCTGACGCCCCACGGCTCCGGCCTGGGCCGCAGTGAGCACCGGAGTGCGTCCGCCTCTCCCTCTCGTCCCTCCCTGCCTCCCTCGTTCGCCCTGACACATCCACGTTCAGGTGTCTCCGCGCACTAATCCCTTAGCCGTGTTTGTTGAGTAGGGATTCTTTGTGAATTATAGTTGTTCAACTTGTAACTTCAAGGGGAGAGACTGAGAGGTTTTCTTACTCCACCATCCGTGATGTCCTAGTCCTAGTGTTAGGTGTATTTGTCCATTAATTTTCTTTCTCGCAGTCATGCAAACGTTCTTTGTTTCCGTGTTCTCATTTCCTTATATTTAATTAAAGTGTCACATTTGTTGACTATTTCTCATGTGGTTTCATTCAATTTAGAAATTTATTTATTTATTGGTCTAGAATGTTAATCCCTTAATAATTTAGATCTGTTTGGGTTTGAACACTTGTACTCACATTATTAAAAGTAAACAATACTACATATCAAATAACTGGACAGCACAAATTCATAGTTCATTTTTCTGCCAAAGACTGATTTGCTCTTTCGTGGAGCACCTTCTCTGGTTTCATTTTACTCTTCTCCAGCATCTCATATCTTCTCCACATCAAATCTGTTTGAACATGATGAATACCTCTGGAACCAGGAACTGGAACATAAAGATAAACAAGAAAATGGAGGCTTGGCCCTTCTCAGCCCTGGAACTTCATTACTCAAGAATCTTTTGCATTCATATTTTCAGAAAGAAAGGATTTGACAATTCATTTTCTTCCCTCTTATCTAAAAAATTTCCATTACTGAAATCCTCCTGCACTCCAAAGCAGCGTCCATTTCAAATACCACCAGCAGCACAAACCCACAACCTCATGACCTTTAGACACAATTGCCTTTTGTTTCAAGGACACAGCAGAAGAAATGTGGAGTAGCATTTCTCTGGGGCCCGGAAGGTGTTGATTATCAGGGCAGATGCTTAGGGTTTCTGGTCAGAGCTGAATGCCAAGTCCTAGTGACACAGGCAACCATCCCCATGCATTCTTGAATAAATTTACTTTTCAGGCTGAAACCGGTTTGGCTCGGTGGATAGAGCGTCTGCCTGCGGACTGAAGGGTCCCAGGTTTGATTCCGGTCAAGGGCATGTACCTTGGTTGCGGGCACATCCCCAGTAGGGGGTGTGCCAGAGGCGGCTGATTGATGTTTCTCTCTCATCGATGTTTCTAACTCTATATCCCTCTTCCTTCCTCTCTGTAAAAAAATCAATAAAATAAAATAAAAAAATTTACTTTTCAGTGTGTTTATGATATGCAGGGTTTTATTAATAAAGTGCAGTGCCAGGCCAAGGACCCCTCCTGCCTGGGTCAAACGGAAGGAAGACTAAAGATCACAGGATTTGAGCCCCTTTCCCATTGGACTGCTCTGTAGCATTAAACGCACAAACCTGACCAGGGAGGCAGTGAATGGAAATTTCTATATATTAGAAATAGCGAATATCTATTGAGAATTTACTGTGTGTCAGAGTCTATGTTAAGCACTTATTACATTATCTTATTTAATCTCAAACCTACTCTAGTAGATAATATTATTATCCCTGTTTTACAAATGAAGACATGGATGCCACAGCCGGCCACAGTGGAACGCAGGTGGCTATCAGCAGTGCAGCTTTCGGTTCTGAGCCTGCCTTCAAATTGTGCTAAAGGAGAGAGCTCACACTCTGAAAACTTCCATGCATGTGCATATTTCACTTGGGAATATTCCACTATGTATTTTTGTTGGACTGTGATGTAAATATTCTTTGGCTTAGACCAGTGGTCGGCAAACTGCCGCTCGCGAGCCGCAGCCGCGGTTTGCCGCTCTGTGGACTAATGAGTTTGCCGACCACTGGCTTAGACTAACTACCATTAACTTTGAAAATAAAGGTGAAAAAAAATTTTGAAGGTGAAACTGCAGCTAGAAAACTCATTATCTTCTAAGTTATCAGGCTGAATCTGAAGCATTGCAAACTTCCAAAAAATGAAGATTTATGAAATCTGATCAGTGTGAACTAAGGGGCATCGTCTTGTTTGCCAGATGAAGCCCAGATTATTAGAAATAGGAGGGAAGCCCTTGAAGCCTAAAGAAGCAATTTCAGGACAAACCCGGGAAGTTCAGCACTACTTTCTCAGGTGGTTAGTTAATATATGAAAGTGGAAATATTAAAATGAGTCAGCAATATTTACATGGTTTCCTGGAAACTAGCGTTATAGGAAGTCATTAAGAAAAAGTTAGAAAAGTCTATGGCTTACTAACCTTCGTAAGTCAGTGCTGCTTTAAAAACAGTCATTATCCATCCTGCTTGCCTTAAAAATCTCTTATTGCCACAACATTGAGGGGGTTCTGAAATAAAGGGAAAGAAGTAGCTGACTAGGAATGTATTAGGTGGTAAGAAAATTACCTGGAAATTAAAATTATGTTTCTATATCTTTCCTGGAATCATCAAAAGTGACCATAATCCTATTTTGTCTTTGTTTTCTTAAAATATAAACTCCATAAATGCTTTTGAGATTCCACTTACTAAATGACACTAATGAAAATGGTCTCCCTCTTTAGTTACTTCGGGCATATAAGGAGGACCCAAGATACACACATGAAAGTCATCCAGTTTTTTGGGAGAAACAACATAAATTGTTGTGGCTGATTCTCCCCTTAGTACATGACAGGAAAGCCAACGTCTGGATTCCCCCTGTCTCCTGGGTCAACTTCTTCAATGAAATATTGCAAACAAAAAAAATGTGTAGGCGGCCCGCACCGCCCGAGGCGCCGAGGCGGGAGGCGCGCTCTCCGACTGCCCGGCACCCGCAGGGGCCCCCCTCTGCCCCACCCCCACCCCCCACCCCCCACCCCCACGGCAGTCTCTGGAACAGGGACCCGCCGGGGCCTGGGAAACGCGACGGCGGAAGTCAGAGCGCGGAGTTGTGGCCTTGGGAGGAGGGGGCGGTCGGCTGGGACACGGGGGCCTGCACCACCCCACTTTCCCCAAAACACACCAGGGAGGTTTACCCGCGGCAGGGGGGAGGGGAACTAACCCCCTTCCCGTCCGCCCCCGAAGTGCCGGCCTAGTCTTCCCAGTGGCGGTTGGAGATGGGGTCCCAGGTCTCCATGGAAGGAGGGGTGTGCATGCGGTGACCGTAGGCGGGGGCTTTGGCGGGGTAACCGCCGCCAGCCAGTTGCAGGCACCGAACATCTCCTTCACGCGGGTGGACACGAAGGACTCCTTCCACCACAGCGTGGCAGCCCTCCGGGCCCCCGTGGAGAGCAGGTTTGCCAAAAAGACATTCATTTCCTGCTCGAAGAGCTTCCAGAATAGCTCCCGGCAGGGCGTGGTGGTTGAGATGGATCTGAAGAATCCGACGGCGCTGCTGGAGGATGGCGAGGCCCTGCCCTTCTCGCATCTTATCCTGGCCACGGGCAGCACTGGGTTCTTCCCCGGCATTAGCTGAACCGGGTTTTCAGCCAGCAGGAGGCCGTGCCGGCCTATGAGAACATGGTGAAGCAGGTCCAGTGCTCACAGTCCATCGTGGTGGTGGGCGGAGGCTCTGCTGGAGTGGGATGGCAGCGGAGATGAAAACCAAGTACCCCGAGAAAGAGGTCACTCTTACTCACTCCCAAATGGCCCTGGCTGACAAGGGGCTCCTGCCCTGTGTCCGGCAGGAGGCGAAGGAGATCCTGCTCCAGAAAGGCGTGCAGCTGCTGCTGAGTGAGCGGGTGAGCAACATGGCAGAGTTGCCTTTCAATGAGTATCGCGAGTGCATCGGTGTACAGACGGACAAAGGCACTGAGGTGGCCACCAACCTGGTCATTGTCTGCAACGGTATCAAGATCAACAGCTTTGCCTACCACCGTGCATTTGATAGTGGACGGGCCGGTAATGGTGCCCTGAGGGTGAACGGGTACCTCCAGGTGGAGGGCTACAGCCACATCTACGCCATCAGTGACTGTGCCGACGTGAAGGAGCCCAAGATGGCCTGTCATGCTGGCCTCCACGCCAACATCGCTGTGGCCAATAGCATCAACTCCATGAAACAGAGGCCCTTCAAGGCCTATAAACCAGATGCACCGACGTTCCCCTTGGCCATGGGGAGAAATGACGGTGTGGGCCAGATCAGCGGCTTCTATGTGGGGCGGTTCATGGTTCAGCTGGCCAAGAGCCGGGACCTGTTCGTCTCCACGAGCTGGAAAACCATGTGGCAGTCTCCACCCTGATGAGGAGGCTGGGCGGGAGACGAGGTACCACCGTCACCTGGGAACAGATTGCCTGACAAGTGGTACCCGCCTGACAGCTGTCAAAGGGCACTCTTTCTGGAGTAAGATGCCACTGATGTACTCACCAGAAACACAACTTACAGAAAAGCAAAAATGGAGAGGAGAGAGAAAGAGAGAGAGAAACAGAGAGGGAGAGAGAAAGAGAAAGACTAAAAAGACACCCCCTAGAGCCGTGGTCGGCAAACTGCAGCTCGCGAGCCACTTGCGGCTCTTTGGCCTCTTGAGTGTGGCTCTTCCACAAAATACCACGGCCTGGGCGAGTCTATGTTGAAGAAGTGGCGTTAGAAGAAGTTTAAGTTTAAAAAATTTGGCTCTCAAAAGAAATGTCAATCGTTGTACTGTTGATATTTGGCTCTGTTGACTAATGAGTTTGCCGACCACTGGTCTAGAGGATTCTTTCTGGGTTTGGCAAGGCCGAATGCTTCACTTGGTCCTGGGAGTGCGAAGCCAGCCTTCTGCATAACAGGCTCCCCTTGGATGTGTGTGCATGTGCAGGCGCTGGGCCTCCTGAGGGCTGGCTTCCTGTCTGTAGGGCAGGAAGGAGGGCCTGCCAAGTGAGACCAGCTAAGGAAGGGGGTCTTGCACCCCAGTTTTGCCCGTCGTTCAGGGGGTGGGGAAACCCACACATCCTGCAATACTCCAGTTGTTAGTGGGAGGCTGATTTTAAACTGTTAGTCCCTGTAGTCTTTAATCTTAACGAAACTTTCTATATTTCAATTTTTATACCATGTATACTATGATTATATACCATAGGTTATATTTAAGAAGAAAGAGGTAAAATTTTCCCTGTTGGTTAGTCCATGCTAACAGTGAGTTTTTACTAAGCTAAGGGAAGTTAAGACCGAGACCTGGCCTGCCAGCTGCTGGAGGTGTTTAAGAGGAGGCAGCCGAGCTGTGTGACCTGTGGATGGGTCGCCATCAGTTAACATCCAGGGAGCAGACGAGCCCCTGTGTGCTTCCAGGCTGCTGTCGTGGGCAAACTTACAAGTGAAAAAACTCCTTTGTGGTTTTGTGCGTCTGGTTTCTTGGCCAACCCTAATGTCACTTACCTGGAGACCCGGCCTGGTAGGGAGGATGCCTGCCAGCAGCTATGTTAAGGGTATACTGACTCCTCTGCTGGGGAGAGAACTTCAATCTGGAGGAGCCTGTTTTGGACCCCATAAGTTCACTCTACAGCAGAAGTGGTTGATCAGTTCATCCGAATAAACTCAGGTTCTGGGCCTGCCCAGCCTGCCGCTCCCTGCTTACCTTTGATGTGGCCTCTGGATACATGGCCAGAGTCCTTGGACACCAGCCTCACGGGGCCTCTCACTCCGTCCCGTCTGGGCTGTGGCCTGGGCTAATGAGACATGTGCCTCTCCCCAAAGCATGGCTTCCCCATTGGGGCATCGCCCAGGGCTGAGTTCCTATGGACCAAGGCCAACGAGGCCCCCCTTCTGGAAGCAGGACCCGATACCTGAGAAACAGGCCATTCTGTGCTGTCTGACCTGGGGCCTACCTACCATGGCGGGAGTCAAAGCCCATTGGAGACAGGCCTTGTTCTGTTTATAACATTCTAGACGTGTCCACACCCATGGGGACAGTTTTCCAAACAGGAAAACGTTGCAATAAAAGAATATGTTGTAAGAAAAAAAAAAGTGTAATTATATCTGTTAAAGACAACTTCAAAGCGATGGTCACAATGCTGAGTCATTCCTGCATTTCTCTGTGGGGTCAGCGTCTTGGAGAGTTCATGCTTAAAGGCATAGTGTCTTGAATGGCACTTGGTACTGACATCATACACATTATATGAGTGTTTGAATACATAGAGCGATTCCGGATCTCCAACAGAGGAAATATGACAAATACATTAAATGTACTCGCTATAAAACAAAAAACCTTAGTCATACTTGAGGCCCCTCTTTTAATCAAGTTTCACATCCATATCCTAGTGGCTATACTTTAAATATGTACATATATAAAATATCTGACCACTTTTCATGTCCTGGTCCAAGCCACTATCATCTGTTACTTGGATCATTGCATTAACCAATGAACACATCTATCTGCTTTGAACCTTGCACGCCTACAATCTATTTTCTGTACAACAAGGCTGATCTTTTAAAAATCATGTCCTTCTGTCCTCAAAACCCTCCAATGGCCGAAGTTCTCATCACATTCTCTGAAGCCCTCCGTGCTCTGACCACCTTCCACCCATGTTTCTCTGACTTCATCTCTTCTCACTCTGTCCCCTCCTCGTTCCACTCCAAAGTACTGGCCTCTAAGCCACTCCTGTCAGAGCCTTTGCACTAACTATTCCCTTTGTCTTGACCGCTCATGCCCCAGTCATTTGATGTGCTGCCTTACTTCCCTCAGGTCTCTATTCAATTGTCTTCTTTACAGAAAGGCCTTTTCCTAACCACTCCATCGAAAATAGAACACCCCATATCCTGCTTTTTATCCACAGCATTTACTACCACCTGGCAATTAGAAATTTATTTGTTAATTTGTTTATAGTCCGTTGGCACTCCCTACTTCAAGCACTCCACGAAGATAGGGAGGGAACATTATCTCTTGCAATCACTGTTGAATCCCCTGCACAAAGATCTTGGTACGAAATAAATTGAATGAGTAAATGAGACTAGTGTAATATTGTGGTAGGCACACTATAATCTCTGATCATTTATTCTAATCATTACATGTATCAGTTGATATATGATCTACCTCAAAACATAGAGGCTTAAAATAATAGCGCTCATTTGTTTTGCACATGAATCTGCAATTTGGGTAGGGCTCAATCTGGATGACTTATCTCTGCGGCATTTGGCATCAGCTAAAGCCCCTGAACCGGGGCCAGAAGGATCCACACTGAAGATGGCTCACTCACGTGGCTGGTAAGTTGGAGCTTGCTGTTGCCGAGGAGCGTGGTGCCTCTCCATGTGGGCCTCTGAGTGACATCAGCGCTTATTCACGGAATGGAGGCCAGGTTTCAAGACTGAGCGCTCCAAGAGAACAAGGCAGAAGTGCATGGCACAGTGTGATTTCTACAGAACTCTACCGGTCAGGGCAGTCACAAAGGCTCGCCCAAGGGGAGGAGACACGGATTTTGCCTCTGAATGGGAGAGGGGCATGGTTCTAGAAGCACATGTAGAATGGAAGAGATTGTTGTAGCCATCTTTTACAAACATGATCTGCTATGCTAATTAGGCCAATCTTTGAGAAACTGTAAAATAATAACAAAAACAACAAACACACTGGTGTGTATGAAACTGTGCTACATAATAAACCACTTTTCTTGGGCTCATGTTAAAAAGGTATGCTTAGAAGATCTTAGAAAAAAATTAAGTTTCTCTCTGGACTTTACTTCTGGTTCTGCCTCCTGCACCTCTTCTCCAGCTTCTAGAACCACTTTTCACAAAAGGAATTTCAACCAGGACTGAATTCTTGCTCTTTTCTTTCTGCCACTATAAAACAATTAAATTTTAAAATAGCAATAAAAAAGTCAATAAATGTATATGGCCACACACCCAAAATGTTCTGATTCATAACCTACTTTTTTTCCCAAATAGTCCTCCTTTTGTGAAGTTAGATAGACATGGCTTAAAATCCTGGCCTTTGCTAATACCATCTGAGCAAACTTTGGGAACTACTTGTTTGTAATCTATCAGTTTTTCTATTGACTTGTTAGTCTCTTTCCCTATTGACTTGTAGGTGTTCTTTATGTAGTAAGAACACTAACTCTTTCCCCTGGGCTATTTCTTATCTTTTAATTTATGTGCAGTATTTTTTTACATTCGTAAGTTTATGGTTGATTATAGGTAGGTTGGTATTGGTTGCAGTGCCTCTGTGCACCAGGAGGAGGAGTGTGGTCAGAAAACGGCTGGAAGATAATGCTGTAATCAAGAGGTGTAAGGCAAAAGGGAAATAAACAAATTACCTACTTCTCTCCATCTAGATGAGGGTGAAGCTACTGGTTACTGTCCCAAAAATTGGCAAGTAGGGGAGTAGGATACAAGTGAAAGGCTGGGAGAAGTTTGTAAAGAGCCCTTTATTTCTAATGACGGAGGGGCAGGAGCAGGTCAGTTTGACAGTGTGTCCGTGAGTCTGTGTGTCTGTGTGTCTGTGTGATCGTGTGTGTTTCAGGGGATGGGGAAAATGCCTCAGGAAGAGAAGGTAGTTAATGACAGAATCAGTAGGTGTCAGTAAGAGACTCCACAATTCAGTGTTGTTATCCTAAAACCAGGAAGTAAGCATAGGATTTCATGGGTGTTATACAAGTGCATTTATGTGCGCTTCTGCGTTTGACCCTAAAATATGGGACAACCTAAGGTGTGCCACAACTGTCCTTTGTATTTCCATCTTCTCCGATACACAGACAGACACACTCTCTTCAGCATGGAATGCATTGTATCTCCTAGTCTGCTCATTTTTGCCCCTCTGTTTAACCCATTAATACCTTCTGCCAGTCTCTGGCTGAAGCAAAGACCAGTTCAGGGTTGGACACCTTTTCAAGATTATCTGAGGCTCAGTAGTAGTAATTTGTATATTCTGAGGACTTTAAGGGACTGGATCAGTCTGGCTTCAAGTTTGAAACCAACAAATTGGAAAGACTCCCGATCATTTCAGGCCTCAGGGCCTGGGTAGCATCAAAGAAGGAGACTGGGCACTAGCATCCTCACAGTCCTCATTGGCACTGCAGTCATGGATATAGACAATTAGTATTTACTCAGTTTGTGTAAAGAGCTATGTAAATGCAGCTTCAAGACCTGTTCCCTCACCCTACCTTCCCACTCAGAAAGCTGCCCTACATCTCTGCTATGTAGGAATCCTAAAGCCATCACTTAGTTATCTGCAGTGACCCACAACATTTGGCTTGCTGGTTTGGTTTGATGTCTACAGTCCTATCTTCAGTTTCTGAGTAGGTGCAATTGAGAGCCTTTGAACTTTGCCCTGCTTCAAGTCTCACCTGTGTCATTAGAATGCTTACATTGAAATAACAGGTTCTCATCAGCATTAGTATGAGCACAAGTAGCTATAGTTTTAACTTCTCTACTAAACTGGAATGTTTGCCTTTCGTTCACTGTGTGTACTTTCTTGGGTTGTTTTATCATTAAGTAATCATTAAACATGGTGTCATCCCAATCACAGTTAAAGGTCCAGGCCAAAAAAAAAAAAAAAAAAGTCTAAAATGGCTCTTTGTTTTAAAATCACTCAGAGTAATTTTCATCCACCAAAAGTATAAAATTAACATGACTTTCTAGATAAGAGACTTTTCAAATTTTGCTATCACCATTACTTGACAGACACATTTGTTTTAAAAAATCATACAATAACTCCTTTTTCCCAGAACCAAGAGAGACTTTTCTCAACAATAGAGTAGATACATTTTTTTCCTACCAGAATTATTCTCAGGGAGAGCACAGTATTTGCTGGAAGAAATACTTGGATAAAGTGCTGGTGTGAAGGGTTCAAGCACCAAGCATGGTAAATTGCTATGCAGAAAGCAGGTGAAGAATTTGCTTTGCTTCTGAAAAGGATCAGAGTGGATGAGAGAAAGGGGACAGGAGAGAGAGAGAGGAAAGTGACATTGAAATGGCCCTCTTATGACCGCACATATCTTCTGTGAAGTCTACTAAATTCACAAACTGCTGGGGGAAGTGAATTTCTAATGAAAGCTCAGGAGGGGCTGAGTTCTGGGAAGGCTTTAATGAAAGAGGAACAAAAATATATAAGACAGAGATGATCATGATATTATAAGCCACTGAATCTGAACAGAAATCCGAATCAGGACATTGGATTTTACAAATCTCAGAAACTGGGGAGTGAGTTCTCTGTGGAGAAAGCAGGTTCCCCAGCTGACATCTGAAGTAATCCTCAGAGAGAGAATTCTTTTGTGAAAGGAAAGCACTGCCTAACACAAATTTTCAAGCCTTAAAAGGAAGGTAACTATTGACTAACCTTATAATTTGGAAATTTAAAACCCATATCATATGAGTTGACTTTTTTGTATTACCTTAAAATCTACTGGTTGGTTTTTAAAAAACTCCCTCTCCCAAACCCAAATTTTGCAGAAACATATCTCATTTTTAAAAGTAGGTAACTGTTAGCTCAGCTGGTGTGGCTCAGTGGTTGAGCGTTGACCTATGAACCAGGAGGTCACTGGTTCAATTCCCAGTCACGTTGCAGGCTCGATCCCCAGTGTGGGGCGTGCGGGAGGTAGCCGATCAATGGTTCGGTCTCATCATTTATGTTTCTATCTCTCTCTCCCTCTCCCTTCCTTTCTGAAATCAATAAAAATATATTAAAAAAATAAAAGTGGGTAACTTAGAAATCAGAACCTAAGACTGGACTTTTGATGTACCCAAGAGTCAACTTTATTAAATCTCCCAGAGCGAATTTTGTTGCTTTCACACATTATTTCTCTGTACCCTGTTTCTCTTGGATGGATGTTTTATTGTACTTGTTAAGTCCTGGGTTTTAATAGTGAATATGTTCTAGATTTCAATATGGCTCTGCCACTCACTACTTCTTTATTCTTTATCTGTAAAATAGCAATAATTATCTACCTGAGGTAGTTTCCAGAGTTACTGTGAGGATTAAAGAAATACTTAATGTTCATTCTTATTAACAGTATTGTTGGAAATACATATAAGCCCAGTTCTTACACTGTTTCATAATCTTCTTGGTTTTCAGGTTTATCTCTTGAAATTGATACAAGTGAAGTGTAGGACCTGAGCACAAAGGGAGTTTCTCCTGAATAGGTCTAGACATTAACACGGCAGGCAAGGGATTGTTTAGAACAACCACAACTAGAAGGCTCCATAGCCACTCAATGCCTCCTCAACTGTTAGCTAATGTTCCATGATTAGAAATCTAATCATTTATAGAAAGGTTTCACTCAAATGTAAATATCACTCAAATGTAAATGTTGGAGTGAATAATTTTTTTTTGGAAGTGAATAATTTTAAATATTTTTTTCCTCGGAAGAGGGGTTTTGAATGAGATTATGAAGGAGAAAATATGGTAGCAATGGACTTCTGATAATCATAAAAAGAGAGAAATAATTAGAAACTTGAAGGATTTAGTGATTGAAATGTTAGTAGTTAAGACAGTGGTCAGCAAACTCATTAGTCAACAGAGCCAAATATCAACAGTACAACGATTGAAATTTCTTTTGAGAGCCAAATTTTTAAAACTTAAACCTCTTCTAATGCCACTTCTTCAAAATAGACTCGCCCATGCCGTGGTATTTTGTGGAAGAGCCACACTCAAGGGGCCAAAGAGCCGCATGTGGCTCGCGAGCCGCAGTTTGCCGACCACTGAGTTAAGAGAGTCCATATGCAAAATCCTGATAGCATAGCAGATTATGAATCTGCGAAATATTAGACATTTCTCTAAAGTGGGAAGTGGAAACTTCAGTCTGAGAGCGTTGTTTTCTTTCTTTTTAAAAAAATACTTTTATTGATTTCAGAGGGGGGGGGGAGAGAGAGAGAGAGAGAGAGAGAGAGAGAGAGAGAGAGAGAGAGAGAGAGAAATATCAATGATGAGAGAGAGTCATTGATCAGCTGCCTCCTGCACACCCACTAATGGGGATGGAGCCTGCAACCTAGAAATGTGCCCTAACGAGGAATGGAACCGTGACCTCCTGGTTCATGGGTCGACTATCAACCACTGAGCAACACCTGCCGGGCTGACAGTGTTGTTTTCTAAACCAGAGTGAGTGGTTGGGCTTGCCTACCTGCCTCACTCTTAACCACACTTGCTTAACTACACCGCTGGAATTCTTTGGAAATTCAGGTGGTCTTAGAGACAGAGCTAGCCCTGAGGATGGCAGTGAGTGTGCTGGCCATGCTCAGACCCAGGACTCTCAGCTCTGAGGTAGTTTCCATGATTACTAGACACTTGGGGACTAAGCAAGCATAGGAGATCTGTCAGAGACCAAAGGGATTTCCTAGAACATGGACTTGTCAGGAGTTAGACAGGCTTAGGTTTGAGTCCTGACTCAATGGCTTACTCATTGTGTGAATTTAAGCAAATTGTTTAACCTGTTTCCTCATCTGTAAAATAGGATTAATAATATTTTTCTCATGGGTTGTTGTGGGTATTAAATAATATAGTTCATGTGAAATACCTAGCATTATACTTGGCACATTATAAATGCCCAAGAAAGTATAGCTATTTTTGTAATTATTTTCATGTGGGGGTATGATGGTTTGTCTTATGTGTCAACTTGGCTAGTCGATGGTATTCAATTATGCAATCAAACACTCATGTAGGTGTTGCTGTGAAGGCATTTCATAGATATAGCTAGCATGTACAATCAGTTGGCCTTAAGGAAAAGAGATAACCCTTGATAATGTGAATAGGCCTTTTCTTATCAGTTAAAGGCCTTTGGAACAAAAACAGCTTCCTAGAGAAGAAATTATGCCTCAAGTATGCAGCATAAAACCCTGCTTGAGTTTTTAGTCTGCCAGTCTGCCCTACACATTTTGAACTTAAAACTGCAACATTAACTCCTGGCTGAGTTTCCAGTCTACCAATCCGCCCTATAGATTTCAGACTAGCCAATTCCATAAACTAAAGGAATGTGTGTGTGTGTGTGTGTGTGTGTGTGTGTGTGTGTGTGTGTGTATGTGTGTGTGTACCCTATTGGTTCTGTTTCTCTGGAGAACTCTGACTGATGCATGGATCATAGGTCAACGTAAGAGTTTTAGAAAATTCAATAGAGAGGATGAAAGGAAGAAGATAGGGCAAGAGAGATTCTAAGAAAACTAGGATGCTCTAAACCAGTGGTCGGCAAACTCATTAGTCAACAGAGCCAAATATAAACAGTACAACGATTAACATTTCTTTTGAGAGCCAAATTTTTTAAACTTAAACTTCTTCTAACGACACTTCTTCAAAATAGACTCGCCCAGGCCGTGGTATTTTGTGGAAGAGCCACACTCAAGGGGCCAAAGAGCCACATGTGGCTCGCGAGCTGCAGTTTGCCAACCACGGCTCTAAACAGTTCGCTAGACCCAATTAGAATTTCCACAGGAAGTGGGAGTCCCTCAACTAATGTGCAATCCAAAGTATCTACAAAGCTGGGCCTGGTCCCTCCAGAGAACTTTCACTTCACTATTGCTGAGGATCTTCTTCCACTGTGAATTGCTTGCTCTACCACACCCTTCCTCTGTGACCAGCTGGGATTCACTGAGAAGAGCAGTCAGAGGTGCCACTTTCCTCATGGCTCGGGGACTTTATAATTAGACTAAAGACTGAATGGTGAGGTACCAGAATCACTGCAGGAAGACAGGCCCTCCCAGCCTCCTATTCCTTAGTGGCTCTGGACACAAGGTAAATGGCTACAAAATGCATGAGAACAAAAATCTTCCTCAACCCCTAAGGACTTTAAGGATGGACTTTCTTTCTGACTAATGTCAGGTACTGGCTGTGTTTTTGAAATTACTATAACCCTGGCCAGTTTGGCTCAGTTGGTTGGAGCACCCTCTCATGCACTGAAGGATTTTGGGTTTGATTTCCCATTCAGGGCACATACCCAGGTTGCAGGTTTGATCCTTGGTTGGGGTGAATATTTAATTGTTGATTTTCATTATACATAAATATTCTTTTTTAAAGCAAATACTACTCAGTAAAAAAATTAAAAAGAAAAATTCTGTAATACTATTAAAATTCTAATTTTAAGGAAAAGAATATTCAGTAAATTTTCGCTCTACTTAAAAGAAAATCCAAGAGCCAAGAATTCAAGTATTGGGATCCTTGAGTTTTTGAACTTTCCTATTGTACTTCCCTAGAAGACTATCCATGAGTCTCAGCAATTCAGAGCCAGGGGAATATAAATAGGCCCCATCTTAAAAAAAATAAAAAAAATAAAAAAATAAAAAAATAGGCCCCATCTTAGATAATGCAAGCAAGTTGGCCTAGTTTTTGTTAGCCAAGGCTTTTTCTCCCCCACCCTTAAAGAATTGCTTCAAATCTGCATGCCTCTCATTATTTCCAAAGTGTTTTGATGCTCAGGGTAGGGAAAGAATTTTTACAGTTTATTGTGTAAGACTCTCTGTATCCCTCCAGCAATGCATCGTTCTTTTTAAAAAAATCTGCTTACAGAAACATTACACATTAATTGTATAAAATGTGATTACAGAAAAGCACAGAGATTAAAATCAATTGTAACCTCATTACCAAATGATAACCACCATTCATTTCTTGGTCTATTTCCTTTCTGTTCTGAGTATATGAATACATACCTATATTTGATTTGTTTTTAAAAATGGGATCAGAGCCCTGACCAATGTTTTCAGTGGTTAGAGCATTGGCCCACACACTGAAGGGTTGCAGGTTCTATCATGGCCTCAGTTGCGGCACTTGTGAAGGCAATTAATCTATGTCTCTCTCTCATTGATGTTTTTCTTTCTCTCTCTCTCTCTAGTTTCTCTCTCCCCCCTTGCTTCCTCCCTTCCACTCTCTAAAAATCAATGAAAAAAATATCCTCGAGTGAGGATTAACTAAAACACTAAAATAAATTTAAAAATGGGAAGAGATCTACTAATAAATTTAAAACCATGAAATTGAATTAAGGGAGTGAGTATACATGAAAAAAAGAAGAGGCTCAAAAACTGAATCTTAGCTAGGGTACAATTAGAGTTTGGGAAGAAGAGGAACTAACAAAAGAGACTGAGAAGTAGCAGACAATGAAGTAGAAGGGAAACCAAGAGAATGTAGAGTCTGGAAAAGCAAAAGAAAAAAAAAGTATTTCAATAATAAAGAGTCACTAGTTATTGATGGGTCAAGAAAAATGACCATTGGATTTGGCAACATAAAAATCATTGGTAATCATGGGTTGTTTCTATGAAACAGTGTGGGCTAAATGCTGACTGGAATGGGTCTAAGAAAAAATAAGAGGAAAAAAACAGATAAACAGATAAATCTTTGAAAGGATTTTGCTATAGAGGAAAGGTGAATAATGGAGGACTAGTTAAAGAAAGTGTTTTTTGTGTGTTTAAAATGATATAAATAACATTATGTTTGGATGCTGACAGGAAAGATCTATCAGAGAGGGGAAATTAAAGGTGCAGTAGAGAAGGGGGAGAATTACTAGAGCAACAACACAGAGTAGGCTGGATGAGATCTGGTGCCTGAGCTGAAGAGTTAGCTTCACATGGAAACATGGATGATTCATCCATTGTTACAAAAGAGAAGGCAGGGCATATGTCCACAAAAGCATGTAGCTGTGTAGATATGCCGGAAATCTGTGGACGTTCTTTTCAGAATGTGCTTATAATTTCTCGGAGAAACAAGAAGAAATGTCATCACTTGAGAGTTAGGGTGGCAGTTTAAAGAGATAAGAGAAGGTATGAAATAGTTGTCTAGGAAAGTGAAAAAATAAATTCTCTAGAGAAATATAGTATGAGTGCCAGCATCGTCAATGACCTATTTGAAATTCACCGTCATGAATTTAAAATGAGAGCACTCAGCATGGCTGTGCATTTTACTCTAGACACATTGAGCCACCTGAATATAGACACAGAGAAGGCAAAGATACAAATGAGATAAAACTCAGATTTTGGTCAAATGAACCTCTGATTTTACATATTCTTCCACACATTATTTCTTCCATGGAAAATAGGATGAAACATCTCTCTACCAATACAAAATTTTACCAATATCTGCTCAATATTTGCCTCCTCATTCTAGTCTTTCAGTTTCATGGTCATCTGTTTCACATTATATCCAATGATGACCCCTAAGTTTGACTTCTGAGTCAGTCCTCCAAGCTTATATCAACAGTTTTCATACATTGTTGCATTCCTCCTTCCTTATCATCATCTTTTTGGCTTTTTGGCTTGGTAAATTATTGGGTACCCTAAAGGATCACTGCTTCTTTGCTTAATCTTGATCACACCTTTTCCTTCTACTCTCTTTTAAAAATGTATATTTTTATTGATTTCGGAAGGGAGAGGGAGAGAGAGATAGAAGCATGAATGATGAGAGAGAATCATTGATTGGTGGCCTCCTGTGGGAATAGAGCCTGCAACCCGGGCATGTGACTTCCTGGTTCATAGGTTGACACTCAACCATTGAGCCACACTGGCTGGGCCCCTTTCCCTCTACTCTTGAGTAGGATCTGGGAAACATATAAATCCCTGATAGGATGTAGTTAGCTCCTTACTCAGATCAAACTTTTTCAGAGGTAATTTGTCCCAATGATGACATAATTTTCAATAAATATTCACTGACATAATGATCTTCTTGCTTCATCTTTAGAAATACTTTTTATATGGGAAGAACATTTCATTGAGTTTTAATTGGAATATATAAGTAGATACTACTGTTTATGTACTTGAATTTAAATCAGAGGAAGCTTATTATTAATCATGATCTGATAAAACTGGAATTTCAGGAAGGTGAAGCTTTGTGTAAATAGATGGAGAATAGATGGAGGGAGAAAATGCTGATGATAAGTTAAAAAGTTACCCATAGTGCAAAAAATTTAAGTGAGATAAAAGAGTGTATTTAATTGGCTATATTTAGTCAGCTAAGCATCTAATGTTTATAATATTAAAAATGTTTCTCATGGAAACATATACCATGTTCATGGATTGGAAGAATCAACATCATTAAAATGTCCAAACTACTCAAAAAAATCTATAGATCAAAGGAATTCCTATTAAAATACCAATGGCATACTTCACAGAGCTAGAACAAATACTCCAAAAATTTATATGGAACCATAAAAGACCCCAAATAGCTGCAGCAATCTTGAGAAAGAAGAATGAAGTAGGAGGGAGCACAATGCCAGATATCAAACTATACTACAAAGCCACTATAACCCTAACAGCCTGGTACTGTCACAAGAACAGGCATATACTAGTAGACCAATGGATTAGAACAGAGACCCCAGATATTGACCCACACCATTACGGGTAATTAATATTTATCAAAGGAGGCAAGAGCATATAATGGAGTAAGTCTCTCCAATCAATCGTGTTGGGAAAGCTGGACAGACACATGTAAAAAGATGAATCTAAACCATCAACTTACACCATACACAAGAATAAACTCAAGATGGATAAAAGACTTAAATGTAAGGCATGAAACCATAAAAATCTTAGAGGAGAACATAGGTAGTAAAATCTCAGACATCTCCCGTAGCAATATATTTACAGATACATCTCCTAGGGAAAAGGAAACAAAGGAGAAAATAAACAAATGGGACTACATCAAAATAAAAAGCTTCTGCACAGCAAAAGAAATCACCATCAAAATGAAAAGGGAACCCACTGTATGGGAGAACATATTTGCCAATGATATGTCTGATAAGGGGTTAATATCCAAAATACATAAAGTACTCATACAACTCAACAAAAGGAAGACAAACAATCCAATTAAAAATGGGCAGAAGACCTGAATAGACATTTTTCCAAAGGGGACACATAAATGGCCAAGAGGCATATGAAAAAATACTCAAAGTCACTGATCATCAGAGAAATGCAAATTAAAACCACAATGAGCTATCACCTCACACCTGTCAGAATGGCTATCATAAAAAAAAAATCAACAAACAACAACTACTGGCAAGGATGTAGAGAAAAGGGAACACTAGTTCATTGCTGGTGGGAATGCAGATTGGTGCAGCCACTTTGGAAAGTAGTATAGACTTTCCTCAAAAAATTAAAAATTAAAATTAATTATGACCAAGTGATTCCACATCTTGGGATATATCTTAAGAAACCCAAAACACTAATTCGAAAGAATATATGCACCCCTATGTTCACTGCAGCGTTATTTATAATAGCCAAGATTTGGAAGCAGCCTAAGTGCCCATCAGTAGATGAGTGGATAGGAAAGCTGTGGTACATTTACAGAATGGAATACTACTCAGCTCTAGAAAAGAAGTAAATCTTTCTTTTGCAACAGCATGATGGACCTGGAGAATATTATGCTAAGTGAAATTAGCCGGTCAGAGAGACAAAAACCATGAGTTCACTTACATGTGGAGTCTAATGAACAAAGCAAACAATGAAGCAAAATAGAAAGATACTCATAGATACAGAGAACAGACTGACAGCTATCAGAGGGAATGGGTTTTGGGGGGTGTAGTCAAAACAGTGAAAAGATTAAACAAACAAAAAAACAACTCATAGACACAGACAATAGTATGGTGATTACCAGAGGGTCAAGGGGGGGGGGGGGTTTCGGGCCGAAACTGGTTTGGCTCGGTGGATAGAGCATCGGTCTGCGGACTGAAAGGTCCCAGGTTCGATTCCAGTCAAGGGCATGTACATTGGTTGCAGGCACATCCCCGGTAGGGGGCGTGCAGGAGGCAGCTGGTCGATGTTTCTCTCTCATCAATGTTTCTAGTTTTCTATCCCTCTCCCTTCCTCTCTGTAAAAAATCAATAAAATATATTTAAAAAAAAAAGGGGGGGGGGTTTCGGGCAGGTAGGAGAGTACACAAGGGAGATAAATGGTGATGGAAGGAGACTTGACTTTGGGTGGTGAACACACAATACAATACATAGATGATGTGTTATAGAATTGTACACTTGAAACCTATATAATTTTATTAATCAATGTCACCCCAATAAATTCAAGAAAAAAATAATTTCCAAAATAAGAAAGGGACAGGGGAAATATTTTTTTAAAAAGCTATCATTATTAGAGAGACTTCTTTTTAAAACTAATATACTTTATCAGATCTCTTTCAAGAGAATGAAATAATAATGGAGAATGGAATAGTGTTATTTTGATGTCTCTCACAAGGTACTAGTATATCACTTGCTTCGGTATTTTATAGTAAATTCTCAGTTAATAGCCTTGAGTAACACAAATGCAACACCCATTTCTAGAACACAAAAGCCTGCAGTGTTCTATAACCTCAGTTGAAGAGTAAAAACATAACCAAAAAAATAAATTTTACCCTAATTAATATTTCTGTCTAGCATCAAGTTCTAAGAGTTGAAACTACCTAATACATAGAAACTTGTAGCCAATGTCTCAGTGTCAGCACCCCAAACACATTAACAGTTAATATAGAGTTGTCATTTAGAGACGAATCAGGTCACTGAAGGAAGGAAAAGGAAAGAAAGCAAGAAAAGGAGGGAGTGAGAGAGAAAGGAGGAAGAAAAACAAAATCAATTAGCTCATAAGACCAAACAACTTTGGTTACTGCTTTCCTAGTCCTCCACATTCCCCAGCTTCTCCTAAAGGTTCTACCTAACAAATGTGAAGGGTGGAAATGAAAGGGTGTAAAGTGGGTGGATCCCAGTGGCAATGTCGTTGTAAACACTCCCTATGAGTCAGCTATAAATTCCACTCAAATCCCTGGTCTCTCTGTTTTCTCTGCTTATCATGGTTACCACCAAAATGACTGCTGCCTTTAGAAACTCTAGGGGGAAAAAGGTAAATGTCTAAAACAACATTTAATTTTATATTAACACATAAAAATGTATTTACTGCAACAGGAAATATTTTGTTATTGAGTTAGGGTTTTTTCTCCTTAATCTTCAAAACACAGGAACAGCTTGTTAACATTTCTTCAGTTTTATTTTAAGAATATTATCTCATTGTATTGTGGCCACTCGAGTGATGAACAAGAATTTATGAAGTGTTAGGTTTAATTCCACGCCTGTAAGAAAGGTCTATTAGTAACTGACTTTTTGTAATTCAATAGCATTCCTCTCTTTGCTGTTAAGTGCCTGCTGGCTATCTTTTCCGAATGCACATTCTCAGAGGAGACCTGACATGTCTGTACAGGCTTCAAATTTCTCATGTGGAGAAAAAGAGGAGCTGACTAAGGTGGCTGGTTACCACAGCATTAGCTCACAAACTCTCTTTGATGGCAATGTTGATGATTGTGTGGCTTTTCAGCGATGACATCAGCTGTGGTTGCTTCCCAGTCATGTTGAGGAGTGCAGTCCATAATAAAAGCTAAATTAATTTTACTGTAAAGAAACACCTTCCTAACATAGTTTCCTTATCGTTTTTGTGGAGTTGGGCCAGAAATGTGTACTTGACTTACTGTTATTAAACCATTTTCACATAAAATAACACATTTCACCAACACATCTGTGGTTAGCAACTCTTATCCTTAGTTGCCTGATTAAGAAGCTGAAGCTTACGGAGGATAAAAGCCAGACAGTTAGCAGGTGGTAAAGTCAGGATTTTTGTACTTCAGAGTCATTTTTTAAAATCTGTCTTTTAAATTTTGCACGATGGTGCTTTGTGGCTTTGGATAATAGCTGCCATTTGTTGAATGCTTTGTGCCTTGCATATATGATTTTTTTTTTATTGTCACTTTAGTACTTAAGTAGATATTGTTATAATTATCTCCAGTTTATGGATGAGAAGTTTGGAGCTCGAACAGATTAAGCACACTTTTGGCAAGCACACTTGAAATTTTAGGTCATAATCTAGTCACTTGCATTAATGTAGAGGCTACTAACGCCCAGATAATTGGAAAGTTTAAGTGGAATTACTACTCTAGTTGCACTAAATTTTACCTTGCTTTAAAATATATATATTTCAGAAAGTCAAGAAAAGAATGAACTTCTCCTTTTGGAGGGTGGGGTGGAAACTGGCAATCTATTGATATCCCATTTTGGTGGCACAATTTCAAAAGCTGTATTGGGTTGATAGTGTGAATATCTTAATATCACATAAAGAAACCGTGACCAAACTCCAGAGCCAGAGAGCCTGTTCTTTACCACAACTGTGGCAGATCTGGTTTCCACCTGTACACAAGTGCCAAGGGATGTCAACAGAATTGTCTTCTTTCCTAAGATAATGAGCCTCGCAAACAATGGAATGTGACGGAGGTAAACTGGTGAGGCTAAAGCCATTCTTAGAATCTCAATACCTGGAGAGGCCACAGCTTTTGTGCTTGATTGCCTTTTGCTATCGTGTTGTGGAAAGCACTGAGCCAAGTGCTATTGCTTTGTTGGCTATTTTATTGTTGGCCTTCATTTTTCCAAAGCAAAAAAATAAAAAAAAAAATATTTGAACATTAGCTGCGAGTCTCAATGGAGTGTTGTTTCCTTTTTCTAGAATAGTGCTGCGCCAAGAGAACTTTCTGATGGATGGAAATGTTCTGTGTTGGTGCTGTGCAAGATAGCAGCTCGTGGCCACATGTGGCTATTATTGAGCACTTGACTTGAAATGTGTGAGCGAAACTGAACTTTCAGTTGAAGTTTAAACATAAATAGTCACATGCTGTTTTGGACACAGCAGTCCTAGAATGTCGCTGAGAGGTCCTGGTTCTCCAAGGAAGCCCCAAATGCCAGCTGCCCAGGGTGAGGGTGGGGTGTTACTCATCAGTGGCTTGACTCCACCGGTGACTTCCTCTTCTGTACCCTGGACAGTTTTTGCGTCTCAGGGGAACGGCTCCCTTGCTTTTCCTTTCTTGAGCAATGAGGTTCGCAGGGCTGACTTATAAAACACCTTTGGCAGCTGAGAGCACGCTGTTCTTGCCAGATTGAGAGAGAGAGCTCAGACCTTCCTTTCTGTGACAGTGACACAGAGCAATGCCGAGTGTGTGCAGCATTCGAACACAGACAGCTTTGAATTGCCAACTGAATTTACCTTCAGTTAAACTTTTCTGAGGAGGCACTGCTCACTGCACCCATTCTTCCTCTATCCCCTGTTGTAGTTCGAAGTTCCAGACTGTGGAGAGCAGAGTGGCAGAGAGCTGGAGCAGAGGTGGTGGTGGTGTGGAATTCACACAATGGAATTTCACTTACGCAAGTGCTCAAGTGCTTGTGAGAGGTTAGAATGAGCTATTTCTCTGGTTAGATTTAGCTATTTCAGTGAAAAAAATCAAAGTGTAAGCTGTTTCATCAAGTAAATTGATGAGCTCAGGGTGAGGGAAGGAAAGGAATAAATGAGGGGTAGTGCTGGGAGCTCAGAGCTAATGGCACAAGCTTGTCTCCTCAGGCCACTGACCTCATTTGAGATAATACAACTCAGGAACTTGGCACAGCGGTGCTGATTAGTTAGACTAGACTACACACACAGTATTAATGAAAAACATATAATTTGTACCAATAAAATCAACACCAAGCTTGTTCTTTATCATTTATTCATTATATACTGAAAAGGTACTATGCAAAGTGCTGGGGCTACTGTGAAGCCTAAGACAAAATATGATTTCAATAATTGCAAAGTTCTTGAGGGTAAGTAATATACTAAGCCACTACTGGCATGAGACGAACTGGATTAAAACCCTGCCCCACCATTTTCCACTCGTGAAAATAGGGCCAAGTTACTTGGTATTTATTAAGTCTTAGTTTTCTCATATGCAAGGGGGTATTAATAATAACTGCCTCATGAGGACAGTATGAAGACTACCAGAAATAATGTAGGTACAGCCCGTAGCCAATGCTCATACACAGAGAGTCCTCAACTGTGTGTTAGCTTCTTTTAAAAATAATAGATGTTATTTATTTTATACAGTTTTTTGGTAAAATTTACATTAAATGTGAACTGTACGTGTTTGACAAAGTGAATATACCTGTGCAGTTTACACCCTATCAAGATATAGACCATTTTTATCACCCAGAAAGTTCCCTCATGTTCCTTCCCCATCAATTCTGGGCCAGAGGCAACCAGTTACGATTTTTTCAACAAATATTAGTTTTGCCTTTTCTAGAATTTCAAACAAGTAGAATCATACAGTGTGCATTCTTTGCGTGATTTATTTACTTTTGAATAGGTAGTATATTTAATGATAGTTTCATGTGAGTCCATCCCATAGCTATCACATTCAGGGGTTTATACAAAGTGCTTTGAGAACTCAGGTTTGAAGGTTACCCAAAGAATCTGTGACAACCCAGCTAAAAAGATATAAAGTCAGTTTTAAAGTAGCTGGAGTTCTTTTTAGACTCTGATTTCAAATGTCAAATTGTGACCGTTTGCCCTTCTATGACATACGTAACCTTTAAGTCACATCTTGTTCAAGTTGTAGCATTCTATTAGTCTCATTCATTGATTAAACAAATATGTATTGAACAACTATGGAAATACAACTATGAACCAAAGAAAACCAAGTTCCAGGCTTTATGGAGGTGGTAGTCTAGCAGGGGAAACAAAAATTCACCAAAAGAGTCATACAAGTAGTGTCAGTGCAGTGTATTAGGAAGTTACCAAAGCACTCTGAAGGTGCTTCTCAGAGTTAGATATTAGAGCTGAGATCAGAAGAATGAGGGTTGAAGAGCTTCCCAGGCACAGAGCAAACAAAGCACATGCAAAAGCTCTGTGGAGAGAGGAAATTTTGAGGGATTGGAAGAGACCAGTGTGGCTGGAACAGGGACAGCAAGATGGAATGTGGCCTGAGTGTTACAGAATTTACCAGGTGACCGAAAAATGCGCAGGAGTACCGGAGGCACAGGAAAAAAAAACATTTATTTCCAGGCATTTCACATGTACCGGTACAGTGACTCAGGGGAGTCTGTTTCTCTCCAAATCCTGAGTCTCCCCAATATGGAGGAAGCTTTCCCTTTATACCCCTTTGGTTTCTTTGTCCCCCAAATATGGATTATACTTCCGGACCTTTCGCGGGCTTTGCAAAAAGCCCATGTGCTGGGATGGGGGCCTGGTGCCAGCACCGATAACTCCGTCCAGGGATGGTTTATGGCCTCTCTAAAATGGGAGTAGTATTTTGGGTAAACAGGTCTTGCAGGACCAGATAATTAAAGGGGCAGTGACTAGATTCAGATTGCAAGCCCCCGCAAAAACGTCTCATTTTCCCTATCATGAGCAGTGAGAAGAAGTCGAGAGGTGGGCAAGGCACCTGACTATGCAGGGCTTGGTTAGTTAAGGGGTTTTGTCTCAGAGAATGGGAAGCTATTGAAGAGGTCTATGCTGGGAAATGACAGGGTCATGTAGCCTTACATAGCCCATGTGAAGAAGACATTAAAGAGGGGCAAGAAGCATGTGAATAAACCAATTAGATGACTAGATTAGTATCCCCTCTCCCCCCAAAGGTAGTTTAGATTAGGATGGTGATGGAAAAGATAGAAGATAACAAATTCAAGGAAAATTTGGGAGGCAAAATCAACAGGGTTTTCTGATAGATGAAAAATAGGAGGGAAAGGTAGATTATCAAGATGTGTCTTAGATTTCTTATACAAGATGGATTCAGTTGCAATGAAATTAATTGAAATGAACTTCAAATAATGACATAGTTTAAAGTTATGGAAAAATTTGCCTCATAGAATTTCAAGCTTTTAAAATTTTAACTGGGTGGAACTTCCTATTTTTTGGTGTTTACCAATCTTGTTAAAAATATGGAGTTTTTCTTTTTTAAAAAAAAATGTTTATTTATTACAGTGGAACCCCATCTGGAGATGATAAATTTAAGTTAGAAAATAATTTTGAGGTTTTTTTTTTGTGTGTGTGCTGATAATTACTATCATTTTGTCACTTCTAAATGTGTAATTATTGTTACAGGGCATTTTTTAAAATTAAAAAAAATGTATCATTAAAGTAATTTAGATTGCCTTTATTGTTTTTCTTGCTTGTTTTTCCTGCGATTAGACCGGAATTAGTAGGTTGTTTCTACTAAGTACGTTCTTTCCTTCTAAGAATTTCCTGGTTGGTATTGGACGGCAGCCCGGCCGGACCTCACGTGTTTGTGCCCAGGTCCTGCCCCCCTGCGGGGCGGCAGAAACCCAGCGAGTCGAGTGGACTGATGGTAGAGTGATGTGCAACCACAAGTGCCATTAACAAATTGATCATTGTTTGTGACCGAGACCTGGGTCACCTCTCGGGGAGCTCGGGCGGCCTTTGGAAACCTGCGCATCTATCTGCAGCGGTGCCGCGGCCTGGGAGGCCGGCGCGCGGACGGAGGGGCGGCGCGAGGCCCGCGGCCCCAAAGCGCGGGGTCGCTCCGGGCCCCGGCGGGGTGCGCCCGGTGCAGCTCTCACAGGCCCGGGGTGGTTCTAAGAGACGGAGGAAGTCAGCAATTTGTAGGACCGAGGGCTGGCGCTCTGAAAAAAGGCGGAGGAGGGAGCGGGATTTCTCCGCCCCCGTTCCCGACGGTCCAATCGCTTCGGCTTCTCCTTTCCTCGGCCAGCCCGGCCCCTAACCTGCTCGAACCCTTTCTGCGGGAGAGGCGGCCCGGGCTCTTTAAGGGCCTGCCGCGCCTGCGCTCTGGGCTTTCCTGACGCGGCCGGGCCGGACCCCGGAGGCACCCGCGCGCCGGCAGGCTCGGGGTCGCGTCGCGGGGACAGCGCCGGCGCCGGGAGGGGTGCGTGAGGGTCGGAGGCGCCCTAGAGCTCCCGAGTGCGCGCGGCGCTCCGGAGAGGGAGGGCGGGCGGGAGGGCGGCCCGCGGAGCTGGGAGCGGGGCCGAGGCGCGGGGACGCGGCGGCGCGGCTGCCGGCTGGATGGGAAGTTAATGTTTACCGCGGAGCCCACCCAACGTTTCCAAGGTGAGAGGTGCCCCGCCAGCCGGGCGGGCCGCGTGCCCGGGTTCCGCGGGGTGCACGGCGGGGCCCCCCCCCCCGAGTCGCGCGGTGGGGGGCCGTCTCCAAACTTGCGGCGCGAGCGGGGCGGGCGCGTCCGGCGCCGCCGGGGCCTAAGTTCCCTGTGGCCGCTGCGGCCCGGGACCTTCCTCCCCGGGGAGCTGGGGAAGAAATGCGCCCGGGGGAGGTGGCGGGACGGGGCAGCTTCGGGGCGCTTCCTCGGAAATCCCGTGTGTGTGTGTGTGTGTGTGTGTGTGTGTGTTGGGGGGTCCTGTCCCCGCATGCCCGCCCTTCAGGCAGAAGCCCATTCCCTCCGGGTGACCTGACGGGGCGAGACCGCCCGCGCCCCTTGCAAAGGGCGCGTCTGTTCTTGGCCTCCGGGACTCTGCGCGAGGCCGAGCGTCCAGGCAGGTGATGCGCCAGCCCGGTGGCTCCCGAGGATGCACTTGGGGAGCGGCTGTAGCCGTCACGGAATCACCTTCTGACTAGCGGGGCGAGCCTCGGCCTCACCGCAGGATTTCCGGAAGGCGGGATTGTGGCGTCGGGGTTCGCTTCGAGTTGCCGTGATTTCTTTTGTGTCTTTCGGTTGGCTTAGGTCTCACTCAGTTGACCTCCTTTCACCAAAGAGTTAATCAAAACTTGTGGAATGGTTCCTTCGCTTTTCTCCCATCCGTTGCTTTTAGAGGCGATTTCGGAAAAGCAGCGTTTTCTTGCACAGATGGCTTTTCTTTGGGACACAGTGTAGAATAAGAAGCTCCTTTCTTTGCCGAAAAGAAAGACATCCCAGTGCTTCACGAAGATCAAGAAAAATTATCTGTTGGTAGGTTTTTACCTTAGTTCTGGGCTGATAGGTTAATAGCTGTTTTTAATTGTGTTAGTTTTGCAGTTCACAGGGAGCTCCTTTTCTGTTCTAAAATACTAGCCTTAGGTGTCTGAGAACTTCGTGCCAAAGAAATCTTAGAAAACTCATCGAAGTATGATGTACAGAAAAAAAGTGCACAATCCTAAGTGTGCGGGTAAAGCATATTTTCCCCCAAGTGTACCATTACAGATTAAGAAACAAGAGCATTACTTGGTTGGGGTTCATATCCAGGGGTGGAATTGTTGGTTTGTGAGGTATGGGAATGATAAAACTTTAATATTAGGCACGGTTGAACATTTCCCCAAAGTGGTTGCACCAATTAGCAGGGAGTATTATTCCAGTTACCCCACATCCTTCCTGATGCTTGTCACTTTCTTAAAACTTTTGCTGTTCTGGGATATACCAGTGTGGTTTGATTTTGCATTTTCATGATGATTGTAGTTGTGTGTGTGTGTGTGTGTGTGTGTGTGTGTGTGTGTGTATGTGTGTGTGTATGTGCGCGCGCGTGTGTATCTCCCATGAATTCTTTCTGGGATGGATATATATATATATATATATATATATATATATATATATATATATATATATAGTTTATCTTTTTCATTCTGTATCTTGCCTCCTCACTCTTTTAATGGCTTTTTTTGGAGGAATGGAAATTCTCAACTTTAATGAAGTATACTTAATCTTTTCCTTTATGGTTACTACTTTTTGTACCCTATTTAAGAAATCTCTGCCTAGACTAAGAATACGAAGATACTTTCCTGTGTTGCCTTATAGGAGTTTTCTTTTGTTTTACTTTTCATATTTAAAGTGTATAATCAATTTACAGTAAATTGCAGCTGGATTGTAAGGGGTCAGGGTCCACTTTTTACTTTGTGGGTATCTATTTGACCCAGCACCGTTTATACCATCCTTGCCCCTTTGCAATGTGTGGCACTTTTTTATTATCTGCTTGTTAATTTCTATAAATTTTGGAAATCAGAATTGAATCTATATATCAATTTGGAAAGAATTGACATCTTAACAATATTGAGCTTTCCAATTTATGAAAATGGTATATTCCTCCATTTGGTTAGGTCTTTTAAATTTTTTCTCAGTAATGTTTTATTACAGAGGAAAAATCTTGCACATCTTTTGATATTTATTCTTAGGTACTTGATATTTTTTGATGTTATTATAAATCATATTTAAAAACATTTGTGGCTGGTATATAGAAATAAAACAGATTTTTTTTGGTTGGAGGACCTTTGGAAAAACAGTCTTTAATCTTCAAATACACCTTGTATGTTCTAGTTTTCCAAGGTTTAAAATTTTTTAAAATTTATATTTTATTTATTTATTTATTGTATCTCCAGTGTTTGGGACCAATTAAAGATTTATAGAGTGTTTAGTATATTGACAGTCACTGTGTTAAGCTCTGGGGAATACAGTGCTGATTAAGATGCTACTCTGGCCTGGCTAGTGTGGCTCAGTGGTTGAGCGTTGAACTATGTACCAGGAGATTACAGTTCGATTCCCAGTCAGGGCACATGCCGGAGTTGCAGGCTCCATCCTCAGTAGTGGGTGTGCAGGAGGTAGCTGATCAATGATTCTCTTTCATCATTGATGTTTCTCTCTTCCTCTCCCTTCCGCTCTGAAATCAATTATATATATATTTAAAAAATGCTGCTGCTCCCCTTAAGAAACTTAAGAGTCTAGGAGGAGTTGTAGATATTCGAGAAAGACCTTTGTCCTCCACTAGGAAAAACGCTATGATAAAAATTGGTTTGACTGCATGCAAAGGGGGCATTTAAATTAAACGGGGGAGGTATAATATCCATCCAGCTTTTAGTGTTCTGAGAGCTAGGCAAAGGACGTGGTCTGTGGGTGGGAGCTACCATTCACTATACATACAGTAGTTCCCCTTATCCACAGGGGATACCTTCCAAGGCCTCCCAGTGGGAGCCTGAAACCATGGATAGTACTGGACCCTATACACTATATGCTATGTTTTCCCTGCACATGCATACCTTTTCACTTAAAGGAAGCACTTTACGGCTTTTCATTGTTATATCTGAATTGCCAGCATCACTACTCTTGCACTTTGGGGTCATTATTAAATAAAATAAGGGTAACTTGAACACTGTGATACTTCCACAGTCGATCTGATAACTGAGATGGATACTAAGTGACTAATGGTCTGGCTGTGTATACAGCGTGAATATACTGGACAAAGGGGTGATTCATGTCCTGGGAGAAATGGAGTGGACAGTGTGGGATGGTGCATGATTTCATCACACTATTCAGAACGGCGTGCAATTTAAAACTTATGAATTGTTTATTTCTGGAATTTTCCATTTAATATTTTCAGACTGTGGTTTATTGCAGGTAGGAGGATAAACTATGGCAGGTGGATAAAGGGGAAGCACTATACTTCTGCTTAATCCCTTGCCTTTCACCCTTGAGCATCACTTCACTCTTCTCTTCTTGAGTCTGGAGTCTGTGTTTCCACAAATTAACTGTAATGAGAAGATGTGAATGGTGGAGTAGGGAAACTGGACGGTTTGTGTACAGACTTTAAATTACTAACCTACTCTTCAGCTCCATACATCTCCCCCACTGACTGTATAATTGGAGACTTCCAAGTGCTGAGCTTTACTGAGGTTCTGTTAGTGAGGCAAATCACTTATTGACAATATTTCCTTCTGCAGACCTGTAAGTTTAGCTTTCCTTCCTTTACTTAGTTACATATTCCTCCATCTCTTTTCTTGTCTCATGGATGTCATGTCCATGTCTTCTCTTACCTGATAATGTTAAATGTAGTTTAAGCTTTCTTTCCCTTGCATAGTTTGTTTTCTCCCAAGTTACCTCCCCCCCTCCCCATTTGATATAGTTTCAGCAGTAGAGGCCTTCCACAGAGGTCTATTAATTTTTTATTGTTTCTTCATAATTAAGCACAGTGACTAAAGGCTGTTTGGAAGCCCTGAGCTTATAAGTGGGGCTTACTGATTTAGAGATTTACTCTAATAATCTAGACCAGTGGTTCCCAACCTTTTTTTTTTTTTTTTTTTTTTGGCCATGTCCCACCTAAGCATCTCTAAAATCCTGATGCTCCCCCACCCCTGTGACATATAATTCTTTAAAAAAGTGAGCTCCTATTCATGTGGAGGAAGCCTAAAAAGCCATTAACTTGGTCTAAACAAGCTTCCAAAGAACATCCATGAAAGAGAAAAATAAAAGAATGAAAGGACAGTTGAACTACTGAGGAAGAAATCACTAAGAAATTCTTAAAAAAAATTAATAATATGAAGTGATATGAAAAAACAGCAAATAAAGTTACAAAACATATAATAGAGAACTGAAATGCATATATATGTCACAATATCCTATCTAATAAAGAGGGAATATGCTAATTGACCATCATGCCCTCACAAAGACGACGGTGCCCATAGCCAATAAGGAGGGAATATGCTAATTGTCTGTCACGCCTTCAAAGATGGCGGCACCAACAGCCACAAGATGGTGGCACCCAGTCTCCTCAGCCCCGCAAGGGCGGCAGGCGCGCGGCATGGCCAGGCCCGCCCCCAGGCGGGTCTGGCCACGCCGTGTACCTGCCTCCGGAGTCCCCCAGTCTCCTCAGCCCCCCAGCCGTCCAGGGCTGCCCGAGGCTCAGGCAAGCCTCAGATGGCGGTTGCCCAGCCGCCCAGGGCCGCCCGAGGCTCAGGTAACCAGGGCCGGCCGAGGCTTGTGCTGCTGGCAGTGGCAGCAGCAGAGGTGTGATGGGGGTGTTGCCTTCCCTTGATCGCCGGGTTGCCTCCTGCCCCTGAGATTCTCCTGGACTGTGAGAGGGGGCAGGCCGGGCTGAGGGACCCCCCTCCAGTGCATGAATTTTCATGCACTGGGCCTCTAGTATATATACTATATATGAGGCCCCTAGAACCATAACATGCAAAACATTCACTGTTAATAACTCATTCTCGAATTGCCCCCCTTAAAAATCAAATTGCCCCCCTGTGGGGCATGTGCCCCACGTTGGGAACCACTCATCTAGACTCTAAAAAGTGGTTCTGAACTTTGGCTGCACATTACAGTCACACGGGGAGCTTTAAAACATGTATATGCATACACGTACACATGCTACTGCTAGACCAAATTCTTTAGAATTTCTGGGGGGTTGGACCCAGATAACAATAATTTTTAAAATATTAGGTGAAATTGCATACAGTAAAATAAACAGATTTTAAGTGTATAGTTTGACGATAAAAAGCATTGTGAAAACCCTAGAACAGGCATGTCAAACTTAAAGGCTAACTTGGGCCAAATAAACAAGGTTTAAGTTTGTGGGCCGCAAAAAAACAAAAGCTTTAATTTTCATAGAAATGTAGGTTTATTTTGATAGAGACATGCTGAATACAAAGGGCTGAAATAAATGAGTAATCGTTAATGAGTATTCGTTGTGGGCTGCAAGTTTGACATGCTTGCCCCAGAAAATTCCTTCATATTCCTTTCTTCTATATTCCCCACTCCCTGCTCAGAGGCAGCTGCTGTTTTCTGATTTCTGTTGCCATAGTCATAGATTAGCATCCATATTTTCTAAAGCTGCCCATTGTGTGGCTAAGATTGAAACCATTGGTTGGGCGGACTCTTTGAGGCTACCTCCAGGGTCTCTGTGTTTCTTTTTTCTCGGTCAGGTTTCCCAGAGCATATCTTCCCGTTTTCTGCTCGGAGGGCAGAGTTCTGGTTCCAGTGATCTGGGAACTCATGAAGAGAGGGCTGGGTACTGAGTCAAAGAGCACTTAGTATATAGGATCACATAATTTGCTTCTTCTTGTTAGGATACCTATGTGTGTTCCACCGTGTATGGGTTACCTTCTTAAGAGAATAAATCTCCAACCAGCTGACGCATTGAGGGTGGGCTAGGCAGCAACTTGGAGGAAGGAGGGGGTGTAGGTTTCTAAAATGTTTAAAAGCCTTTACCTGGTCCTTTCTTACTTTAGTCTTCCCTTCCTCTCTTTGTTCTGGTCGTCCCTAGGCCTTTTGAGGATTCTGTAGTGTAAACTGGGTTTGTTCTTCGTTGTTAGCACTGCTGACTCATTTGGCTGTATTTGACTACTCAGTTACCACTCATCCATTTTCCTCCCACCTTCCAAAATTGTGGTTCTCTTGTCTCTTTTTCCATTCTCTCTGACCTTATGGTTTGTGTTCTAAAAACAGAACAAAAGAACAAGAAAAATTTTTCTTTATCTTTTTTTTAGTTGAGTTTGGGAAGGTAGCAAAATTAGATGTGTGTATCAATCTGCTATCTTAACCTGGAAGTCCATCGTCTGCTTTCCATTATTCAAAAATGTGTTGTCATTTATCTTCTGCTGTTGTCTCCTCCTTGAGGGGTTATAGCTTTTACATTTCTTTACTGTTATCTAAATAGCATGTCAGGAGGGAGAGCACCAAAATATTGGATCAAACTCATTTCTCTAGAAGTCCTAAAACTCCTTTGAGAAGTACTCATTGTCCCACAATCTTAAAATCTCAGGATTAGAAATGATTTTTAAAGATGTCAGTCTATTGAGCTATTTGGTACTTTCTGTAGTGGGAAACTCATGGTAAAGAGATGAGTAACTACAGACACTGATTGGGCTGTGGATCTCTGTATAATATTGTGTTTCCTAAGGGTCTGAAAATCCATAGGTGCATTAAACATTTAGTATTGAATGAATAAATCATAGTCTTACATATTTGTAACATGTAAAAATTATTTTTAAAAAAGCATGTGCTTTTTGTCATTTTAGTCAATAATACTTAAATCCAACTATGGTCATAGGAGAAGGAAATACTCAGAATTTTTTACTTTTATTTTGAAAAAAAAAGATTCTACACCAACAAAAATGAAAAACTATTGCTAAAGATAAAGTTGTAGAGATCTTAGTTTATGGTTAACATAAGTAAATTAATTAGAACCACCCATTAAAGCCTCTGTGGTAAGCTCCTCTAATGGCTTTGTTATTCTTTTTACTCTTTCTTTAAAACACTTACTAAAGCAGTAGGTTTCCAAATACTCCTTGAGACAGGGTTTTTACCGTAAAGTTCATGATGAAAATATTATTCTCAATATAATTTGTTTTCTCTTAGGCTAACTTTATAAAATTTAATGTATTTACCTTTAAATTATGTCCATCTTTTTCTGTATTAAAATATCTCTTTATATATGAAATTTGTGATGCTAGGCATTCGGTAAGCTTTTTTATATGTGTTTTCTGTAATGTCCTTATTTGGTAAAATAGAAAGCTGTCAGCCCTATGTTGCTTTTCAAATTAATTTTTGATAAGTTTTATAAAATACAAACTTATCGCAGCACACTATTCCCACTAACCTTTTTGCTTCTCCACAAATTAATTATTTTTTATGTTTGCATATAAAATTCAAGATATCAATCAAAGATAACATTGGCAGTTATTACTATTTATCTTGGTGGAATGATAGTCCTTCTTCATTGGAAACATGCGGGCTAATTAATTTGTGTTTTGTGGATAGAACCTGTTGACTGTGGCCCCTTGTGTGTGTTCAGAAAGGGTCATCCCATTTCTCATTATTGCAAGTTGCCTGGTGGGTTTATTTGTTGCCATTTCCAGCTGTTTATTTCAAAAGAGCTCTCCCCGCCTATGCTGTCTTCAGTTTATCCTTTAAGTGGCCAAAGACAATGTGGATTTAGTGCTTGTTAATTGTTCTTTGTGCTGATCCCCAACCCTCACAGTTGTAATCTGAAAAGTGTTTCCTAAAGCTGGTTATCTGAGTCTTCATTGTTGGTTTTGCTATTCAGTGTCTTTTGAGTTCATAATTAGGGCTCTCTCTCTCTCTCTCTCTCTCTCTCTCTCTCTCTCTCTCTCTCTCTCTCTTAAAATAAATCTTTATTGTTGAAAGCATTACATATGTCCCTCTCCTCTCACCCCCCGCCCCCATTGCCCTCTCCTACCTCCCTCCCCTCTTAGGGCTCTCTCTATAAGAAACTGCTAACTCCTGTGTTCTAGGAAGGGACCTTGATGAGCAGTAGGGAAAGAACTGGCTTTTTTTAATGGATCATTGCTCCTTTTTTTAATTTTTTAAATAGGAAAGTGTAAGCACTGATATAGAAGTGCAGATGGGGATATTGTCCTACATTTGAGTTGGTGCTCAAATGATTAGGTGCTGTCTTCTTTGGCCTGGTATAGCTCTTTTGCTATGCCAAAAATTCTCATAAATTATGTTAGTAAGTTTTTTATAGCAGTGTTAACAGATACTGGATGAAAGTGTAGCTTTAATGAACAATTGTATAATATATAATGCAAAATTGTATTACATGGTATTGTTGTTGTTGTTAATCCTCACCCGAGGATATTTTCCCATTGATTTTTAGGGAGAGTGGAAGAGAGAGAGTGAGAGAAACATCAATTCGAGAGAAATACATTGATTAGTTGCCTCCTGCATGAGCCCTAATCAGGACCAGGGCTGGGGAGGAGTTTGCAACCAAGGTACGTGGCCTTGACTGGAATCGAACCTGGGACCCTTTGGTCCACAGACCAATGCTCTATCCCCTGAACCAAACCGGCTAGGGTTCATATGATATTTTAATGAGATACATGAGAGAAAGATAGAAGAAAAATTTAGTGTCTTGAGGTATATCAGAAATCAGGATAGTTTAGAGGACTGAGCCAGAATTTGATGGTGAAAAGATAGACTGTGAAATAAATTGAGAATGAATTTTAAGGAATAAACCCATGAAAAATGTAATGCCTTTGAATATTTATTTGAAATACATGTAAGAGATGAGCACAAAGTTAAAGTTGGCTACTTTTTTTAAAATGTGGAGAAGTTTGTTTTCTACTGCCAGATGAGCAAGGTTATATAAAGGTTGTCAAGCATGATGGTACATTTACATTTTACTTACAAGATCAGAAAAATGAGTCAGTAAATGATCTAGAAATATAATGAAGTTATAAACATTGTCCATAAGTCATTAAGAACCACCAAAGAACATATTTAGCATATTCTATATGTCATACTAATAATGTGTATTGGGAGGATAATGATCTATTCTACATAGACAAAATCCTTGCTCATAAAATTTACAAATCAGGGGATAGATTCTTGTTTCTGAGCTAGATAATTAAAAAAATAATTTAGTGATTAATTGGTCTTAAAACTTGAGGCTTTTTTTAAACTACTAAGGAAAAATGCTGAGTGAAGTAAAAGTTTTAAATTAAAAACTTTTTTTGAGGTAAAATTGACATATAGAAAAATGCACAGAACTTAAAATATACAATTGATTGAATTTTGATGCATGTATACACATGCATGTATGAATATCTCTTTCTCACTTATGATTCCTTTCGTCAGTCCCTATTATCCTGATATCTTTTACCACAGATTAGTTTTTCTTGTTCTTGAATTAATAAATAGGATAATATAGTTTGTATTCTTTTGTGTTTGGCTTCTTTTGTTAAACATGTTTTTGAAATTTATGTTATTGCTCATGTCAGTAGTTCTTTTAAATTGGTGTGTGGCAATGCATTATATAACACAATTTGTTTATCCTTTCTCCCATTTGTCTATTACGAATAAAGCTATTATGAACACTTGGCTACTAGTCTTTTTATAGACACACATTTTCATTTCTCTTGGATAAATAACTTGGGACAGAATTACTGGGTCATAGGGCAGTTGTATGTTTAACTTTAGAAGACATTGCAAAACAGTGTTCCCAAGTAGTTATGCCATTTTACATTCCAACCAGCAATCTATGATAGGTCTACTTGAATCAGAATTGAATTCACAAAGATGATTCTGGTACAGTGGATACAAGACTTGAAATGGGAAAAACACACAGTAAAGTAATACAGTTGAAAATTTATGTATTCCTGTTCTAAGGAATTGATAGGGAGGGAGATAATCTTATGGATTCTAGAGCTATGATATGTGGGGTGAGGATAAGGGAGGGGTCAGTTGACCCCATGTATTTGCTCTAGGCTGCTGGATATTGGTGTGTCAATCATTAATAGAGGGAACACAGTGGAGGAGTAGATGTTGGAGGGAAAGGGGGGGGGCAATAATTCTGTCTTGTTTTTAATACTAATGAGGTGGAAGGAAGTAGATGAGATAACTCTGTAAGTATGTGTAGTGAGGAGAGAGCCTCGGATGGAATTGGAACTTTGGGGACCATTGACATTTAAGAAATGAGCTGATGAAGAGTAGTCTGCAAAGGAACAGAACAAGTAGTAGCCACTACAGGAGGAAAACTAGGAATGTGATTTAATAGAAGATGAAGGAATAGAACTTTGAAGAAGGAGGGAGGGGCTTAAATGTTGTTAATGTGACTAAAAAATACGTACAGCCTTTTTGGAGGTTAATTTTTAAAAATATCTGTTAAAATTAAAAACATGTTATTTGACTCAATAGTTGCACTTTATGAAAGAACTTCTAGAAAAACACAAAGATGTGGGAAGATGTATTTAAAGGTGTTCATGGCACCTAGTTTATAATAGAAAAAATTGAAACAATCCATGTATCCATCAGTAAAGGGTTGTCTAAATGAAATATGATGCATTCATATGATAGAATGCTATGCAGCTAATGGAATACCTTATACATATACAGTATTCCTATTGCAGCTGTAACAAATTATCACAAACTTAATGGCTTCAAACAGGTGTTTTCACTGGGCTACGTCAAGGTATTGGCAGGGCTAGTTCCTAGGAGAGAATCTGTTTCCTTGCCTTTTCCAGCTGTTAGCATTCCTTGTATTACTTGCATTGCATTCCTTGGCCCCTTCCTCCATCTTCAAGGCCAACTGCATAGCATTTTCAGATGGACCCAACCCAGATAATTCAGTATAACCTCCTCATCACAAGATCCTTATGATGAGGATCACCTGCCAAATTCCTTTTGTCATTGAAGGTAATGTTCACAGGTTCAGGTATTATGAGGAGCTCTTTTAGGAGGCGGTTAATCAGGCTATCAGATAATACTAATAAAAGACACAGTTCAAGGTACATTATGTAAAAAAATTCCCTAAGAAATATGTATATATCTAATTTTTATTCAATTAAAAATACATATACCCATATGTGTTATATGTATAGAAAATAAATCTTGATAAATATATTCTGCACTGTTAACACTGGCTGTCTTTGAGAGTGGGGTTACATAGTACTTAAACTTTACAAGTTTTCTGTGGGGTATTTCAATTCTTAATTAAAATGTAATTTCTAATCATAAAAATAAAAAATATAAAAGAGTATTGTACTGGGGGTTACATGTTGCAGAGAGATCAAGTAAGATAAGGACTGTATGGTGTTTACTGGATTTAACAGCAAAAGAGTCTTGGTGAGCAACTTTGGTAAGTGTGTTTTCAGTAAAATGGTATGGTAGAATTCAGATTGCAGTGAAAAAGTGGGAGGTGAGGAAAGGAAGAGTGAAAGCTAAACATCTTTCCAGGTGCTTAGCTGAGGGGGTGGCAGGATGCTGTGAGACCAAGAGACCTTAGGGGGATGTAAGATTCAATGAGATTTGTAAATAGGGCAGAGCAACATGTTTATGAATCAAGAGCAGAAACTGGGAAGAAGGGAGAGATCCTCTGAGTTACAGGTCTAATTCAAAGAGCTTGAGGCCTGGGAGTTTCTGACTTTAGACAGAAGACCTGTGTGCTTGTGGTAGAACTAAACGTAAGCCTATGGGTAGTTAAGTGTATAACATTTAAGTTTTCTTTAATATTATTAAATTAAAAAATCTCTTGCAATCCTAAATGTTTCTTTGTCACTTTCTGAAAGTCTAAAGTTATTGTGTAATTTTAGTCTTGCTAATATACTTTCAGTGACTTGGTTTGTCCCAGAAACTTCTGATTGTTTCTGTAGCCTAGTATATGAGATTCAGGGCATAAGACCTTAATTTTGTATTGCAACATTTTGGAGATTTTTTTCTGTTATAATTGAAACTTCATTTAAAAAATTTGCTTATATAAGCTTATATCAATTTTCTTTTGACTCTAGAATGTTATAACGGGAAGGCATATGTGATATCATTTACTCCAGCCTTTTTTCAAGTTTCTGACAGAAAGTCAAGGTTTAAAGAACTTAAATAACTTGTGAAGGCCCTATGGATCTTCTTAATAGAATGAGGTACTTTTACCTTGCTGAGATGCTGAGGAACCTTCTAAAAAATTACTTCATTGATAGTGTATTTGCCAGGATTTTCTGATTTTTCATATGTATCCTTTTACCTGTTTTGATTAACATATATTTCCCCCCTCATAATGTCATCATTTACCAGTATTGGTGACCTTAAAGTAATTAAAATGACTAGCGTTAAAATGGAACATTTAGCCTGTTGCCATGATTTGTACACTGTGTACCCATTTGGAGAATTACGTTGAAGATTCCTATTGCCATTTTAGGATTTAATAAAACAGTTGTAATTCATTTTTATTTCACACTAGTGGCCTGGTGCAGGAAATTCATGCACGGGGTGGGGGTGTCCCTCAGCCCAGCCTGCACCCTCTCCAATCTGGGACCCACAGGGATCAGGCCTAAACTGGCAGTTGGACATCCCTCTTGCATTCCGGGACCGCTGGCTCCTAACTGCTCACCTGCCTGCCTGCCCTACGCCCCTAACCACCTCTGCCTGCCAACCTGATCATTCCTAACTACCCTCCCTGCCGGCCTGATCGCTCCTAACTGCCCTCCCCTGCCAGCCTTATCACCCCTAACTACCCTCCCCTGCTAGCCTGATCGACCCTAACCACCTCTGCCTCAGCCCCTGCCACTGTGGCTTTGTTCAGAAGGACATCTGGAAGATGTCTGGTCTAATTAGTATATTATCCTTTTATTAGTATAGATGTATATTTTCATATTTACTATGCAAAGTTGGTCATGGGGAATGGAAATACTGTAAAGTACCTAAAACAGTGCCTGGCATATAGGTTTGGTTCTCAATATAAATATCAGCTATGATTTTGTGACTACACTATAAAGGAAGACTAAAAAATGCAGAAACGTGCAAACAGAATTGAAGATAATATAGAAGCAATACTATCTGATATCATATTGGTTTCAGCTTTTTATTCAGTTTTGAATGACCAGAATGGCTAAGAGGAATACCAAAACTATAAGACAGTTTTTTCATATGAGGTATTATATTGTCTAACTCATAAAGTTGTTTGATGCACAGTATGTGCTAAAAAATACTGGTTATTTTATTCTTTGGATGGGTTAGGTTGGCCTACTGGCAGGAGAGATTGTACATTTGTATAATTTTTTAAATAGATTGTGTTTCCTGAAGCGTATATAGCATTAAATTGGCATTTTATTTAGCATGAACCAAACAATTAAGATCCATAACTCATGGTAATTTTTGTTATTTGATCAAGGTGGTTTAATGGGTCATTATTTCTTCTTAAGATTTAAGTGTAATCTAGCAATGTATACTGAATGTATTAATATGAAAAATCTTTCAATACTGGTAATAAATGAAGTGGCCAATTAAAATATTTTATTAAATTTTTGAATAAAATTGAACTTGTATAACTCTTAAAGAGGTTCAAAGGCTAAATGAATGCCAATTCTTCAAGGTAACTGCATGCTGTATCTAGTACAGTTTTGGATATCTCAAACATTTAAAATGCTAAAACTGGTTAGTACCTCATTTACATGAAATGTTTTAATCAGGTAGCTCATAAATATCAGCAATACCCATATGCTTTCAATGGGTTGAAAAGTGTGTGTGTGTCTGAATTTTGTAAGTTGCTTAAGGTATTTCTGAGCTGTGGCAGTCAGTAGAATTAAGAGAATTTAGCCAGAGAGCAATACATGTGGTACCTGTTAGTAAAGTTCTTTAACAGTGAATATAAATACAGATTTGCAACTATTATACCATAAACTCATAATATTGGAGCATTGAATATAAAAATTAGCAACAAAACTGATAATTTACATTTAGAAGATGGAAAAAAACTTAAGTCTTGTAAACAAGTTAGATTCGATGGAGTTAGCCTTGGTAAAATCCCATTTACTTCCAATATAGGCATGTAATTGTGAGGTGGTGGCCATTGGTTGCTTTTCTCTGTTCATTTTCTATTTTCTCTTCCCTCTTTTTTTAAAAGAAACTATTGCTGTAGTTTACAAAGTGGGAAGGTTTCTTTTTGTGCAAGATGTTAAAGTCAGGAAAAATGTGAAATGTTTCTCTAGATCTGTTATACAGATCTGTTTACATCTTATATATAAAAAAGGCTAATATGCAATGTATCCTCTCGGGAGTTGACTGGGAGACCAGGAGTTCAATTGCTCGCTATGAGTGCACTGACCACCAGGGGGCGGCGTGAAATGAAGGAAGGCCTGGCCGGCAGGCGGCAGCCATGGAAGGGAGGCCCCAGCTGGCAGCTGGAAGTCCCTGATTGCTGGCCAGGCCTAGGGACGCTACCCATGCACGAATTTTGCGCACCGGGCCTCTAGTTTAATATAAAAAATTGTAAGATATTTTGGTTGGTATTCTTGAGACTTCTTTTTTACACTAGTATTATTTATGGGTTAAAAAGATTTTAGTCGGTTTGGCTCAGTGGATATAGCATCAGCCTGCGGATTGAAGAGTCCCAGGTTCGATTCTGGTCAAGGGCTTGTACCTGGGTTGCAGGTTTGATTTTGGCCCTGTTTGGGGTGTGTGTGGGAGGTAATCATTTGATGTTTCTCTATCTCTCCCTTTCTTTTCCACTCTCTCTAAAAAGCAATGGAAAAATATCCTCAGGTGAGGATTAACAACAACAAAAAGATTAAGACCAGTCTATAATAGGCTATTTTCAAAAGAGTTAGGAATTTTTATGTGATATGTTGATAGTTTTATTTTGGAATATAATTTCCATCTCAACATTTTAGTTAATTGAATTTCTTAAAAAGGTAATCAGATTGGTTTTGGGTAGGCCCTGTCGGTCTGTCAAATAAAATTCTCAGGGTCATGACATATTCTGATGTGCTTGCTCTGTTTTTACTTTTATGTTCTACAGTTAGTTTTAGCTCCTCTTCCTATCAGTGATTTATATTTGTTAGGATGTTACTCTTTTAGGACTGACTGTTTAATATCCTGGCTACATCATTTATTAGCTAATGGATCTTGGGCTAGTTGTCTAACCTCCATAAACTTCCGTAAAATCTCAGGGTTATTGTGAGGATTAAATAAGATATGAATGTACCTGAATAGTAAATCATACAGTAGATAATGGCTGTAGCATCAGCAATAATATATCATTGTATATAAGTTTTACTCTTTTGAAGTTTAGCTTTAGAGGTGTGAAATTTAGCTTCAGATAGGGAAATATGCTGAATGCCTACAGAAAATAAATTAACTCAGAGAAATTTGTCATATAGATACCTAGAGGAAGGAGACTTGTCAGCAGTGTTGCCCTTATTTCCTGTTTTCCCCCTTTCACTTTAATTCCTGTTCTATTTTTTTATTTCTGTTGAAGCCAGTGCTCTTTAGCTTCCCTTCTGCCATCTCTTAACAGCTGTTAACTTCAGTAAAAGACAGTTTATAATTCTTTTTTTGGATATTTACAGGCTATGTGTTAAAATCTATACTCCATATTTATTGATAATACTCAAAACATGCAGGACATTGCTATTTATATAATAATGTCATTTATTCCCATGTTTACAGAGTTGGAATAATACTTTTTTGTAACCTACTTAAAAGATTGAAGATAGATATTACATTTTCATCAACCTTAAATCCTACCAGAACAAAATTGAATATATATTGCTTTTCAGTTGTATATTAAGTTTTTTTTATGGGCTCAGAATTTCCAACATCTTGAAGAATGAAGAGAAGTAATGGTGTATATAGGTACAAGTTAATGCTATTTTTATATTGATATAGGCCATTTTGAATTTGAGCAAACATTTTAGAACGTACTTCTAAGTTTGATCATTGCTGTTTACTTTGGAAGCAAATAAGAAAAGACCTCCCTGGATTCATTTGGCATTACATACACATAGATAGCCACTGAGAAAGTATGGTGCTATAAGTTGGTGAGCTCTGGGGTTTGTACTCTTCTGTAAGCAGTCAAGGTTGTAGTTTAAATAATGGTCCCAAAAGACAAATTTCTATAATTCACCTATCTGTCAATTTCCCCCTAAATTTATGGGTTCCTATAAACTTACTGTGAAACTTGAGATGTCTGTAATAGTTTCTTTCAGACTGAATGTAAGTAATTTACACAATATGATGTAGGTGAAAGAGCTTAGAATTAAAATACCTAAATCTATAGAATTATTTATCTATTTATTCTTTCAGCCAACTTTTGTTTTTGAGTTTCTAGTATATACCAGGCACTATGCTAGGCGTGATGGAGGACAAAATAGTACCTTCTCTTTGGTCAGAACAGAAAAACAAGCTACTTTCAGGCTAAAACTCTGCTCCCTTCTCAGGAGTACTCCTAACCTGCAATCATGACTTCAATAATGATCTCTTAGTATCTTGTATCAGCATTGTGTTGCTTTCTCCCTTTTATTTCCTTACTAGAGGCCCAATGCACGAAATTCGTGCAAGGGGCTTGGCCCTCGCAGCCCGGCTGCCTCACGGTCCTGCGGCCCCGCTGCCTCGCCCACTGGTCTTTCCGGAAGGCCATTCTGTGGTCTGGTCTAATTAGCATATTAGCTCTTTATTATAAAGGATTATTTGTTTTTCAGATTAGAATATATATATCCTGACATGACTAAGGACTCTACAAACATGGTTTCCCTTCAGTTTTGCAAATAATACGTATTTGTTCAAGAAAATTAGAAAAGTTAAAATATAAATAATATTAAAACCATAAAGTTAATGTCTTATATTCTACTAGAGGCCCGGTGCATGAAAATTCATGCACTGGAGGGGGGCATCCCTCAGCCCGGCCTGCCCCCTCTCACAGTCCAGGAGCCCTCAGGGGCAGGAGGCAACCCGGTGATCAGGGGAAAGCGACGCCCCATCACACCTCTGCTGCTGCCACTACCGGCAGCGCAAGCCTCAGCTGGTCCTGGTTACCTGAGCCTCGGGAGGCCCTGGGTGATTGGGCAGCTGCCATCTGAGGCTTGCCTGTGCCTCGGGCCAGCCCTGGGCAGCGGGGGGGAGGGATTGAAGGGACTGGGGGACTCTGGAGGCAGGCATGCACCTGCTGTGCACCTGCCGCCCCAGTGGGGCTGAGGAGACTGGGTGTCGCCATCTTGTGGCTGTGGCGCTGCCATCTTTGAGGGCGGGACAGTCAATTAGCATATTCCCTCCTTATTGGCTGTGTGTGCCACCATCTTTGTGACGGCATGAGGGTCAATTAGCATATTCCCTCTATATTAGATAGGATTCAGTTTTGTTATGGTAATTGCTGTTGGCAGCTTCTGTTGGTATTTTCCTTTGTGGTCTTTCTGCTGGCTTTCCAGCCAGAGCAAACTATTAAAAGTCTGCTTGGCACTTGTATGCCAGTGTTCATAGCAGCATTATTCACAGTAGCCAAAAGTTTGGAAACAGCCCTAATGTCCATCAACAGATAAATGGATAAACTACAGATGAGTGAAGATACACACATATATAATCTTCCAACATTAAATATATCATGTTTTTCAAGAGCTCAGAGTTTCTAATACCTTGAAGAATGAGAGAAATATATACATAATGGAATATTTTTCAGCCATTAAAAGGATTGAAGGTCTGATACATGCTGCATCATGCATGAACCTTGAAAACATGCTGAATGAAATAAGTTCTGTACAAAAGGACAAATATTGTATGTATGATTCTATTTATATATCTAGAATAGGTAAATTCATAGAGTCAGAAAGTAGGTTAGAGATTACTTGAGGCTAGGGAGAAGGAAGAATGGATATAGAGTTTCTGCTTTGGGAAATAGAAAATTCTGGAAATAGACAGTTGTGATGGTTGTGTGACGTGAGGGTAGTTAATTCTAATGAATTGCACACTTAAAAATGGTTACAGTAGCAAAATTTACAGAAACAAAGTCTGTTTGGAACTCTAAAGGGCTTGTGGCTAGTTCACAGTTTTACTTCTAAGTGAGGCTGAGGTCTCTTGTTCATTCTTCATTCATGTTTCCCTCATTTATGCACCATCATTTTTTGAAAAAAAAAAAAAAAAACAGCTAACACTGATTGAGTGATGAGTTTATGGATAATTAACTTTTCTTTATTTTCTTTCATTTTGCCATAAATATGGGTCATTTATAATGAAAAAAAATCATAAGACTTTTTTAAAAAACAAAATCAAATCAATATATTTTTCTTCTTGAGCCTACTATCTGGTATTCTTTTCTCTCTCTTATCATTTTCCCCTTCTTGATCATATTTTACTTTTTTGGGATATATTTATCTCATTCCTTAATTATGCACATTTTATATAACTAAATTGGAGATAATTAGAAAAACAAGGACTCTCTCCACCCCCAAATTCACTAGTATACCATAACCTTGGTTTTAATTTTGATATATCTTCTTCTATTCTCTTCTTTGCTTATTTCTTTGTTCTAATGAGAACATATATATAATTTGAGTTTTTGCTTTTTTTTTACTTTCCCCCTCTCTAACCATCTTTTTTTTTTTTTAAAATATATTTTATTGATTTTTTACAGAGAGGAAGGAAGAGGGATAGAGAGCTAGAAACATCGATGAGAGAGAAACATCGACCAGCTGCCTCCTGCACACCCCCCACCGGGGATGTGCCTGCAACCAATGTACATGCCCTTGACTGGAATCGAACCTGGGACCCTTCAGTCCGCAGACCGACGCTCTATCCACTGAGCCAAACTGGTTTTGGCTCTAACCATCTTTTTAAAACAAAGTTACAATTTCCAGTTTTGGGTCTGGCATGAAAGTTGTCACCCTGACCTAACAATAAGTAAAAAGCTAAACAAACTGAAAAATTAACATTTTTTTCTTAGTTTCATCAGAGAAGCAAAGTCACAGGACAGTCCATTGCCCTTCAAATTGAATAGATACGGATAAGCATAACTTACTAGAGAGAAACCCCTAAGTTGAAACCTGTGTGGGAACCAGGGCTAGGGCAGGGAAACCTGAACTTTAACTAAATAATTGTTGGCGGTTCAGTGTGGACAAGACTGAGAGATAAAACTCCAGGGGGCCCCAACATTTCTGTGAATTTTATCTCTAGGAACTTGACCAGATTCTCATCGTGAATATTGGAGAAAAATCCCCTCATACTTCCTTCTGGGAGAGGGGAAAAGGAACTAGTTGGAAATATTCCACAACATTCTGTTCTTAATAAGGTCTGCCCTCAGGAGAAACTATTTAACCAGGGGCTCGCCTGCCGGGGTTTTAGCAGAACCTAATTGACCCGGGGGGAGGAAAATAACCAATTCCAGCCCTCTCTTGTCATCCTGTCCCACAGAAGGGAATGAGGTGAGAGGTGGGGCAGGGGAGGGGAAGGACTGAGAAGTACATGTGACGTCCACAGTCCAGAGGTATAGAGTCACTAAAAGACTAAGGTGGACTCATCTATCTTCTATATATAAAAGGCCAATATGCAAAGTGTCCCCTCCAGAGTTCAATCACTCGCTATGATGTGCGCTGACCACCAGGGGGTGGTGCTGAATGAAGGAAGGCTTCGGCCAGCAGCCGGAAGGCCCTGATCGGCCCTGATCGGCCCTGATCGCTGGCCAGGCCTAGGGATCCTCCCTACCCGTGCATGAATTTTGTGCACCAGGCCTCTAGTAGGATTATAAAATGCTTCCCTTACCCCAAACCTTTGAACCACATTATTAAAGGCCTATTTACAGCAGTTCCATTTACGCAGTACATCATATCCAACTATTAAGAAAAATTACAAGACATAAAGTAAAAACACACAGTTTATAGTGTTGAAGGACTGAAGAACTGAAGAACTGAAGCTGCAAAGTAAAAAAAAAGTTAATTTGGGGTCTTATAGGATTTGAATCCACGAGATCCAGATTCAGGGAAACATGAAATGTGCTCAAGGTAAGGCAAAGAAAGCCAGAGATTATACAAGCAAAAACCACAATTTGTAAACTAGATCTTAAAATGGCCCAAAGTCCAGCTGAGAGCCAGTTGAAAAATGTTGGAAATTTAATTTTCCACCAGTTAGGAATGCCAGTGGTCACGTTTAAGTGCCCTTTAATGGACTTTGTGAGTTTAAGATGCTTGATTATTTCTAATTATACCTGGGGAAAGGTATTTATCCAGGTACAGCAGTTTTGACTATAGCACAGATATCACCTTGTGCTGCAGGTAAATAGATAAGAGCAATGCAATTATCAAGTACATGTGCTAAGGAATGCAAAGATTTTTGTTGAACTCTAATAGCCCATGTGGTGGGTTGAGCAATTCTGTTAACTGTTCAGTCAGGTTGCTCAGCATAATTTCATAGTCACCTGCCGATATTCTAAACCAAGCACTCTAAATCCTAAAAAGGCAGTTTAATTGATTGCCAGACTAACCAGCTGGGAGGTTACATCCTTGTGAGTGTCTATTGCTTAAATTTTGATAGATTTGGTTATAGCCTTTAGAGGTGTAACATTTGTTTCCATATAGCCTGACAGCATCATAGATTGGGGGTATAAGGAAAAAAATGAAGTTGAATGGATTCTAGGGAATAGCTGAACTCAGTAGGTTACATTTATGGAAGGTCTTGTTTTCCACACTAAATGTAGGTACAGGTGAAAAGTTTGTTATAGGGAGTACGATGGGGTCAGTGTTGTTGGAAAAAGTAGTAGTAGGTGAGATAGTAAATCTAACATTCAGATAGGTTTCCAGAGCTTGCTAAGGACAGAAAATTGAACATAAGTACTTTCTATTTCCATATACCAAAATATTAAAAACAAAGGAAGAAGAAATCACTTGATTAAAGCCCGTTGAACACATTTTAATTAAAGTTTGAAGATACAAATAAAATCAGGAACAAAGCTAAAATAACTAGTATGGTAAATGTCTGTTCAAATATTTCATGAGCATAGGCTAGTAATGTGGAATGGTTACAGTAGGCAATCCAAAACACAGGGAAGATGACTGACTTGTCATAGTAATATAAAAAGCATTAGTGTGCACTAGAATATAACTACTATAGTAATTATGAAATAAACATAAGGGTTATGCATAACAGGGATTGGTTTTATTGGTCTGGTCCTGAATCTTGGGAAAGCTATCTACTCCAGATGTTGTCTGCCTCTCATCCAGGTTGATTTCAGAGTTGAAGGGAGAGGGAGAGATAGAAACATCATTGATCAGCTGCCTCCTGCATGCCCCCTATGGGGATTGAGCCCACAACCTGGGCATGTGCCCTTTACCGGAGTCAAACCCGGGACCCTTCAGTTCGCAGGCTGATGCTTCCATCCACTGAGCCAAACCAGCTGGGGCTCCTCCTCCTCCTGCTCCTCCCCCTCCCCCCTCCCCTCCCCCTCCCCCTCCTCCTCCCTCCTTTCTCCTCCTTCTTCCTCCTCCTCCTTCTAATATACTTTATTGATTTTTTACAGAGAGGAAGGGAGAGGGAGAGAGAGCCAGAAACATCGATGAGAGAGAAATATCAATCAGCTGCTTCCTGCACACTCCCCACTGGTGGGGATGTGCCTGCAACCAAGGTACATGCCCCCGGCCGGAATCGAACCTGGGACCCTTGAGTCCGCAGGCCGACATGCCATCCACTGAGCCAAACCGGCCAGGGCCTCTTCCTCTTCTTAAAGAATACCCTTCAATATTTCATGTAATACTGGTTTGGTGGTGAGGAACTCCTTTAGCTTTTTCTTGTCTGTGAAGTTTTTCATCTGACCCTCAATTCTAAATAAGAGCTTTGCTGGGTAGAGTAATCTTGGTTGTAGGTCCTTGCTATTCATCACTTTGAATATTTCTTGCCACTCCCTTCTGGCCTGCATAGTTTGTGTTGAGAAATCAGCTGGTAGTCATATGGGTGCTCCCTTGTAGGTAACTGATTGCTTTTTTCTTGCTGCTTTTAAGATTCTCTCTTTGTCTTTAACTCTTGGCATCCTCCTATATAATAAAGAGCTAATATGCTAATTAGACCAAATAGCAGAAGGACCGTCCGGATGACCTTCTGGACGAAGCCAGGGCTGGAGGAATTGACCTTCAGGTCAATTGACTATGAGGATCCACTGTGACTATAGTGGAAGAGCTGCAGTACAGGAGCTATCCCTGTTATTTTTCTTGCCAACAAATATTGTAACATAGATACAATGAGCTTATTGGACTAAAAGAGCCAGGTAGAATAAAAGTTGTATGTTTGTATTATTTTTCAGCATTGATAACCCTGAAGGCATGCTTGTTTTAATTAAATCAACAACCTTAAGCTTGCTTTCACTGACTAAAGATTAATTCCAGATCATGTGAACTTGTAAAGCATTTGGGTTAGTTTTAGTTATTGGCCACTTGTATATCTTTGGAGAAATGTCTGTTCAAGTCCTTTGCCCATTTTTTAATTGGGTTGAGTTGTTACTGTTGATTTTAGTTCTTATATATTTTGGATACAACCCCTTATCAGATATGTGATTTGCAAATACTTTTTTCTATTCTGTGGGTTACCTTTTCACTCTGTTAGTGTCCTTTTGATGAACAAATGTTTTAATTTTGATGAAGTCCCATTTACCTATATTTTTTCTTTTTTGTCGTGTCATATTTGAAGAATCATTGCCAAATCGTTGTCATGAAGCTTTTCCCCTGTGTGTTTTTTTTTTTCTAAGAGTTTTATAGTTTTAATTCTTATGTTTAGGTCTTTCATCGATTTGAGTTAAGAAGTCTTTTTTTTTAAAGTTATTTGTATTATTGAAAGTATTACAGATATCCTCTTTATTCCCCATTGGCCCCCCATCCACTGCCCTCCGCCCCTGCTCCCCACCCCCTCCAGGCCTTCGCCACACCGTTGTCAGTATCCATGGGTTATACATATATGCATATAAGTTCTTTGGTTAATCTCTTCCCATCCTTCCTCTCCCCCTCCCTTTGAGAAGTAAGTCTTTTAAATGATATTAACCTTGGGTTTCTTATCTCTAAAATGAAGACATTACTTGTCCTACAGAATTGTGAGCATTAAGTAAGTGAGTTTTGATGTGAAAATCCTAAAAAGTAAAATGCTAAATTTTGAATCAGCCTTGATAATATAAAACAGGCTAATCCAATGGTGAAAAAAAAATAAGTATAAGAGCTTACTTATTTGAAGTGTGCAACTTTTTTCCCTCTTTTACTAAAATCAAATGAAATTAGTGTCTGTTTGAAAGCATTTTTAAAAAAGTAAGGTTTGTTGTACAGTAAAGTCCTGACCAACTTTCTGGAACCTCTAGCCTTCAGGAATCAGATTGAATTAGAAATCTCAAAAATAAAGGTCATGGTTGTGAATGGGAATATTTTGCAGCTCCTACTTCTTCATCTTTCTGATTTTCCTTACTCTATTATAATCTGGTTTCTGCTTTTTTTCATGGGGACTCACTGAGGTTACTAGTGACCATATCCATTGCCAGATTTTGGCCTTGCCTACCCTCGATAGTAATTAAGGAAAAAGAATCTCAAACCAGACTGTTTATGTTTGACTTTTATTAGCTTTCTGACCTTATATAAAGTTGTATAACTTATCTGTGTCATTTCTTCACTTTTGAAATGGGGAAACAGTGACACCTGCTTTAGAGTATTTTAGAGTTAGGATTGAAAATTAAGTCTTTAAAAGCAGTTCTTTTGGCAGTTAAGAGCATCCTTGTAAGTTCTAATAAAATATAAAGTAATAAAGGAACCATGATTATTTCTCATGGGAGATCATATTCAAATATTGTAGTAATATTTAAAGCTAAACTTTATATTTTACTTATTATTTTATTAAGATTTTACTTTTTTCGAGAAGTTTTATGTTCACAGCAAAATTGAGTGGGAAGTACATATTTCCTTGCCTCCACACATACACTTCCACAATTGTACATGTGTTACAATTGATGAGCCTACGTTGACCCGTCATAATCACCCCAAGTCCATAGTTTATATTACAGTTCACTCTTGGTGTTGTATGTTCTATGGGTTTGGGCAAATGTATAATTACATGTATTCATCATATGGTGTTATACGGAGTATTTTCACTGCCCTAAAAATCCTGTGTTCTTTTTTCCCTTCTCTCCCCATCCCTTGACAACCACTGATCTTTTTGCTGTCTCCGTAGTTTTGCCTTTTCCAGAATGTCATATAGTTGGAATCATACATTATGTAGATTTTTCAGATTGACTAAACCCTTTTAAAATTGAGATGGAATTCATATACCATTAAATTTACTTCTGTATAGTTCAGTGGCATTTAGTATATCCACTAGGTTGTATAACCATCACCACAATCCAGTGCCACTAATCTAATTTCTTTCTCTGGATTTTCCTCTTCTGGACGTTTTATATAAATGGAATTATACAATGTGTGGCCTTTTGTGTCTGATTACTAAGCCTTTCTAATAAAGGTTTTAACCTTTTCAAAGTATGTTAATGTTTAAAAATAAATTAATAACACCTCTGTGAGGTAGCTAGGAACTTTGTGATGTAATACCATTGTCAGGTTTATTATGTCTTCATGACCTTAGTTTACCAGAGGATGAAGAAAAGAGGTTAGAGGCAGCTGAGTGGAGATTTGGAAAAGCAAAGTTAAAGGAAAAATGGGACATGATGATTTATGTAAAAAATAACTTAATCCTGTGGGATTTCTAGGACCATGAGTATTAAGCTTTATTGAAGTGTTACTGCAATTAAGTACTCCAGTTATGTTTAATAATTTAAAATTTAAAGATGGGTTGTTGAGCCTTCAGTAGTTACAGATTAAATCTTATTTCAGCAAGTTTAAAAGGATGTCATGGTGGTGCTCTTGGTTATTCTAACCCTTTAAATGGAAGCCTGTTGCTACAGTATGCAGAAGGGGTATGATAAATTTATTTGTAATGATTAACAAATCTAAAATTTGTTTTAATAATAAAAATTTTGTCTTTGCTGCAATTATCTTGAGCAGAGGACATTTATATAATGGAAGTTTAAAGCACTAATCTTGAAAGTTGTATGTATATTTGAAATTAATGGTATTAGTAAAAAGTAACATATTTCTGTAAATTTTACATAGTAAGGTTTTTGGTTTTAAAATATAGTGCATTTTTTTTAATATAGTGCATTTTTGAGATGCAAATTAGTGCCAGTTTCACAATTGAATTTGTAGTTGTAACTATGTAGAGAAAAGTAATAGGATAACAAACCACAGTAGGCTATCTTGTTGTTTACCATGGCTCCTACCATTTTCTGGCATAAAGGTAGATCTGGCTAAATTATTCCTTCGTTTCTATCTAGTCTTTTGCCCTGATGAACTGTGCTGATGGACTGTATTCATTGATGAGGATTTCTTTTACCTGGAAGGCTAATGATCTGCTCCACGCATCTTTTCCTTGGACCCCGTACTTTATCCTGCTTGTCTTTCTTGGGAGTTTTTCTCTCAATAGTAAGAGCTCCCCGATCCACTCTATAATATCATTCCCAAGGGAAATAAGTTCGAAAAGGGGAAAGTTAATGGAAGTGAAAAGAAAATAAGAGGTATCCTTAGGTTAATAAAACTCTTGCTCCTATTCAACACTTGTAATCAAATCTTTGTTTTAGCAGTTCCAGCTTTATGTTGAGTTGCTTAACTCTGACCTTAAAATCTCTTTTCAGTGTTACCCTTTCCTCACATTGAATTTTCCTGCTGGGTTGAGTTGGTGGAAGTGGGGGCAGAGGGATAGAAAGAGAGAGTCCTGTGTGTATGGAGGTAAGGAGGAAAGCTTTGGGCAACCCATGAGGAAAATAGTATCTGCCAAGATAGTCTAGGTAGGATTTTTATTTGTGTGTATGTGTTGGTGTTTTAATTTGTGTGTATATGAATTGATTTATAGAACCGAGATTGGCTGAAAATACGCTGATTCAGAAAATAGTTTATAGTGTGCTAGCAATTTACCTATTGTATAAAATTTAAGTTCTTCTCAAAGCACATGAAAGCACTTTGTAGTTTTCAGCTTTTATATCTGTCTAAGGACTTACAATCAAGAAGCTCTTTTTATGATAGTTTTTATAAAAATACAATTCCTTAAAAATATATCTTATTTATTCATATATTATGAATATTAGTTTTATATAAATATTCAAATGTAGTTATTGTTCACATTGTTTTTCATTACTGAAATGATAGTGCCTTGTTTGAATATTATTTATGTACTAGAGGCCCAGTGCACGGATTTGTGCACCGTGGAGTCCCTCGGCGTGGCCTGCAGCAATTGGGCCAAAACTGGCAGTCCAACGCCTCCTGCCGCTCCTGCCTGCCACTCCTGCTCATCCTGGCCCTGCTGCACTTGCCATGGGCTCATGCCCAGTCAGTCCCAATCAGGAGAGGCTCGTGCCTGACCTGCGTTGAGTGTCTGCCCCCTGGTGGTCTGTGTGCATCATAGCGACCAGTCGACTGGTCATTTGTCGCTTAGGCTTTTATATATATAGATATTATATCTTTCAGCTGGATTTGTTGTATATATATCTGCTTAGGTTGATATGATTTATGACAGACTAGAGGCCTGGTGCACGAAATTCATGCACAGGGCGGGGGTCCCTCAGCCTGGCCTGCACACTCTCGCAATCCAAGACCCCTCAGGGGATGTCGGGCCTAAACTGGCAGTCAGACATCCCTCTCGCAAACCAGGATGCTGCATGCACCAGTGACCATACTTTTCATACAGATGAAAGGCATCTTGCATGTATGGGCAGCTACATTCCCCCCCCTCCCCCCGGATTATAAAAAGTAGTATATAACATGATCTTTCTGAGTCAGTAGTACTATTTTCCCCATCTTATGGGTGGAAAAATTGAAGCAGAGAGAAGTTAAGTAATTGGCTTTGTCACACAGTTATAAGTGTCACAAAATGTACAAGCCAGAACCATGCATGTCATCACTGCATTATCCTGTTTTTTTTCAGTGATAAAGTAGCCTTGCCAGGTTTTAATTTTTAAATCTAAGAGACTGTTCCCAATATATAGATAGGGTAGGGTCCTTAGGCCTGGCTGGCGATCAGGGCCATCTGTGGGGTGACCGGTGGGCAGGGTGATCGGGGGGCCCCTGCTGGCACCCGCCTTGGCTGGTGGCCTGGCACTGCCTGCTGGCCAGCCCTGCCCCTCCGATCGCCGCCGCCGGTTGCCTCCCTCTCGAGGGGCAGTGCGCGTTATAGCGACCGGTCGTTCCGCCGTTCAGTTGATTTGCATATTCGGGTTTTATTGAATCCTACAGAGAAGAGGGATCTTAAAAGTTTTTCTAGTCTTGATTGCCTACTTAAAACAGAAACACATCTTCAACCAATTCTTGACATTTGGATCTTATAATTGCTGCTTTATTATAGCGATTGGTAGGGAATATACTCCTTTAGGCATTCCATTCTAATTATGAATAGTTCTATCCAATTGAAAATTGTACCTTGAATCTATTTCACTGTTAACTGTTCATCATAATTTTGTTCCTTTAGAACTAGACCCTCTTCTGTAAAAATACTCTTCAGTTGTTTGAAGACAGATGTCATGGGTCTCATTACATCTTATTTATGTAAAGCAAACCCAGTTTGTTTGTTTTTTTAATTGTTAGTCATGTTACAGGATTTCTCTGTCCTCATCACTTAATGGACATGTTTGACTTTCTTGGCTTTAAATGTTTTTACTACAACCCCAATAAAGAATACATTTTCTATCTCAACTGAATATAACCATACATATCGAAATATGTAAGTACATAGTTTTAATACATGTATGTATCAAAAAAGTGTCCTAAGACAATATATCTTTACAATAATGTCTTCTGTTCTTTTAATTTAAAAAAATGCTAGCGTTACCCGTTACATTGTTTTATCCAACCTGTGGTTTGGAACACACTATTCTAGTTTATATTCATGTTGCAGAACTAAAACAGTTTCCCAAAGCTGGATGTTAGGATAATCATTGCTAAAACAGGTTTTACCTTTATCACCTCAGAATATTCTGATGGTGATTACTAAGAAAAAGTTTACAGGATTGTCAAGTTATTGGTAATGAGTACTGTAAAACTAAAATACATGTAACTTTTATTTTTATCCTCAGGTGGCGACAGACAAGGTTGCAGAAAAGCTGAGTTCTACTCTCTCATGGGTGAAGAACACAGTATCACACACAGTCAATCAGATGGCCAGTCAGGTGGCAAGTCCATCTACTTCATTACACACTACATCCTCATCTACCACATTATCAACGCCAGCCCTTTCACCATCTTCCCCGTCACAGCTGAGTCCAGACGACTTAGAACTCCTGGCTAAACTGGAGGAACAAAATAGGTGAGTGAAGTTGTTTGTCTATTTTCTCTCCAATTTTCATACAAACTCAACCATTTACTCATATTAGGAATGTTTATTTTTTAGTTTTTGGCTTATTGTTTATCAAAATTACTTAAAAGTATTTAAGTCTATTTTGGAGTAGTTGGTCTTAAACTAAAGTTGCACTAAAATTTTCTTCTGGCTCACATAGCTTTATATATTTCTTTTCTCTTTTTGTTTTTTTAAAAATATATTGATTTTCTTACAGAGAGGAAGGGAGAGGGATAGAGAGTTAGTAACACCGATGAGAGAGAAACATCTATCAGCTGCCTCCTGCACACCCCATATTGGGGATGTGCCCACAACCAAGGTACATGCCCTTGACTGGAATCGAACCTGGGACCCTTCAGTCTGTAGGTTGACGCTTTATCCACTGAGCCAGGTTAGGGCTCTTTCCTCTTTTTTTAAATTTTTATTTTAAATCACCATTTATCCCCCCATATACTCTTCCACCTCTACCCACCCCCTCCCTTTATATTTATTTTCTTAGTATAGAGTATTCCCTAAATTCTTCCTGAATATTAGAAAAAAAATTAAAGGCAAATAAAACCACCATTTTTAAATTTTTAAATATTTTTTTGTTAATTCTTACAATTCTCACCTGACGATATTTTTCCATTGATTTTTAGAGAGAGTAGAAAGGAGAGGGAGAGACACAGAGAGAGAAACATTGATGTGAGAGAGACAACATTGATTGGTTGCCTCCTGCAAGCACCCCGACCAGGGCAGGTGGTGGAACCTGCAACCAAGGCACATGCCCTTGACCAGAATCGAACCTGGGACCCTTCAGTCCACAGACCGAAGCTCTGTCCACTGAGCCAAACCAGTTTCGGCAAAACTACCATTTTTGTTTTAAACTAGATATTCTCCTTTGGTTATGTTGTAAAATAATTTAATCAGGATGGATATCTGATTTGAGTTTTAGAGTAGGAAATCTCTTCATAAGTTTATTCATGGAAGGCAAAGCATCCTTTTCTGTTGATGAATATGAAGTAGTTGTTTACTCTGCTAGGAATGTGTGCTCTGGACTCTGTGTGTCATTTTACTATATTACTAGTGACCCGGTGCATGAATTTGTGCACATTGAAAAGAAATTAATTAGAAGAAATATTTTAATATCGCTGTTTGCCCTTTCTCTATAATAGAAGTGTCAACCAAATTCACGATTGACACTGACAAATCAAAACACATGCATGTGATTGGCTCCAGCAAGAGCTTTATATGTATCGTGCATGCGCAAGTCAACTTAGCCTTTTATATATATATATGTAGAATAAACTTGCTTAATTAGACCTGCTTTCTGATTTAGCTAAATTTTTTCCAGGCCATTGAAGCACCCCAACTTCTCTTTCAGGTAATTGTCAGCAACACAGCAGTAAATATCAACACAAAGCAGATTATTATTGTAGATCACGCAGGGAGAACAAAGGGTAAAATATTTAACTGCAGCAGTGTTTTACTATATTCTGTGCAGTGAGAAAACCTGAAGTCATTTTCAAGGTCCACCATTTCTCACTTCTTTTCAGTTGGGTCAAGTTTCTAAGCTTTCTAAATCTCTGTTTTCCGGCTAATGAAAAGAAAATAGGATTCCCTCGAGTCTCCTATCTATCTACTTCAGGACTTCTGTGAGGATCAAATGAGATGAAGCACGGGAAAAAGCTTCACAGACATTTGGTTAAAGTGTAAAATGTTTCCACCTGGCTATAAAGCAAGTCATGTTCCTAGGCTGAAGAAACTCCAAGGAGGCTAGTCACTAGGGAGAGGAAGCGGGCGTTGCTATGTGACAGCATTACCTGGCGCCCACAGCAACCGTTTTCAGGCTGGGCTGGGATGTGGGCCGCATTTTGTGCCATGGGGTCTTCACAGTGTTGGCTACGATTTGGTGGGCTGTCGCTCCGGGGTGGTGGCAGCGCCTATGTCCCCTCTTGGGGGAAGCCGAGTGTTGCTTTGTTGGCGCCAGGTCCGTGGTGCCATTTCTTTGTAAATGGCCAGTGAGTATCACGGCAGCTCCTGCATTGAGCATCAGCCCCCTGGTGGTCAGTGCACATCATAGCGACCAGTTGGATGGTCAGAGGGACACTTAGCATATTAGTCTTTTATATATATAGATTATCAAAAGCTCTTTAGGGCCGAAACTGGTTTGGCTCAGTGGATAGAGCGTCGGCCTGCGGACTGAAAGGTCCCAGGTTCGATTCCGGTCAAGGGCATGTACATTGGTTGCGGGCACATCCCCAGTAGGGGGTGTGCAGGAGGCAGCTGGTTGATGTTTCTCTCTCATCGATGTTTCTAGCTCTCTATCCCTCTCCCTTCCTCTCTGTAAAAAATCAATAAAATATATTAAAAAAAAAAAAAAAAAAAGCTCTTTAGGGCATCAGCCAAAAAGGAATTATTAGAAGAGCATCCTTTTGTGTTTAGTCAAGATATATATTACCACTCACTTTAAGCATAATAGCAGAGATAATTTCTAGCAGCTTTTTTGATATATAATTGACATAATAAAAAAGTACACTTAATAAGGTACACAGTTTGATATATGTATAAATCATAAAATTATCACCAAGATCAAGAAAATGAGTTTATCCATTATCCCACTTCCCCTCCCCAGGAAGCCATTGATAATTTCAAACTAGTTTAGTTTGCATTTTCTAGAATTTTATAGAAATGGAATAAACACTATGTACTCCTTTAAAAAATATTTTTATTGATTTTTTAGAGAGAGAGGAATGGGGGGAGAGAGAGAAACAGCAATGTGAGAGGGAAAACACCATTGGCTGCCTCCTGCACGCCCCCTACCGGGGATCAAACCCTCAACCGAGCATGTGCCCTCATCAGGAATCGAACCAGCGACCTCTTGGTGCACTGGATGACACCCAGGGCATGGTGTACTCTTTTGTAATGGATTATTTCACTCAGCATAATTATTTGGAGATTCATCCATATGAATAGAGAAAGACAAGTACCATATGATTTCATTTATATGTAGAACCAAATGAACAAAATAAAGAAGCAAAATAGAAAGAGACTCATAAATACAGAGAACAGACTGACATCTGTTAGAAGGGAGGGGCGTTGGGGGACTTGGTGAAAAAGGTGAAGGGATTAATCAAAACAAAAAACAACAACTCATAGACACAAACAACTGTATGGGGAGTACCAGAGGTCAAAGGGGTTTAGGGGAAGGTAGAAGAGGGTAAAAGGGAGATGAGTGATTTTAGAAGGAGACTTGATTTTGGGTGATGAACATGCAAAACAATATATAGATGATGTATTATAGAATTGTTATACCTGAAACCTATATAATTTTATATATATATATATATATATATATATATATATATTTTATTTTTTATTTTTTAAGGTGATCCGATTAGGTACCAAATATATATATATATATATATATATATATATATACATACACATACATATATATATGTGTATATATATATATATATATTTTAAATATATTTTATTGATTTTCCACAGAGAGGAAGGGAGAGGGATAGAGAGCCAGAAACATCGATGAGAGAGAAACATCGACCAGCTGCCTCCTGCACACCCCCTACCGGGGATGTGCCTGCAACCAAGGCACATGCCCTTGACCGGAACCGAACCTGGGACCCTTCAGTCCGCAGGCCGACGCTCTATTCACTGAGCCAAACCAGTTTCGGCAAAACCTATATAATTTTATTAACCAATGTCACATAAATAAATGCAATAAAAATTAAAACATTTTTCAAAAAGATAAGTACAGACATTTGTATTCATGTATAATTTCATTTCTACTGGGCACATACCTAGTGATGGATAACTGGTTCATGTAGTAGGTGTACATTTAACTGTCAGTCTGTTTTCCAAAGGGCTATACTTTTTCACGTTCTCACTATTAGCTTATAAACATTTCCTCTACATCCTTGCCAACACTTGGTGCTGAGAGTGTTTACTTTTAGCCATTTTAGTAGGTATTGATATCTTGTTTTTAAAAAAAATTTCTCAATTACAGTTGACATACAATATTATATTAGTTTCAGGTGTACAACATAGTGATTAGACATTTATGTACCTCACAAAGCACACCCCAATAAGTGGTACCCATCTGACACCACACATAATTATTACAATATTATTGACTGTATTCCCTATACTGTACTTTATATCCCTATGACTTTTTATACTGGTGGAAGTTTGTACTACTTAATCCCTTGCACTTTTTCACTCATTTCCCCAACCCCCTTTCCATTTGGCGACCATCAATTTTTCCTCTGTATTTACTAGTGTTAGTTTACCTTTTTTTTAGATTCCACATATAAACGAAATCATACTGGTATTTGTCTTTCTCTGTCTGACTTATTTTACTTAGCATAATACCTGAAAGCCTATCCATGTTGTCACAAATGGTAAGATTTCATATTTTTTTATGGCTGAGTAATATTTTATAGTATATAGCTACCAGTCTTCCTTATCCAGTAGTCTGTTGATAGACATTTAGGTTTCTTCCATATCTTGGCTATTGTAAATAAGCTGCAGTTAACACAGGGGTGCATATATCTTTTTGAAATAGTGTTTTGAATTTCTTTGGATAAATATCCAGAAGTGGAATTGCTGGGCCATATAGTAGTTCTACTTTTAATTTTTTGAGGAACTTCCATTCTGTTTTCCATAATAGCTGTAACAATTTACAGTCTGACCAACAGTGCACAAGGATTACCTTTTCTCTACATCCTCACCAATACTTGTAGTTTATTGATTTATTGATGATAGCTATTCTGAGAGGTGTGAGATGTTATCTCATCGTGATTTTAATTTGCATTTCCCTGCTGATTAGTGATGAGCATCTTTTCATATGTGGGTTGGCCAATTGTATGCCCTCTTTGGAGAAATGCCTATTCAGATCTTCTGCCCATTTGTTAATCAGATTGTTTGCTTTTTTGGTGTTAACTTGTATGAGTTCCATATGTATTTTGGATATTAACTCCTTTCCAATATATCATTTGTGAATATCTCCTCCCATTTAGTAGGTTGTTTTTGTTTTTTTTTATTTTTTAAGTTTTTAGAGTTCGATGTTGTCCCATTTGCTTGTTTTTTCTTTTATTTCCATTGCTTGGGGAGTCATTTTTAAAAAGATATTGCTAAGAGCAACGTCAAAGAGTTTACTGTGTATGTTTTTCCTCCTAGGTGTTTTATGGTTTCAGGTCTCACATTTAAGTCTTTATTTTGAGTTTGGCATTGCAACCATGTATTCCTCTGCCCTCCCTCTTCTCTTTCCCCTTCTCTTCTTTCCCCCTCTTCAATGATTAGAATCCAGAACCATGAGAAGGATTTTTGTGTAGAGAATGGGTGGATGTAATGACATCTTTTTTGCCTTAGGAGAATAATCCTAGTGGGAAAACACATCTCTCTGACTATAGTAAAAAAATAAAATGACAGGGAGCATTTGAGGTCTTGCTCCCCAGCTTATGTCATCAGTTTTACTCAAACTCTTTAAGAATTCTCAAAAAAAAAAAAAAAAAAAAAAAGATGAACACTAAGATCTTGCTTTCCTCTTCTTGTTCTTCCCTAATACCCCAGCAACCTATTAAGTCCAAGGAAAAATTGTAAGAATAATTAATTAAATTTTCTCCGAGCACTTCTGTGGTTTGTAGTGTAAATATGCAAGTTACATATGTAAATATTATGAGACACAACTGTTTTTAACAGGGGAGATGCTTTCTTTTAGTATTTTTCCTTCTCTTCTCCAAATGTAGATGAATATCTGGTTGTATTACTTAACTCTGTTTGATTCAGAAAGTATAAAAATGGCAGTATTTTAGAAAATGAAAATGAGAAACATGAAACTATCTAATTGTATAATTATACTTTTTCCTTCCTATAATTTAATGGCAGTTGTCACTTTTGAAAAATAAGTACTTGTGGCAATCCCAGAAAGATGTGAAGAAATGGTTGGATACAATGTCAAAGATCTGTTTGATGAAGGTTAATAATTTATAGCCTTAAAATTGAAATGGGACAGTTATTTTTTCAAAATACAAAGAATTTGTATTCTTGGCTTTGGTAGAGATGGATTTAAGGAGGTATGGTTCAAATGTAATTAAGGAAATGAATGTTGCTGATTTAACTTTTGAGTGGTTTAAAAGTTTGGCTTTGTAACCATATTGTTTCCTTTTACATTCTTTTATTTGATTCAGATTTTGCTTTTTAGCAGGTTTTGGGGGTTGAGATAGGAGGACGAGGAAATGGAAAGGGTTGTTTTAAACTAAAGTAAATGCATTTTAATTTTTAATATGTAAACAGGAATGTTTGAAACTTTATATCTTTGTACCTTTTATTTTTGATATGCTAAGCAGGAATGTTTTAAACTTTAATTTATATATCTTTATACTATCTATTATGGTAGTCACTGGCCACATGTGACAAATGAGCACCTCAAATTTTAGTGATTTAAATTGCAATATGCTCTGAGTAAAATATACACCAGATTTCGAAGAGTTGATTTTTAAAAAAAAGACTATCTCATTAATAATTTTCATTACATGTTAAAATATTTTGCCTGTACTTGATAAATTGTTAAAATGAATTTAACCTGTTTCGTTTTATTTTAAATGTATCTACTAGAACATTTAAAATTATATAAGAGGCTCGCATTATATTTCTCTTGGCTAATGCTGACTTAGATCATCTTTAATTTTGTATTTACCACTATAACATTGGTACCTCAGTTTTCCTGAGCATACGCTCTGTAACATAGCCATGAACATTAAGATAGTAAAAACAGATATTTTTAAGTCTCTGTGTTAAAAATAACGGTTAATCATAGGAAGGCCTTTAGATCTTCACTCAAACTCTTAGTTCTTTCTCTTTTCTTTGAGGATTGTTTAACATTTTTTATCAGTTGTCTGATTTCTGGAGGCATATGATGATATAATTAGTTAAAATAATTTATTGTTCTGCTCTTTAAGTTAGCTTCATATCATATTTTTTTAAATTAAAAAGTCCAGCAGTTAAGTCTGCAGGACTGCAGGGGAGGACAGTTGGAGGGGGGGAACCAGGCCTGCAGGGGAGGGCAGTTGGTGGGGGGGAACCAGGCCTGCAGTGGAGGGCAGTGGGGTGGGGTACCAGGCCTGCAGAGGAGGACAGTTGGGGGGACCCAGGCCTGCAGGGGAGGGCAGTTGGGGGGGACCAGGCCTGCAGGGGAGGGCAGTTGTGGGCAATCAGGCCAGCAGGGAGGGCAGTTAGGGGTGAGCAGGCCAGTAGAGGAGGGCAGTTGGGGGAGACCAGGCCAGCAGGGGAGGACAGTTGTGGGGGGACCAGGCCTGCAGGGGAGGACAGTTGGGAGGGGGACCCAGGCCTGCAGGGGAGGGCAGTTAGGGGTAACCAAGCTGATAGGGGAGGGCAGTTAGGGGCAATCGGGCCGGCCGGGGAGCAGTTAGGCGTCGATCAGTCTGGCAGGGGAGTGGTTAGGGGGTGATCAGGCTGGCAGGCAGAAGCGGTTAGGGGCAATCAGGCAGAGGCAGGCGAGCAGTTGAGAGCCAGCAGTACTGGATTGTGAGAGGGATGTCCGACTGCCCGTTTAGGCTCAATCCTACTGGGCGGTCGGACATCCCTCAAGGGGTCCCAGATTGGAGAGGGTGCAGACTGGGCAGAGGGACACCCCCCCATGCACGAATTTCATGCACCAGGCCTCTAGTATATATGTAAAAGCCTAAGCGATCGGATGACTGTTTGACCGTCCGACCGGTAGCTATGATGCGTACTGACCACCAGGGGGCAGCCGCTCAATACAGGAGCTGCCAAGCTGCGGTTCTCGGGTGATACACCTGGAACCAGAGAGGAGGGAGCCCGATTCCGCAGTGCGTCACCCGAGATCCATTTTCTCGTAACCTGGGACCTCTTGGGGAATATCAGAGAGCCAGTTTCGGCCCGATCCTCACAGGCCAGGCCAAGGGACCCCACCAGTACATGAATCTGTGCACCGGACCTCTAGCCCATTTGCTCCCCGCTTTGGGTCTGGCTCCCCACCAGGCCTGTAGCCCATTGCAGAGGTTGTGGGTCTGGCCCTTACAGAAACTTTTCCCCACTCAGCTTAATGCTGAGACGTGCAGGACCTACTGGCTGCGGCCCCGGTGTTTGGCGCCCCCGCCGGCCCATCCACTAAATACCCATTTCCAGTGGAGGCAGCAAATTTTGCCGCTACTACTCTCAGCTGGGAAACTGGCTGTGGCTTCCCTCCTTCCTGGTGGACAGTAGCGCCAGCGGTCAACCTCTGGGGAGGGAAGGAGGCGAAGGAGCAGCTCAGGTGGGAAGAAGGAGGTTCCCACCGCCACAGGATGCCGCCTGGGCGGAAGGGCCTGGGCAGGAGCCTGACATTGAGCAGGGTCCTGCCCGAGGCCGACTAGATTCCAGGCTAAGTAAATCCTGTTTGCTAAATAATTGCATTTTGCAGCTAAATGGCCACAAGTCATCAGTTACCGCCAAACTTAGCATAAAGTGAGATGAAAGAAGCAAGACAGATAAGAGAGAAAGTGACATAATATTGGGAGAAGAGAGGAGGGACCCCGATTCCGGATGCGTCACCCAAGAACCACCCTCTCACAATTTGGGACCCCTCGGGGGATGTCAGAGAGCGGATTTCAGCCTGATCCCCACAGGCCAGGCCGAGGGACCCCACCAGTGCACGAATCCATGCACTGGGCCTCTAGTATCTATATAAAGTAAGCTGCAAACCATCAGTTTCTGATGGGAGAGGACTGTATGATTCTTTTTTGTTGTTGTTTGTTAATCCTCACTTGAGGATATTTTTTCATTGATTTTTTTTAAGGAGAGTGGAAGAGAGAGGGAAAGAGAGAGAAACATCAATGTGAGAGAAACACATCAGTTGGTTGCCTCCTGCACTAATATTTTTGGTGTCATATTTAAGAAGACTTTACCTAACCCAAAATTATGAGGATTTACTCCTATATTTTCTTCTTTAATATGCTTGTTCTTGAACTTCATATAAGTAGAATCATATAATGTATACTCTTTCATCTGTCTTTCACTCAACCTAATGTTTATGAGATTCATCCATATTAATATATATATCAGCAGTTTGTTTCTTTTTATTGCTTAGTATTTCAATGCATGAATATATCACAATTTCATCATTTATTTTCTGGATATTTAGGTGGTTTCTGTGTTTTGGCAATCTTCTATACTAATAAAAGGGTAATATGCTAATTAGACCGGGAGACCTTCCGGACATCCTTCCGAACACAGCCATGGTGGCGGGGCCGAGGCAGAGGCAGAGGCATTTAGGGGCGATCAGGCCAGGAGGGGAGGGCTGTTGGGGGTGATTAGGCTGGCGGGGGGGGGATGTTGGGGGCAAGCAGGCCGGCAGGGGGGGCCAGTTGGGGGTGATCAGGCCGGCAGGGGGGCAGTTGGGGGTGATCAGGCCGGCAGGGGAGGCAGTTGGGGGCGATCAGGCCGGCATGGGGGGCAGTTGGGGGTGAGCGGGCTGGCAGGGGGGCAGTTGGGGGCGAGTAGGCCGGCAGGGGGGGAAGTTGCGGGCAAGCAGGCTGGTGGGGGGGGCAGTTGGGGGCGAACAGGCCAGTGGCGGGGGCAGTTGGGGGCGAGCAGGCCGGCAGGCAGAGTGGTTAGGGGTGATCAGGCAGGTGAGCGTTTAGGAGCCAGTGGTCCCAGACATCCCCTAAGGGATTCCAGATTGGAGAGGGTGCAGGCCGGGCTGAGGGACATCCCCACCCCAGCCCCCGTGCGCAAATTTCGTGCACCGGACCACTAGTTATGAATAAAACTTATATGGACTTTCAACTGCAAGTCTTTTTGTGGACATATGTTTTCATTTCTCTTGCTGGGTCATATGAAAATGTATTTTAAGTTTATAAAGAATTGCCAAAGTGGTTGGATTCTTTTTTTTTTTTTTTAAATAAATATTTATTGTTTAGATTATTACAATTGTTCCTCTTTTTTCTCCCCATAGCTCCCCTCCACCCAGTTCCCACCCCACCCTCTGCTCTTACTGCCCCCACTGTCCTCATCCATAGTTGTATGATTTTTGTCCAGTTTCTTCCCACACCCCTTTCCCCCCGAAGATTGTCAGTCCACTCCCTTTCTATGCCCCTGATTCTATTATATTCACCAGATTATTCTGTTCATCAGATTTTTTATTTGCTTGATTTTTAGATTCACTTGTTGATAGATATGTATTTGTTTTCACTTTGTTGTTCATAATTTTTTATCTTTACCTTTTTCTTCTTCTTCCTCTTCTTAAAGAATACCTTTCAGCATTTCATATTATACTGGTTTGGTGGTGATGAACTCCTTTAGCTTTTTCTTATCTGTGAAGCTCTTTATCTGCCCTTCAATTCTGAATGATAGCTTTGCTGGGTAGAGTCATCTTGGTTGTAGGTTCTTGCTATTCATCACTTTGAATATTTCTTGCCACTCCCGTCTAGCCTGCATAGTTTCTGTTGAGAAATCAGCTGACAATCGTATGGGTGCTCCCTTGTAGGTAACTAACTGTTTTTCTCTTGCTGTTTTTAATATTCTCTCTTTGTCTTTTGCTCTTGGCATTTTAATTATGATGTGTCTTGGTGTGATCCTCTTTGGATTCCTTTTGTTTGGGGTTCTGTGCGCTTCCCAGACTTGCAACTCTATTTCTTTCACCAGATGGGGGAAGTTTTTGGTCATTATTTCTTCAAATAGGTTTTGAGTATCTTGCTCTCTCTCTTCTTCTGGCACCCCCATAATTTGGATGTTGGTATGCTTGAAGTTGTCCCAGAGGCTTCTTACACTATCTTCATATTTTTGGATTCTTTTTTCTTTTTGCTTTTCCAGTTAAGTGTTTTTTGCTTCTTTGTATTTCAAATCTTTGACTTGATTCTTGCGATCCTCTAGTCTGCTGTTGGATCTCTGTATATTATTTTTTATTTCAGTCAGTGTATGCTTAATTTCTAGTTGGTCCTTTTTCATATCCTCAAGGGTCTCGCTAAATTTATCGGCCTTTTCTAGAAAATTCTTGAAAAACCTTATAACCGTGGTTTTGAACTCTATATCCAGTTGTTTGCTTTCCTCCATTTCTTTCATTTGTGACCTGTGTCTTTGTCTCCACATTTTGGCTGCTTCCCTGAGTTGATAGAGTGGCTTTGTGTGCTAGGTATCCTATATGGCCCAGTGTCTCAGCCTCCCCAGTTACCTGAGTTGGACACTCTTGGTGCACCCCTTTGTGGGCTGTGTGCACAGTCTTGTTGTAGTTAAGCCTTGATTGTTGTTGGTATCACTGGGAGGAATTGACCTCCAGGCCAATTGGCTGTGAGGATCAGCTGTGTCTACGACGGGAGAACTTCTGTGCTGGAAATACCCTTATGAGGCAAGACTTGCTTCAGTGAAGCTTTGGTACTCACTGAGTCTGCCCCCTGAGTGTGTCCCTTATGGATCTGAGGAGTTTTAATGTGGATGGTCCTACTCTGACCCCTGGCTACACTGGCTCTTGGATCTCTCAGGAGGTGCTAATTTAGCCTCTGCCTGAGGCCACCCAGCAGGAGCTACAGAGAGATCTGCAGATTCCTCTTCTTTGTTTGGGTTTTGTAGGTGCCCAGATGAGGCCCAACTGTGAAGCAATGCAAGCTGCTGCGGGGCCTTGGGCTTTCTTTTGGATGTTCTGGGTCTAACTGACTCAGCTGCAGTTTGTTAGGTAAGTTTAGAATTAAAAGGACCAGACTATTCATATACAAAAGCCTCTGAGCTCAGCTTGGACGGGGCAGAGTCTCAGGGCAGAGCAAATAGCATTGGCTTTCTGGGGCGGGATCTCAGGGCAGAGCAAACAGCTATGGCTTCCCGTCAGCCCTGCCCTAAGAGGCTCCTGGGTCTCAGTGTCCCGCGGTAATCGCTGCGAGCACCTATGAGAAAAGCCGCCCTCGAGTTACGCCCGCTGCCAGACAGTCCAGTTTCTCCCCATATGAGTCTGGGTCCCCAGAGTCTCGCCCTGAACTGGAGTTCAGCGCAGTCGGGAGGTTTTGTCTCCCTCCCGATTGAGAAAGCCAGCCGCGTACTCAGTTGCCAGCCCTCTCCGCGCACGCGCTTCCGTACCTCTGCCTTCCGCAGCTCCTCTGAGTCTCAGTGTGCTTTTCTCTTTCCTTACAGTCCAGTTCCTCCCCGTATGAGTCTGGGTCCCCAGAGTCTTGCCAGGAACTGGAGTTCAGAGCAGTCGGGAGCTTTTGTCTCCCTCCCAATTGAGAAAGCCAGCTGCGTACTCAGTTGCCAGCCCTCTCTGCACGTGCGCTTCCGTACCTCTGCCTTCCACAGCTCCTCTGAGTCTCAAGTGTGCTTTTCTCTTTCCTTCTAGTTGTAGAATTTCCACTCAGCCAGCCTTCCTGTGGTTCTCGATGATGTCCGTTTTATCTTTTAGTTGTAATTTTGAAATTGTTGTGCGAGGCAGCAGTTCAGGTGTTTACTGATGCCGCCATCTTGGTTTCTCCCAAAGTGGTTGGATTCTGACATCAGTATATGAGTTATAATTGCTCCTATCCTGGGCAACACTTGGTGTGGTCATTCTAACGTGTCCATAGTGTGGTTTAACTTGCATTTCCTCATGACTAAAGATGTTGAGCACTCAATTGCTTATTGGCCACTTGTTTATCTTGTTTTAGAAATTGTCAGTTTAAGTCTTTAACTCATTTAAAAAATGTGTTGTTTGCCTTCTTATTGATTTTATGAGTTCTTCATATATTGTGGATGCCGTCTTTTGTCAGTTATATATGTTGAAAAATTTTTTTTCAGTCTGTGGTTTACCTTTTTATTTTTCTAACTAGAGGCCTGGTGCACAGATTCGTGCACCGGTGGGGTTCCTCAACCTGGCCTGCACTCTCTCACAATATGGGACCCCTTGGGGGATGTCGGATAGCTGGTTTCAGCCCGATCCCCGCAGGCCAGGCCTAGGGACCCCACCAGTGCATGAATCCGTGCACTGGGCCTCTAGTATGGATATAAGATCTTTGGTTAATCTCTTCCATGTCCTTCCTCCTCCCCTGTGAGATTCATCAGTCTGTTCCATGTTTCCATGCCTGTGGTTTCCGCTCCTGTGTTGAGCGTCTGATCTCTGGTGGTCAGTGCGCGTCATAGCTCCGGTTGGCCCATCGGCCAGTTGCTTAGGCTTTTATATATATAAATGGTATCTTTTCAAGCACAGAGCATTTTAAGTTTGGATTTTTTATTCATTTTTTCTTTTATGGTTATTATTATTTCCTTTTGTCCCATTAACAAATTTTGCCTACTCCAAGGTTGTGAAGACTTTTTCCCGTTTTCTTCAAGGACTTTTATAGTTTAGCCTTTATATTCAGCCCTATTGTCCATTTTAAGTCATTTTTGTATGTCATGTAAGTTAAGGCAGGGACAATATCTCTAAATAATGTGATGTCTTTACTTGAAATATTTCATTTATAAATATTTCTCACAATTTTTTCTATTTGTATATGTTATTTCAGTTTCTTCTGAAGGTGAACTGCTTAATCCTTTCCTCTAACTCATTGCATGAATTTCACTTGGCATTTCCTGTCTATTCCGAAAGTTGCAATTTGGCAATGTGAGACCTTTCTGACTCTCTAAAAGCCTTCTGTTAGGTACCTTTTCATTTATACTTCCATTGTATCTCATACTTATGTTTAGCTTAGGAAATATCACTAGGTTCTCTTTAACTGAATGTCTCTGTTGATGATAGTGATACAGTTAATTATTTGACATATAGCAAGCATTCAATAAATAATTAAGTGAAACAAATAACTTAGATAAGCGTTATTTTAGTAAAGTTTGTTTCTCTATTTCATTTGGAATTCTTAGGGTTTAGAATCATATATAAAATTACATATGTACAATAATTTTTCTATAAGATATATTATGATCCATGGGGAAAAAGTATTTAAAGTCAAAATGTCATCATTAATTATGTTTTTTTAATAAGAATATTTATGGCAATAGTTGACCCTTAATTTGACTGCTGTATACATTTTTTTATTTCTAGCAATATTTGGGACATTTTATTTAAATTATTTTTGCCATGAAGATGTATTATGTTATCCTATGAATAAGGATAGTTGTTGCCCAATTTATATTATTGTTATTGAATAGGACATCTTGAATTTGAAGGTTTTCTAATATGGGGGTTTTCATTTTATTTCACATCAGTCAGTATTTTATGTACTTTACACTGAACTAAATGCTTTTAGGGATATAAAGATGAGTAAGATATAAATCTGTCTCACAAACGGTATTTCTTTCTGTAATCTGCTAAATAGTGTTTGAACCATGTTTTTTTTCTGTATTGGTTTTTAATATATCATAACTTAGTATTGGGAGAATTTCAGAAAGCATATTACTTTCTGAAGGAGTTCCTGGAAGTGAGTGGTAGCCATGTTCAGTATACAAGTAGACGTTTTAGGACCCTTATTTGAATGACATACAATTTACATCTTTATAATGATAGAGCCATATTTTCCAGTCTTTCTTTATAGTCAGTGTATATATGAAAGAAATAGTATGGATTTGATGTTGTGATGAGTGCTGGGATAGATCTCTAACCTTATCTCAACCCATCTTTCTACAGAAAAGGAAGAAACACAGGGTTCTAAACTCAAAGGCCAACAGGACTTTCTGAATGGAGAGGTCTCAGTTTAACAGTGCAAGTCCACTGATAAATAACAGCTTTTAGTTGGCCTGAGTTTTTGGGCAATTGAGTGGATAAAAGCTCCTGTTCACTATACCTTGTTGTTTCTGTGCAGGATTATGGGGCTGGTTTTGCTCTATCTTACTTTTCAAGAGAATCCAGAATTATACATAAATACAAATAAATGTATGTGTGTATAAAAAGTAAATGAAGTCTTTCCAATTTTATTATTAGTATTATTCAGTTTTTTTATAACAAGCTGCATGGTCTGAACAAAACACTTTTAGTTATTGATTAGTTATACATGGGTGAAGTAAAATGAAAAAAGAGAAGGGATTTGTTTAATTTGTGTGATTTTTCCTTACTTTTTTTTTTTAGTACTGGACACATTGTAAACATGACTAGAGGCCCAGCGCACGATTAAATCGTGCGGGTAGGGTCCCTAGGCCTAGCCTCCTGCAATCAGGGCCATCTTCTGCCTGTTCGCCAGTCCCCAGTTCCAATGCTGCCTCCGCCGCCGCCACTGAGCTTCCAGGCTGTTGGGATCACCAGCTCATCCCCAGCCGCTGCTGCTGCTGCTGCTGCTGCTGGGGCTTGAGGCGCTGATGAAGGGGAGCACGGCAGGGGATCCGGGTGCATGTGCATGCACCAGGCCAAAGGCCTGGAGCCGGCGCAGACAACCGGCTCCCCGCCTCCGATGGCAGGGGAGCCAGGTGTCCGGGGTGTCCGAGGCAGCCCCCCTCAGCGACCGCCAATCTGGCCATTGAGAGGCACGGGGTGGGGGTGGGGTGGGGGCGGGAGTTCCGCCCCCCGTGCCTCTCAATGGCCGGATATGCCACCCGAGTCCCACCCCCAGCCTCCCTCCGCCCAATCGTGGGTGTAGTGGAGTGATGGTTATTTGCATATTACCTTTTTATTAGGTAGGATAGGATGAGTTCTTCCATAGCATTTGTTATAGCTTTTCCAAGTATAGTTTCTTTTTTCCTGAAGCCCTCCCAACCACTTTTCTCACCAAATTTCTCCAAATTTGAATTTTAATTGGAGATGAAGGGACATTATGATGGGACTAATAGGACTAAAATATTTAACATAATTTACTATTTCAGAATTTGAAATTGCTATGCTTAGATGAAAAATACAGCAGTAATTTTATAGATGTCAGCCAAATGTTACTGAAATTACACATATTTTAAAACTATGGCTAAATTGCTATAGTGAAACTCTAAAAGTACCATCATTACTTCATCTAGTATCACTGTGAAATTAGATCTTGAGCAATTTTTAATTATGTTTTAGATTGTTAGAGACGGATAGTAAGTCTTTGAAATCTGTAAATGGGTCAAGAAGAAACAGTGGCTCCTCCCTTGTATCAAGTTCATCAGCCTCTAGCAACCTCAGCCACCTTGAAGAAGATTCTTGGATACTTTGGGGAAGACTTGTTAATGAATGGGAAGATGTGCACAAAAAGAAGGAAAAACACATTAAGGTATTCATATTCTTTGTTGAAGTTCTTTCTCTTATCCCAAAGGGAATCGAATCATGCGTGGATTGATAGAGGATTAAAATTCAGATTTAACTACTTTCCAAATACTATAATAAAGAAGTGTCCTTTATATGTTTTCATTTATTTGTCCCCATAAAAGTTTTGATTTGTAAATATCAGTTGTTATAGAAGTCTCCTAATTGTAGAAATATATAGGTGAAAATTATTTTAGAGATAAAATTCTATCATTTTATAGATTCAGAAATGAAGTTGTGACATCCTATATCCTTGCATTTTTAGTACGTAACCTGTTTGTTTGTTTTTTTTTGTCTGATAACAGCCCTTTATAAGATGATGGTTATTGTACTGCCATTCACAGCTCTGAAGATTATTGAGTCCTTAGTACCTTGAGAGATCATACTTTGAGTGAGATTCTAAGAATTTATAACATTATAGCCCTTCCTTCCCCAGCCAGAACAGGATACCCCCAGGGGCCAAATCTTAGTATTGGTTAAAAGCTTCCCAAGCCTTATTATAAAACTAGCTTTGTGAATTATAAACTTGATAAAAGTCTTCCACTCTATTTCAAACCCCAATAAGTCTTCTTTGGTTTTCAAGGTAGGAGACTTAAATAATTCATTTTAAAATTTTACTTTTATTTTTAGGAACTTGTTCGTAAAGGGATACCCCACCATTTTAGAGCAATAGTTTGGCAACTTTTATGCAGTGCACAAAGTATGCCAATCAAGGATCAGTATGCGGAACTCCTGAAAATGACCTCGCCTTGTGAAAAATTGATCCGAAGGGACATTGCTAGAACTTATCCCGAACACAATTTTTTTAAGGAAAAAGATAGTTTTGGACAGGAGGTTTTATTTAACGTAATGAAGGTAAGTTCTATTTATTTATTTTTCGAAATGAAGTGAATTCTCAGAAGGTTGAAAGTATACATTTTCCATAATGAAGCATGAACTCTCACCTCAATAATCAGTTGCTTTGGCAATAAATTTGGCTTTAGCATAATTTTTGCTTTAATACTGATGCTACATTACAGTTTAGTTTAGAGAACTTATTAGAAGATTCATTACATTGCTCAGTATTAGTTGGCCAAAATCAAATAGCCTAGAAATCACTATACATTGAGAGATTCCCTATGAAAATGAATATTTCACCTTCTATGAGTTTCACTATCTGGGAACAAATTTTTCTACTTGCTGTGGTCAGTGTTATTAAGAGCTCTTAGCCATTGAAAGTTTGTGCCATTGTAATTTTTCTTCAGTATTGCCTTTTCCTTTTTAGTATCTTTCCCTTACAACTACCTCTGTGAAATACTGATTTCTTATTAAACCATTTATATTTTGCCAAAGCTTTCTTTACCTTGTGGTCTTATTTTTATTTAATATACATATTAAATTATTTTTAAGTATTTTTACTTCCCCAAGTACAAACTTCTTTCTTTTTTTGCCCTTAGGAGTTGTTAGTTTCTAATTGGGAAATTGTCAAAAGAAAAATTGATGTAATCATTTGCTTATTAAATATTTATAGTATAATATTTACAACAAGCAACTAAGAGTTTTTCTAAAAAAAATAGTCTTGTTTTACTATTTTTAAGTTTTTAGAGAAGGAAAGTATAATATATTAAAGTATTTTGAACAATATTTTTTGCTTTTTAGGCATATTCTCTAGTGGATCGTGAGGTTGGTTACTGTCAAGGAAGTGCTTTTATAGTTGGATTGCTGCTTTTGCAGGTAAGTTAGTACAAGTGTTAAATGTCCAATTATGTTATTTATTAAACTTGCATTGAAGAATTTAAAAAGTATCCTTGTTTTTTATTAAATGTAAGTTGCTATTGGGCATTTTTCCCCTAGGCACAATTTAATTAGGAATATTTAGCTTGCACTTTAAAATATTACTAAAATTGTTGAAAATAACATGCTATAATGTCCTCCACTACATGAAATTTCACCTCTTTGGTATTTACATTTGGACCACAGTATTTATTAAAGCCTGTGTCTACTTTTATTTTATTTTTTTAAATATATATTTTATTGATTCTTTACAGAGAGGAAGGGAGAGGGATAGAGAGTTAGAAACATTGATGAGAGAGAAACATCGATCAGCTGCCTCCTGCACACTCCCTACTGGTGATGTGCCCGCAACCAAGGTACATGCCCTTGACCGGAATCGAACCTGGGACCCTCCAGTCCGCAGGCCAACGCTCTATCCACTGAGCCAAACCTGTCAGGGCAGCCTGGGTCTACTTTTAAATCTTGACTTACATGTCAATATTTAAGGAGGAGTAATCTTTTCTCAACCAAGGAGGACATGATTCAAGTGTTGGTATGCAATGTTATGTTGTACAACATCTTCGGAAATTATATAGGATTTCTATTTGTCATGGAGCTGAGGACTTGTTATAGGCTCTAAGTGTGGTACTCAGTCACCCCAGGGATATGGTATATATTTCTGTTGGCAGTGACTTATTTTGGAGTGGGTTTGGGTGGGATATTTTCAGAAGTTAGGGACAGGATAATCTTAGCTTTGAAGGGGAATGTCATAGAGTGGTTATCTCTTCAGCCTTGTTAAAAAAAATTAAAAAGTCCATCATACTCTATATTTAGTCTCAGATTAAAATATAGTCTGAAAGGAAACCTTGGAAATAATTTGATTTGAATTATGTAGGCTGGATTTTGCATCTTAATTCTGCACTGAATTCTATGAATTTGGACTAGATTATTTAACCTCTCTCTGAGTCTTAATTAGGCCATATTGTCTACTTTCAGATTCATTGTGAGGGCTATATGAGATAATATATGTAAAAGCCTAGCATGATGTTTGACACATAGCAGATAGGCAATAAAAATTAAATGACTTCCCAAGATTACATATCATGATAGATAAAAGCAGAATAAGATTCAAAAACTGTTTCCTAATACTTTGCTTCAATTAGCTAACAGTTCTACCTGAGTTTTAAAGCTCTATAAGTATTAGGGATGTACACATTTCTGAGTCTCAAAAACTTGATGTCAGAGACACTAGTTTATAATAAAAATGAGTGGTTTTTACTTTGCTTTATAACAGAAGAATTGCACCCAGAAGTTGTTATTGCAGGATATTTCTAACATTAGGTTATAAATAATAAGAAAAAAAACTAGAAATGTTAATGTTGGAAGTATAGCTGTTTTACAACATTGTGATTTTCCTAATTTGTAATTGATTAGTATTGGTAGGCCTTTCACTGTTGGACTCAAACATCCCTGTTATCAGTCCAGGGATTTTTGTCACAATTCTGTTGCTTTTACTTTCATATTAGCTCCGAAATAACATTTGTATTGATGATCTAAAAAGCAGTTTTTCTCTCCTTGAGCTATGAGTCAGTCTCCCAACAGCTGACGTAGCTAGCTCTATAGGATGCCTAAGGAGCCATCCCATTTTTCTTCCCTACACTGCAGGCAGGGCTGGTAGCAATACTCACTCTTATTCAATTACTGAGAGGCCCGATGCATGAAATTTGTGCAAGAGTAGGCTGTTGCAGATGCGGCGGCTGCCTCGATCCCTCCCTCGCAGCTGAGGCGGCTGCCTGGATCTCTCCCTTGCAGCTGCCTGCCTGGATCCTGCCACTGCAGCCTCGGCTTCTTCCCGGAAGGACATCTGAAAGGACGTCCGGTCTAATTAGCATATTAGGCTTTTATTATTATGGATTGATTTACCGTTGTCAGTTGCAGCTAATATACTACCAACACAGTAATTTAATAGCCCAGAGCCCCAAGCTAGGAAGTGTGATACAACCAAATTCAAAAGCCCTTCTCTTTGTTTCTAAAGCTTATTTTCTTATACCCTATGCTGTATTGCCTCCCACAACTAGCATAAGAATGTTTTTACAGGAGAGGGGGAATTAAGAGATCAACCAAAGGACTTGTATGCATGCATATATAAGCATAACCAGTGTACACAGCCACCAGGGGTGTGAGAGCATGTGCTGGGGGTGGGGGTGGCTGGGGAGAGGTCAATGGGAGACATATGTAATGCTATATGTAATACTTTAAACAATAAAGAACTAAAAAAAAAAAAATTAAAAGGAATGTTTTTGCTGCCCTGGCTGGTTTGGCTCAGTGGATAGAGTGTCAGCCTGCGGACTGAAGAGTCCTGGGTTTGATTCTGGTCAAGGGCATATGTCTGGGTTGCGGGCTCAATCCCCAGTAGGCTTGAGCCTGGGACCCTTCAGTCCACAGATGCTCTTAGGCATCCTATAGAGCTAGCTAGGTCAGCTGTTGGAGGCAGCTGATCAATGATTCTCTTGCATCATTGATGTTTCTCTCTCCACTCTCCCTTCCTCTCTGAAATCAATAAAAATATATTTTAAAAAATCTGTAAAAAATGTTTTTGCAGCATTAGCTTATTTAGTACATGTTGTATTAAAATAGTTAACCCTTTGCACTCGCTTGCTTTTTTCTCGATTCCTTTATTCTACTCGGGATTTAATTTTTTAAATACCCCAGATTTTACAAAGCGCGGCAGTAGAATAAAAAACTGGAGTTTTTTTTCATACAAACTTATTTATTTGGATTTTTTTATATTTCAAATTATTGATACATTCAAAGAGTAATTTTAATCTCGATGCTAACCGTGTCGAGTCACACTCGACATCCGAGTGCAAAAGGTTAAAGGTGTTGGGTATGTATGTTTTGTGTATATTTTAGTAGTCCTATAAAATTAGGTAGATATTGTCCCCATTAGACCTTTGCAAAAGACATGGATTCTTATTATCTGTCACAGAGAAAATATGTAGCAGCACAGTACTCTAAGACTCAAGTGTTCGTATTTTTTTCTAATAGAAAGGAATAACTAAAAAACAACTGGGTGATTGGTCTTCATATTTATATTTTACTAGAGGCCCGGTGCACGAAATTCGTGCATGGGGGTGGTGTCCCTCAGCCCAGCCTGCACCCTCTCCAATCTGGGACCCCTCAGGGGATGTCCGACCACCCATTTAGGCCCAATCCCACCAGGATCAGACCTAAACAGGCGGTTGGACATTCCTCTCACAATCCAGGACTGCTGACTCCCAAATGCTTGCCTGCCTCTGCCTGATTGCCCCTAAGCGCTTCTGCCTGCCAGCCTGATCACCCCCTAACCACTCCCCTGCCAGCCTCATCACCCCCTAACCACTCCCCTGCCAGCCTGATCGACGCCTAACTGCTCCCTGGCTGGCCTGATTACCCCTAACTGCCCTCCCCTGCCGGCCTGGTCACCCCTAACTGCCCTCGCTTGCCAGTCTGGTCACCCCTAACTGTCCTCCCCTGCAGGCCTGGTCGCCCCCAACTGCTCTCTCCTGCAGACCTGGCTCCTCCCTCAACTGCCCTCCCCTGCAGTCCTGGTCCCCCCCAACTGCTCTCCCCTGCTGACCTGGTCTCCCCCAACTGCTCTCCTCTGCTGGCCCAGTCACCCCTAAATGCCCTCCCTGCTTGCTTGATCACCCACAACTGCCCTCCCCTGCAGGCCTGGTCCCCACCAACTGCCCTACCCTGCAGGCCTGGTCCTCCCCAACTGCCCTCCCCTGCTGGCCTGGTCTCCCCCAACTGCCCTCCTCTGCCGGCCTGGTCACCCCTTTATGCCCTCCTCTGCTGGCCTGGTCATCCCCCAACTGCCCACAACTGCCCTCCCCTGCAGGCCATCTTGTGGTGGCCATCTTGTGTCCACATGGGGGTGGCCATCTTGTGTCTTGGAGTGATGGTCAATTTGCATATTACTCTTTTATTAGATAGGATTTGGTGTCACACCTTTTCACTTTGTGACCATTGTTTTAATATTGGAAAAGGATCCAGTGACTTTTTTTCTATTGCCTTTTGATCTTTTATACAATCACTTCAACTTATTTTTTTTTAATATCACAATTTTTTAAACCTCCCCCAATTCCTATATTAATGCTATTACAGAGGGGAGAGGGATGAAACTTTTTTTAAAATGGATTTTAGAGAGGAAAGGGGGGGGAGATAGAAACATCAATGATTAGAGAGAATTATTGATCGGCTGCTTCCCGCACGGCCCCCACTGGGGATCGAGCCCTCAACCTGGGCACGTGCCCTTGACTGGAATCGAACCTGGGACCCTTCAGTCCACAGGTTGATGCTCTGTCCACTGAGCCAAACCAGCTAGGTGGAATGAAACTTTTTTTTTTTTTCTTTGCAGAAGGGAGAGGGAGAAAGAGATAGAACCATCAACGATGAGAGTGAATCATTGATTGGCTGCCTCCTGCACGCCCCATACAGGGGATTGAGCCTGCAACTCAGGCATGTGCTCCAACTGTGACCTCCTGGTTCATAGATTGATGCTCAACCACTGAACCATGCTGCCTGGGTGGGATGAAACTTTTTTTGGTACTATGTTCACAAGAGAAGAAATTTTTATAAGACAAAAATGGGGAGATTAATTGGTTCATTCGTACTGTAACTGTCATGAGGGGTTGGAGGAGAAGTGGAGAGGGGAAGGTAGTGGTAGGAGATGGGGTTGGAGAAATGGTATGGGTCATGTCATATAGGACCTATAAGGATTGTGGCTTTTATTGAGGATATGGAAAGACACTAGGGAGGCTTTTTGCTTTGAGCTGTGGAGTGAAATGATTGAAATGATGAATTGAAAGGATCACTCTGGCAGCTCCAGGATGTATGGAGAATAGATTGTTGGGAAGGGAGCACAGGGAGGCAGCAGAGAGGCCAGTGAGAAAGCCCTTGCGGTTGTCCAGACCATGGACTGCTACTCTCTTGATGGTGGTTTGGACTAGGTGTTATGATGAGAAGTGGTTGATTCTTGAGATATTTTGGATGTAGAACCAGCAGGATTTACCGATAGATTGTATGTGGAGTAAAAGAGAAAGGAGGAATGATGACTCATAAGGTTTTTGAGCAGAAGTATGGGACAAGTAGCAGGAAATTAGGAGTGTGATTTAAGATGTCTGTTGGACATCCAAGTGGAGATGTAAATGTGCAGGTGGAAATATGAGATGGGAATTGGGGGAAATGTCCAGGCTGATAGATAGAAGAGAGAGACTAAAGGCTATAAAAATGGGTTCAGATGCAGGTAGAATGGTAGATGTGGTGGCATGAGAATGTTTTCCTCAGTTGTTCCCTTCAGTATTCTGCTCTTCTGCTCAAATGTTTTCAAGGCACTTTCCCTGACCTAGGTAGGGAAAGTAAATAGCATCTCCCCAGCTTTTCCTGTTACTCTACTTTGTTTTATTTTCATAGCACTCATAGCCATCTGACATATATTAATTGATTTCTTCCATACATTGTCCTCTCCTCTCACAAGAAATTACAAAGTTGCTGAGTATAGCAATTGTGTTTATTTTGTTGACTGGTAGAGAGAGAGGGGTGGGGGGAAGCTAGCAAGTGAGATTGTTAGTCTCAGAGGTTGTTAGATTTGTCTAACTTTTCATTCGCTGTGATACATGGGAGATTAAAACATTCTGATTTTTAGTCTGTTGATCTTGACATTGTATCACATGGCCACTCAAAAACAGTGTTTATAGTTGGATGGATACTTAGTTTAAATAGACTTTAACTTACTTGTGTATCACAGAACATTAACCTCATGTTGCTTTTTTCTCCTAATGTAGATGCCAGAAGAAGAAGCCTTCTGTGTATTTGTTAAATTAATGCAAGATTATAGACTTCGTGAACTTTTTAAACCAAGTATGGCAGAATTGGGCCTTTGTATGTACCAGTTTGAATGCATGATACAGGTAAAAGTGTAGTGTTAAAAAAAGGCATATTGCCTTTATATTTTGTCATCTTGGTTTGAGTGACACCTGAGCATATTTATTGTTCAAAGCATTACAGCAATTGAAAAAAAATAGTGTTTTAATCACATGATCATTTGTTGGTTAATTAATAAAATTTAGACCTACTTTTCATTTAGGCATTATCTGCAGATATCTGCACTATCACAGTCTGGAACTTGACTGCAATTTTCACATTCAAACCTTAAGCATATGTGCTAAATGTATCATAACCCCATTGCCAAAATGCTTAAGTTTTCTTATTATGACCTACTAGAGGCCTGGTGCATGAAATTTGTGCACTTGGGGAGGGGGTCCTTCAGCCTGGCCTGAGCCCTCTTGCAGTCCAGGAGCCCTGGGGGGATGCCCGACTGACGGCTTAGTGGGCCTAAGCTGACTAAGCATTGCCACGGAGGCGGGAGAGGCTCCCACCACTGCCACTGTGCTCTCCAGCCGTGAGCCCGGCTTCTGGCTGAGCGGTGCTCCCCCTGTGGAAGCACACTGACCACCAGAGGACAGCTTCTGCATCGAGCGTCTGCCCCCTGGTGGTCAATGCACGTCATAGCAACCAGTCATTCTGCGGTCCGGTTGATTTGCATATTAGCCTTTTATTATATAGGATACACTGTAGATGAGGCCCCCTAGAATCATAAGAAATGCAAAAAATTCACTGTTAACTCATTCTCGAATTGCCCCCACTTAAAATCAAATTGCCCCCCCCGTGGGGCGTGTGTTGCACCTTGGGAACCAGTGGGCTTGACACTTCCTCTCTGAGCTTCATTTCTGAATACATACGCATATACCATGGGAATTGTAGTCTCTTCTCTGCCTACCTCATTGGGTTGTCATGAGGTTCTCAGCTAATAAACCTAGAGATGTTTCATCAAGTAAGTGATGTCTGAACGGGAAGGGATTGTTATTTTTAAGCTCACGGGTACCCTCGCAAGTAGCAAGTGCTGATTAGGGGAGCAGGGCATGATTGTTTCCTGGGACTGTAGCTATGGAAGCTTTGCAGAGGGTTCTGCAGGCCTCAGAGGGGCGGGCTCTGGCCAGCAGTCCTGTAGCGGTGGTCCTCCCTGGAGGCGCTGGCGGGGGGCAGGGCATTAGGGGGATGCTAGGGGGGCAGTGAGGCCGAAGGGGGAGTAACTGACAAACTTTTCCGTTGGCACCATTCTTTAAATTGTACGTGGCTGTTTCGCAGCTGTACCTGCTCAGGGCGGGGCTCCAATCTCCTGGAGCGGGCTGGGGTAGGGTGTCTGTCCGTCCCCCTGGGGGTGCGGGGGCTGGGGTAGGGTGTCTGTCTGTCCCCCTGGGGGTGCGGGGGCTGGGGTAGGGTGTCTGTCCGTCCCCCTGGGGGTACGGGGGCTGGGGTAGGGTGTCTGTCCGTCCCCCTGGGGGTGCGGGGGCTGGGGGTGCAGCTAAACCCGCCCTCCTAGCCCGCCTGGCTCCGCCCTGGCCCAGCCCCCACCCCGCTCCAGGGCTGAGCATTGAACCTGCAACTCAGGTATGTGCCCCTGACTGGGAATCGGTGACCCTTTGGTGTGCCAACTCTCTAACCACTGAGAAACATTGGCCAGGGCATGCCTTTCCCTTTTCATGTCACATTTTGCTAGTGTTTAATCTTAAAAAATAATGTTTCCATCCTTTTCTATTGCTAGTTTAAGACTTAGAGTCTAGTGACTTCATAAGGGTGAAGAGAGGAATCAAAATTAAATGAAAAATACCTTTGAAATATTTTACCTTTCTGGATTTAATTTTTATTTTATTTTATCCTTACCTGAGGATATGTTTATTGATTTTAGAAAAAGAGGAAGGGAGAGAGAGGGAGAGAGAGAGAAACATTGATGAGAGAGAAATACTGCTCAGTTGCCTCCCATTTGTGCCCTGACTGGGATTGAACCTGCAACCTAAGTATGTGCCCTGTCCGGGAATTAAACCTGTAGCCTTTTTGTATATGGGAGGATGCTCCATTCAACTGAGCCACCCAGCCAGGGCCAGTTTTTATATTTTATATATAAAAATAAGTTTACTTATATTGTCTTATAAAATAATGGTGTAAGTATTCTCATTTAGTTAAATGTCAATTAGATAATCAGAACTTAAGAATATAGGTTAATGATTGAGCTGGCATGAGAGCCATTTTTATGAGTCCCCTTTTCTCTGGCATCCTTACCTACAAGAATTTTTAAAAAATATATTTTTATTGATTCCCTATTGGGGAACAAGTCCGCAACTGGGCATGTGCCCTGACCGGGAATTGAACCCCGTGACCTGTAGGTGCATGGGAGGATGCTCAACCAACTGAGCCAGACCAACCAGGGCACCCACAGGAATTTTTAAATTCTCTGTCTTTTTCTATGTGTGGTAAGAGGAAGGGGATATGTAAAATGTTTTCTACATTTTAAAGACAAAGTAGATCTTGAGATGATTTTTAAATTTTTTTTTTCTGAAATAGTAAGCTTGTTTTGTACCAACCCTTAAAGCTCATGGTTTATTTTCAGTTAATGTGTCATTTATGTTTTGAATTATTAGAGTTGCTGAAGCATCTGTATTTTGTGTGAGAAGGTAGGAAGGTAAGGTGAACAATGATAGATAGTACCTGAAAGTATTTCAAAATAGCATTTCTTTCCTTAAAAATGTATTTTTGAAATACTATAATTTATAGAAAATATCAGACACCCATCTACCCACCAACAGGTTAAGCAAATATGAAAATTTTACATGCTTGCTTTAATTTTATGTTATAGATACAGCCAAAGTCCTAACTAACTCCACATTCTTTTCCCTTCGTTACTGGGACATTATCTTTAACATATCAAGTTCTACATCTTAACTTTTCCGTATGGTGTCTGATATTATCTTTGTGTCTGGTATAGGCTATTCTAGTGTACATGCAATGATCTGGTTTAAAATAACCAACTTTACTTACTGTGTTTTAACTAATTATTTTCTTCTCTTTAGGAACATCTTCCAGAGCTCTTTGTACATTTTCAGTCTCAGAGTTTTCATACCTCAATGTATGCATCATCCTGGTTTCTGACTATCTTTCTTACGACTTTTCCACTACCAATTGCAACAAGGATATTTGATATCTTTATGTCTGAGGTAAGCTAATGGGCATTCTGAGCAAGGAATCATTGGGTTAATTAGAGCAGGGCAGTGAGGAGAACAATAAAGGAGCCAGGTGTCCCATGCTAAACTGCTTACATGGATGATCTCACTTAAACCTGTAACACCCCTATCAGGTACTGTTCATTTCCCCATTTGATAGATGAGGGAGCCAAGATGTAGAGAAATGTTAAGTGGCTAGCTTGTTTATGGACACATAGCCTATAAGTGGGTATAGTAACCAGGATTCAAATATAGGCAATCAAAATCTAGAGCCTACACTCTTAAACCTCTGTATGACCTCCTGATTGATTTAGTAAGGAATTAGTGAGTGATAAAATTTGCCTTACACTTAATATGTTGCAATGCATCTGCTATCCAAAGAGCCAGAAGTGATGAATCTAATTAATCTGATTAAGTTTCTTCTTTTCCACAAACACCTTACAAGTAGCCCTTTAATTGTCATTGACATGTGGTAGGTGATCCTTTGTCTTTTGTATTTTGGATGAGAATATGGTAGGAAGGTAGGATAGGTGAAAAGTGGTAGATAGCTCCTATAGGTATAATTAATATTTTAATTACCTCTTAATCAAACCCAATGTTAATTGTTATTAATTACATCTTGGGAAGATTTATTTGTATTACCTAGCTAAATTAGTTTAGTCTGGAGCCAGCAAACTGATTTGTGTACTGATTTGCATGCCAAATCTGTCCTTCCACTTGTTTTTGTAAGTAAAATTTTCTTGGAACACAGCCATGCCCATTTGTTGATGTGTCTGCTTTTGGGCTACAATGGCAGAGTTGAGTATTTGTGACAGTGACTGTATCGCCTACAAAACCTAAAATATTTACTATCTGACTCTACAGAAAATGTTTGCCAATCTCTAGTTTAGATTCCTGAATGTTTACCTTATTATTCTTTTGAACGATTAGTTTTTGTTGATGGAAGAGTAAGACAAATTTGGCTTTATATAATTTGTTTCCTCAGGGTTTAGAGATAGTGTTTCGAGTAGGATTAGCACTTCTTCAAATGAATCAGGCAGAATTGATGCAACTCGACATGGAAGGGATGTTACAAGTAAGTCAGTTCATGATTTATTGAATGCCTTTAGATTTTACTATTAATTAATTAATAATAAACAGCATAAGTAGTTCTTATGTTTTTCTTTTATCGTTTCTTAGCACTTTCAGAAGGTCATTCCACATCAGTTTGATGGAGGTCCAGACAAATTAATCCAGGCAGCTTACCAAGTCAAGTATAACTCAAAAAAAATGAAAAAGTAAGTATTTTATATTTTGTTTTTTAGTAATAGGGATTTGTTGAAGCATATAGGAAATGAAATAAAAGTGGTAAAACATTCTAATAATAAGTTCAGTTTTCCTCCTCAGTTTATACAACTGTAGTACTTTATTTGGTAGTAATGGTTTTATTCATTTATTTTAATTTAATTTTATGTTTTCTATCACCAATTGTCCACTCTATGCCCTCTTCCACTTCCACCCCTTCCCAGTCCTCCCACGAAATCACCACACTGTTGTTTGGTGGAAATGGCTTTAATGTAACAAATTTAATATTAGAATTTCATACTGCTCTTAATAGCAGAGCATGGGACCACTGTGGATTACCTTTAAAGGTCCCCTTTCCCATTCCATATGGATTAGAATTAAGAACCTGGTAAGTATATATGTGTAAGTGTGCTATTATTTTAAAAACCACTTTTATGGTGTGGTCCAATTCACTGACCTTCTTTTCCTCAGTTTACTCCAGAGTGTCATTTTCAAAGAACTTATGTTTCTAATTGCTGGGGTTTAAATGATGACTACAGCAGGAAGTCCCTCCTGTGGGAAACTTACAGAAGTACAAAAAACTGACATAATATGTGTGTGTGTGTGTGTGTGTGTGTATGTGTGTGTATAATATCCATCAGTGAACGTGCCATATAGGAAAAATAAAGCAGGAAGAAGGACATAGAGCGATGGGATAATATCTTAGATAGAGCATGCAAGGATAAGGGTACACAGACTAACAAGGTGCATTTTGGCCTGGTTGGTGTGGCTCAGTGGTTGAGCATCTACCTATGAATCAGGACCTCACTGTTCCATTCCAGGTCAGGGTACATGCCTGGGTTGTGAGCTTGATCCCCAGCAGGGGACATGCAGGAGGCAGCTGATCAATGATTCTCATCATTAATGTTTCTCTCTCTTCTTCTGAAATCAATAAAAATATATTAAAATAATTCCAAAACCAGGTAAAGACACTTAAAAGAAAGAAAATTGTATGACAATATCCCTGATGAACATAGATACTGAAATCCTCAACAAAATATCAGCAAACTAGATCCAGCAATATATTAAAAGTGAGATTTATTTCAGGGATGCAAGGGTGGTACAATATTCATGAATCAATAAATGTGATGCACCATATAAACAAACTGAAGGATAAAAGTCACATGATCATACCAATAGATGCAGAAAAAGCATTTGAAAAATCCAGGACCCATTTATGATAAAAACTCTCAGCAAAGTGGGAATAGAAGGATCATACCTCAACATAATAAAGGCTCTATATGACAAACCCACAGCTAACATCATACTCAATGGACTAAAACTAGAAGCATTTCCCTTAAGATCAGGAACAAGACAGGGATGTCTGCTTTCACCATTCTTATTCAACATAGTACTGGAAGTCCTAGCCACCACAGTCAGACAAGAAAAAGAATTATAAGGCATCCAAATTGGAAGGCAAGAAGTAAAACTCTCATTGTTCGCAGATGACGTGATATTGTATATAAAAAACCCTAAAGACTCCATCAAAAAAACTACTAGATCTAATGAATGAATTTGACAAAGTAGCAGGATAAAAAATATTCAGAATTTAGAACCATTTTTATATACCAACTAGAGACCTGGTGCACGGATTCGTCCACCGGTGGGGTCCCTCGGCCTGGCCTGCAGGGATCGGGCTGAAACCAGCTTTCTGACATCGGTCTGAAACCAGCTTTTCCATGGGTCCTGGATTGCGAGAAGGCACAGGCCAGGCCGAGGGACCCCACCGGTGTGCGATCTGGGCTGGGGAGGGACCTTGAGAGGGCTCCAGGGTGTGTCTGGCCTGTCTCGCCCAGTCCCGATTAGGGCCAATCAGGGCCGTCTTGCCCAGTTCCAATGGGCCCTGATCTGGGAGGGACCATGGGAGGGCCTCAGGGCATATCCGGCCTATCTCACCCAGTCCCGATCAGCCAAACCCAGAAGCAAGCTAACCTACTGGTCAGAGTGTCTTCCCCCTGGTGGTCAGTGCGTGTCATAGTGACTGGTCGAACGGTTGGACACTTAGCATATTAGGCTTTTATTATATAGGATAATGAACTACCAGGAAGAGAAATTAAAAAACAATCCCATTTACTATTGCAACAAAAAAAAAAGATACCTAGGAATAAATTTAATCCAGGAGGTAGTCCCTGGATTAAACTCAGAAAATTATATGACCCTAAAGAAAGAAATTGAGGAAGATATAAATAAGTGGAAGCATATACTGTATTCATGGATAGGAAAAATTTACATCATTAAAATGTCCATACTTCCCAAAGCAATCTACAGATTCAGTGCATTTCCTATTTAAAATACTAATGGCATGTTTCACAGGTCTAGAATAAATATTCCAAAAATTTATATGGAACCACAGAAGACTGAATAGCCTCAGCAATCCTGAGGTATCACACTACCTGATATCAAACTATACTACAAGGCCGTAGTAATCAAAACAGCATAGTATTGGTACAAGAGCAGGCATATAGCCAATGGAACAGAATAGAGAGCATAGAAATAAACCCACACCTGTATGATCAATTAATATTTGACAAAGAATGCAAGAACATACAATGAGATAAGACAGTTTCTTCAAAAAATTATGATGGGAAAATTGGACAGATACATGCAAAAATATGAAACTAGGCCACCAACTTACAGCATACACAAGAATAAACTCATAATGGGTAAAAAAAAAAAATGTGAGTTGTGAAACCATAAATATCCTAGAAGAAAAAGTAGGCTGTAAAATTACAGACATTTCTTGTAGCAATGTTTTTTTTCTGATATATCTCCTCAGGCAAGGGAAACAAAAGAAAAAATAAACAAATGGGACTACATCAAACTGAAAAGCTTTTGCACAGCAAAAGAAACCAACAAAATGAAAAGACATCCCACTGAATGGGAGAATGTATTTGCCAATGATGCATCTGATAAGGGGTTAATTTCCAAAACATATAATGAACTTACTAGTATACAACTCAACACTTAAAAAACAAATAATTTGCCTGGCTGGTATTGCTCAGTGGTTGAGCGTTGACTTATGAACAAGGAGGTCATGGTTTGATTCCAGGTCAGGGCACATGCCAGGATTGCAGGCTTGATCCCTAGTGTGGGGCATGCAGGAAGCAGCCAATCAATGATTCTTTTTCATCATTGATGTTTATCTATCTCTCCCTCTGCCTTCCTCTCTGAAATCAATAAAAATATATTTAAAAACCAAAAGCCCCTAACGATCCAATTTAAAAAATGGGCAAAGGGCCTGAGTAGACACTTCTCTAAAGAGGATGTACCGATGGCCAATAGACATATGAAAAGATGCTCTATGTCACTAATCATCAGAGAAATGCAAATTAAAATCACCATGAGATATCACCTCATAAATTCTAGAATGGCTATCATCAATAAATAAATCAAACAATAAGTGCTGGTGAGGATGTGAAGAAAAGGGCACCCTTGTGCACTGTAGATGGGAATGCAGACAGGTGTAGCCATAGTGGAAAACAGTATGGAATTTCCTCAAAAATTAAAAATGGAACTGCCTTTGATGTAGAGTTTTCACTTCTTGGAATATATCTGAAGGAACTGGAAACATTAATTGAAAAGAACGTATACATCCCTATATTTATTGCAGTGTTATTTACAATAGCCAAGATCTGGAAGCAGCCCAAGTGCCATTAGTAGATGAGTGGATAAAAAAGCTGTGGGACATTTACACAATGGAATACTACTTGGCCATAAAAAAGAAGGAAATCTTACTTTTGCAGACAGCATAGATGGACCTGGAGATTATTATGCTAAATGAAATGAGCCAGTCAGAGAAAGATAAATACCATATGATCTTACTTATATGTGGAATCTAATGGACAAAATTAACTGACGAACAACAGTAACAAAACACCCCACAGAGGCATGGAACAAAATGATAGCTGTCAGCAAAAGAAAGCTGGGGAGGGGGCTTGGTTGGCTGGATGAAAGAAGGTAAAGGAGGTGAAGGGATAAGCAAAACACACACAAACAAAATACATAGACACAGGCAACAGTGTGATGATAGAGGGAAATGGGGGTAAGGTGGGCAAAGGGGATAAATGGGGATGGATAGAGACTTGCTTTGGGCAATGGGCACATGATGCAGTGTGCAGATGATGTTTTGTTGAGTTGTACACTTGAAAACTGGTATGGTTTTGTGAACCAGTGTCACCCCAATAAATTAAATTAAAAAAATTTAAAAATAAAATAAAAAATGGGCAAAGGACTTGAATAGTCATTATTCCAAAGTAGGTATACGGATGGCCAATTAAATAAGTACATAAAAAGATGCTCTTTCTGGCTGGAGTGGGCTCAGTTGGTTGGGCATCATCAATTGCACCAAAAGGTTGCTGGTTTGATTCCTGGTCAGGGCACATGCCCAGGTTGCGGGCTCGATCCTCAGCATGCAGGAGGCAGCCAATCGATACTTCGATCGGACATTGATGTATGTTTCTCTCCCTCTCCCTTCCTTTCTCTCTAAAGATCAATAAAAAAGTTTTAAGGAAATTAAGAAAAAAATGAATCACATTAAAAAAAAATACTCAACATCCTTGAATATTATGGGAATGTAAATTAAAACTATAGTGAGAAAAAAAAAAAACTATAGTGAGATACCACTCCACAACCATTAGGATGACTTCTGTCACATGAACAGAAAATAAAAGGGGTTGCTGAGGATGTGGAGAAATAGGATCCATTGTGCACTGTTGCTGGAAATGAAAAATGGCAAGGCTGCTATGGGAACGCATATGGCAGTTCTTCAAAAAATTAAAAATAGAATTACCATATTATCCCGCTATTCCACTTCTGGGTATATACACCTAAAAAAAACACGAAATAAAGATTCAAAAAGATATTTGTATACCCATATTCATAGCAGCATTATTCATATTAGGTAAAACTTGGGAGCAGCTAAAGTGTCCTTTAAAGGATAAATGGATAGGCAAAATGTAGTATATGGACATAATGAAATACATTATATTTACAACAAATACAAGACAGTCTTAAAAAGGAAGGAAATTCTGACATAGGTATAAAATGGATGAACTTTGGGGACCTTATGCTAAAAGTGATAAGCCAGTCACAATATGATTCCACTTATATGAAAAACTTAGTGTTGTTACAATCATAAACACAATAATATGGTTGTTTGGGTCTAAGGAAAGGAGAATGGGGTTTTATTGGTTCATGGGGAGAGTTTCAGTTTTATAAGATGAAAAGTGCTATGAACTTGCTGGTGATAATAGCTGTATAACTTTATGAATATTTAATCCTAAACTGTACATTTAAAAATATTTAAAATGATAAACTTTGTTTATATATTTTACCTCAATAAGAAATTACTCTTAGCTAAATAAGGTTATATATATATACTAGAGGCCTGGCGCACGAAATTCGTGTATAGGGGCGGTCCCCCTCAGCCCAGCCTGCACCCTCTCCAATCTGGGACTGTTGGCTCCTCCATCCTCTCACAATCTGGGACTGTTGGCTCCTAACCACTCACCTGCCTGCCTGCCTGATCACCCCTAACGGCCTCTGCCTGCTGGCCTGATTGCCTGCTACTACCTCCCCTGCCAGCCTGATCGCCCCTAACTGTCCCCCCTGCCGGCCTGATCACCCCTAACCTCCTCTGCCTGCTGGCCTGGTTGCCCCTAACTGCCCCCCTGACCAGCCTGGTTGCCCCTCACTGCCCCCCCTTCTGGCCTGGTTGCCCCTCCCTTCCCTCCCTGCCCCCAGCCTGGTCGCCCTCAACTCCTCCCCCCCCCACCTGCCTGGTAGCTTCCAACTGCCTCCCCCTGCTGGCCTGGTTGCCCCTCACTGCCCACCCCCCCCCGCCGACCTGGTTGCCCCCAACTGCCCTCCCCTCCCCCGTGCCAGCCTGGCTGCCTCTCACTGTCCCCATCTGCTGGCCTGGTTGCCCCTCACTGCCCCCCTCTGCTGGCCTAGTTGCCCCACTAAGCCTGCTGTTCGGTTGTTTGGTCACCCCTCACTGCCCCTCCTGTCTGTCTGATCGTCCCATGCAGCCTGCTGTTCAATCGTTGGTTGAGGGCGTCCTGACCAATTTGCATATTACCCTTTTATCAGTGTGTGTGTGTGTATATATATATATGTATATATGTATACACACATACATATACATATATATATATATATATATATATATATATATATATATATATATATATATAATATAACATAATATAACTAGAAGCCCGGTGCACGAAATTCGTGCATGGGATCAGGCCTAAACGGGCAGTCGGACATCCCTCTCACAATCCAGGACTGCTGGCTCCCAACTGCTTGCCTGCCTGCCTTCCTGATTGCCCCTAACCGCTTCTGCCTGCCAGCCTGATCACCCCCTAACCACTCTGCTGCCAGCCTGGTTGATGCTTAACTGCTCCCCTGCCAGCCTGTTTGTCCCCAACTTCCCTCCTCTGCCAGCCTGGTCACCCCTAACTGCCCTCTCCTGCAGGGTTGATCACCTCCAACTGCCCTCCCTTGCAAGCCTGGTCCCTCACAACTTCCCTCCCTTGCAGGCCGGGTGCCTCCCAACTGCCCTCTCCTGCTGGCCATCTTGTGGTGGCCATCTTGTGTCCACATGGGGGCAGGATCTTTGACCACATGGGGGCAGCTATATTGTGTGTTGCAGTGATGATCAATCTGTATATTACTCTCTTATTAGATAGGATAGAGGCCTGGTGCACAGGTGGGGGCCAGCTGGTTTGCCCTGAAGGGCGTCACAGATAAGGGTGGGGGTTCCCTTGGGGTGTGGGGCGGCCTGAGTGAAGGGCCTGTGGTGGTTTGCAGGCCGGCCATGCCCCCTGGCAACCCAAGGGGTGGCCCTGGTATCTGGAATTTATTTTCCTTCTACAATTGAAACTTTGTAGCCTGGGGCGGCAGCCATTTCTGTTGGGATTAATTCACCTTCTACAATTGAAACTTTGTAGCCTTAAGTGGGTGAGCCCGGCCAGGGTGTGCGGAAAGCTTTGCTTCCCCTGTTGCCGCCGGCAACCCTGGCCTGCTCTCTCAAGCTCCATTCTGCCGCCATTTGTTTGAATTTGTTTACTTTCTATAATTGAAACTTTGTAGCTTGAGTGGAGGCTTAGGCCTGCAATGGCTATGGAAAGCTTGGCTTGCTCTGTTACCTGGGAAACCTTGCTCTCTGTGGCTGTAGCCATCTTGGATTGGGGTTAATTTGCATACTCGCCCTGAGTGGCTGGTGGGCGTGGCTTGGCTGGTGGGTGTGGCTTATGTAGCAGAGTGATGGTTAATTTGCATATTACCATTTTATTAGAGAGGATAAGTTCTTATTTTTTGAGGAAGGATTTCATTATTCCTGGATAATTTAATTTTTAAAAGCAGCTATAGGTTATTTGGGGCCTGGTCTTATTAATATTTGGAGTTGTTAAACTTGATATTAACATTTTTGGTCAAGAGAAATACATAAAATTAATTTGTTGGGACTTTTTATGTTCTGTAAGTTTCTAAAAAATGATTTTACACTTACAGTTGAATTGCAAGAAAGTATATCTCATTTGTCATTTCTTATTTTCTTAATCTTTTCTTGTCTTTTATGACCTTGATATTTCTGAAGTGAGCTGATTAGTTATTTTGTAGAATGTCCTTCAATTTGGGTTTGTTTGATGATTTATCTTGATTACTAGAAAAGATACCACAGAAGCGAGATGCCCTTCTCAGTATATCCTAACAAGGGTGCTTGATGTCAAATGATTATTGGTGATGTTAACCTTGATCAGTTGGCTCCTATGTTGTCCGCTAGGATTCTGTACTATAAACTTACCATTTTCCCCTTATATTGTTAAATATTTTTGGAGAATTGCTTTGAAACTATGCTTAAGCTTTTATTCACTAATTGTAGAATTTATTGATTTTTTTTGCCTGTGGCAGTTACTGGTGTGGAGTTCTAATGGTGATTTTTGTATTTGCCTCATTCCTTCTATTCTTATTAATTGGAATTCTTTTGTTAGATAGAGTTGTCCCCTTCCCCCCATTATAAATATGTCAATTTTAATACAGTCATGTACCAGATAACCATGTTTTTGGTCAACAACGGACCAAATAAATGAAGGTGATCCCATCTATATATATATAAAAAGGCAGTGACCGTAACGACCAAAGGCTCGACCGAACACCAGAAGTCAGTCCTGCAGTCAGTGCTGACTGCTGAGGGGGCTGCAGATCAGTCCTGGAGAGAGGCCTGGAGAGAGAAACAGGGTCTGATCCGTAGCCTCTGTGGCAGCTGTAGATCAGCCCTTGCCTCTCTCTTTCTCTTTGGGCCTGGCCAGCAGCGTGTCTCTCTTTCTCTCTGGGCCTCCGCGGGGGCTGCTGATCAGCCCTGCCTCTTTGATTAGGCCCGGAGACGCTGACTGGCATAGAAACCGACCAATCAGAACTAAATCTGGGTGAACTGCGAGGAGCCAATGGCTGCCTAGTAGGCAGAGCTTTTGACACTGACTGGCATAGAAACCAACCAATCAGAACCAAATCTGGGTGAACTGCAAGAAGCCAGTGGCTGCCTAGGAGGCAGAGCTTTTGATGCTGACTGGCATAGAAACTGACCAATCAGAACCTAATCTGGGTGAACTGTGAAGGCAGAACCTAAGGTAGGGGCTGAGGAGGGGTTTTAAGGCAGTTGGGGACAAGATCAGGCTGGCAGGGGAGGGCAGTTGGGGGCGAGATCAGGCTGGCAGGGGAGGGCAGTTAGGGGTGATCAGGCAGGCAGAGGCAGTTGGGGGCAAGATCAGGCTGGCAGGGAAGAGCAGTTGGGGGGCGAGATCATGTTGGCAGGGGAGGGCAGTTAGGGGCGATCAGGCAGGCAGGCAGAGGCAGTTAGGGGCGATCAGGCAAGTAGGCAGAGAGGTTAGGGGCGATCGGGCAGGCAGGCAGAGGGGTTAGGGGCAATCAGGCAGGCAGGCAGAGGCAGTTAGGGGCAATCAGGCTGGCAGGCAGGTGAGCGGTTAGGAGCCAGCAGTCCCAGATTGCGAGAGGGATGTTCGACTGCCAGTTTAGGCCTGATCCCCTAAACCGGGGGTCAGACATGCCCCGATTGGAGAGGGTGCAGGCTGGGCTGAGGGATCCCTCGTTCCCCCCGTGCATGAATTTTGTGCACTGGGCCACTAGTAAGATTATAATGGGGCTGAAAATTTTCTATCTTCTAGTGATGTAGTCATGGTAACATCATAGTACAATGCATCACCCATGTGTTTTTGTTGATGCTAATGTAAACAAATCTGTACTGCAGGTTTTATAAAAGTATAGCACATACAATCATGTACATTGCATAGTACTTGATAATGATAGTAAAAAACTATGTTACTGGTTTATATATTTGCTTTACTATTATTTTGGAATGCATGCTTTCTACTTATAAAAAAGAAACATGCCATGTTATGCCTCATACATACACCTGTGCAGCAGCCTCATACATCTTTTGTTTACTGCTTCTCTTCATTGTATCATTTTCTCTTGTGCTTGATTTAATCTTGTGCTATTTTGTTCTTCATGGCTCCTGAGCTTTTTTTTAAATCATAGAAGTCCTTTGGTTTTTCTCTTCCCCTTTACCCCCACCCTCCCCAACCTTCCCTCTGAGGTTTGACAGTCTGATCGATGCTTCTCTGTCTCTGGATATGTTTTTGTTCATCAGTTTATGTTGTTCATTCTGAGCTTTTAAAAAAATGTATATTTTTATTGATGTCAGAGAGGAAGGGAGAGGGAGAGAGAGAGAGAAACATCAATGATGAGAGAGAATCATTGATCGGCTGTCTCCTGCATGCCCCACACTAGGGATCGAGCCTGCAACCCGGGCATGTGCCCTTGGCTGGAATCGAACCTGGGACCCTTGAGGCCAATGCAGTAACCACTGAGCCAAATCAGCTAGGGCCTGTGCTTTTTGCACAGTGATGGATTTGCTTAACAATGCATTTCTCAGAATGTATCCCTGTTATTAAGCTTTTCTTTTTGGTTAAGATCTCTTTGGTTGAACTCTACAGATATATTTTAATTTGAGGGGGGAGGATGGGTAGTTCTTTTGTATAAGTTTAGTGCTGAATTGAAACTGTACACTTAGTTCTCTGTTTGGTGCCTTATATATTACTTTCTAAAGCAGCGATTTTCCACCTGCGCACCACAAAAAATTTTAAAACATATAATACCTGACTATTTAGTTAGAGGTACTGACCTCTTTTCCCTTAGATTGTCAAATAAAAGAAATGGCAACAGTCAACACAATAGTAGCTATCTGGTATGAATGCTCTACCTTGAGCTATAAATATATAGGTCATATAATAGAGTTGCTTCTTATTGGTCATGTTGCATAATAATGTTGTGTCTGATTGGTTAATTCTTGGTACCAGAAATCCTTATATACAAGTATAGGCACCTGATTTTTTAAAAAAGTTACTTTGGAGGAAAAAGGGTAGATAATTACTATTATTATTATTTTTTGTAAATCAAAATTATACCTGTTTTTTTTTTTTTTGTCAGATCAGCAAGATATGTATTTTTTTGGTATGCTGCAGAATTTTAGTAGTTTATGTGTACCATGAGATGAAAAGGGTTGAAAATCGCTGTTCTAAAATTTACTTTTGTGTGGTTCTTATTTTTCTTATTTTTGAAGTAATTTTTGTAAGAATTTATGCAACTATTTGAATGATTTTTCTCATTAAATATCTCAATTTATAATATAAGTTGGGGCAACCTAATGAAATTATATTTTGTCTTAATATATAGTGTTAAATTTTATAATTTAATAACTACTTTTGAATGAAAATACACCTTTTCTTTCTTCTTAGGCTTGAAAAGGAATACACTACAATAAAAACTAAAGAAATGGAAGAGCAAGTTGAAATTAAAGTAAGCATCTCAAGGACTTTTAAAAGTGCAGAACGTACATTGATGGAAGTCAGTTATTTGGCAGTAGATGTTAGGTTATGTTAATATATTTGTTTCCTACTTATAGTACATTTAGCAATGATGTTTGTATTTATTTATTGATAAATTTATTTGCTGTCCCACTAATTGTAGCTAAAAATAGATGTTTCAAAAACCAGAATAATGTGACCAGGGTGGTTTTCATTCTAGTGTAAAAGAGAGCAGCTCTTCCCTTTTACTAGATATGTTGGTGGGTCATCAGGAGAAAATACTTCTATGGGTAAGATAATTATTCCATTTAAGGATATTTTAAATGTTGCAGAGATGATAATCCACAGCATGCAGACACTAACAGCACTATAGCCTAAGGTAGACCAAATAGAGCAAATCATGGCACTAGAACTAATTATGGCTGCTTTAGAAATCCAGGAAGCTTTGGCTAATTCAATTTTTTCATCACTAATCAAATGTTATACTTTTGAACTACTCTCCAGAGAAACAGGTAGATTTTCAATTTAAAGAACATACAGATTTCTGTATGTACCTTAAAATTCTTATTTGTACCCCCTGTAAGGCCAGAAATTTTTAGGTTGAGGATCTTTGTCATTGTTTGTGCTGGGAGTTAAGGCAAGTTTTATTGGCTTTTATGCTGATACATTAGGATAGGGATGATTAGTAGGAGGATGAATTAGTGCAACCTGCCCCCGCCCCCTCAAAGAAACAAGATAAAACAGTATTTCTTGAGTTCTTGAGTGATTCCACTTTTAAAAAAACCCTCTGTGTTTGGATGTGTCTGTCTGATTTTTTTATTTGGACCTGGCAGGGCATTTTATGACTACCTTATTCACAGTTAATCAACCATGTATCAGTTCAGCCTTGCTATAGTACCACTGTATTACTCACACCCTACATGTCCTTTTTACAAAGGAATGGGTTCTTTTAGTATTCCTTCTTGCGTGATCCTCCTCAAAAAGCCCCCCTGGGAGACAATCTCCCCTATTTTTCTATGTGACCACTCTTATCAACTTTGACTCCCTTCTCTAGATGGTTTATTTCCATTTTGCCCCCATATTCTTATTAATTGGAAATAGATACTTCTACATGTTTAAGACAGAGAAAGAGACAGAAAAGATCCCTGTGGATGTTTTTCCCCTCCCTTTTAAAATTCTATCATCCAACTGCTACTCTACCATTTGCTTTTCTTTTAGGTACCATGAGTAAGGGTAAAATTAATTATACCCTCTACTTCAACCTACTGAAAGTAAAAAGTACGTCATCCTGATGAGTGGGGAGAGAGTATGGGTTATCGCATACCAGGAATATTCGGAACTGCAAATCAAGAATCTGAGGATGGGGAAGCCATCCTGTTCATTTCATCATGCTATGTTATTGTGTGAAACAATAATCTCAGGTCTATGAACAATTCTTGCTCTTGAAGAAATTTTTTCTAAAATTAAGTCCCATAAATGTAGGAATAACAAAAGACCTTTTCAAAAAAATAACTGCAGATGTTAGCCTATATTTGCAGTTTTTTTCCAAATTTTGTTTTTTGGGGAAGTTATAGTTCAGTTACCTCACAAAATACTTTTGCTTGCCAGCTCCATGTGTCTTAGGCAAAAACAGATGGCATAAAGTTATTTATTAGAAGAGAATCTGGGAAAAAAAAAGAAAGTTAAAAATATTAGTGGGACATATCAGGTAAATAAAGTATGCTGATCTCAAAGGTAGTCTGTTCCTTTTATAAAATCTTGTTTACACAGAGTTCTTTCTTACTCTTATACCATATCCATCTCTTTTTTCACTCATGTTCTCCTAACCCCCCCGCCCCCCACCACCAAAAGACAAAGCCAAACAATTTTTGTGTGACTGAACTTTTTTCACTTAAAATTTGGTATGTCTGGTTTTGACTTGGACCTGGCAACTTATCTCAGTCATAATCAGATGACCACCTTGTTTATTGGATCAGTCATGATCAAATGATCACCTTATTTACAGTTAATTAGCCATGTATTATATGAGCCTTTCTGTAAAATGAGATATGCCACTTTCTTATTCTCTTCCCTTCTCCTTGAGGTTCCTTTTACGAGGGAATGAATTCTGTTAAACTAGTACTTTCTTATCTTGGTTCTCCTCAAAAGCCTTCAGGGACATAGTCTTATATTGTTCTCTACACAAGCACATAGTATGATCATCAAATTATTTGATACTTTAATATGGAAGCAAAACTTCAGCCTTTGATATTATGCAGTATTTTTAAGGTTTCCACTCTCTTTACTTTAATTAAAATTCTAAGACCTTTAGGTTGGTGACCTTTTATTCTAAGAATTATATCTGTTGGTCACCTACCTGGTCAAGATGTGATTTTTAAGTATTTTTACCCATTCTCTATATATGAAAATATTTATAATAATGCTTTCATATGGAGAATCTCACATTTTACTGTGTGAGATTTTTTGTTAATGGAAACATCGTTATCATTATCTTTTTCCAATCTATTGATGTTTCACCTGAAAGGAAGGAGGTACAAAATGTTAAAATTCTAGCTTATATTAGGGTAACCCACAAATCTTTAAAAATGAAGCACCTTGCCAGGCCGTTGTGGCTCAGTGGTTGAGTGTCAACCCATGAACCAGGAGATCATGGTTCGATTCCCTGTCAGGGCACATGCCTGGGTAGTGGGCTTGATTCCCAATAGGGGGCATGTAGGAGGCAGCCATCAATGATTCTCTCATCGATATTTCTAACCCTTTCTCTTTCCTCTCTCTGAAATCAATAAAGAAAAAAAGAAAAATCTTTGTCTTCTACTTTACCTAAGATAAACATGAACTCTAATATCTATATTTACATTTCTTTGCAAATGGGAGGTATTAGAAATCCTGACTTATTTTTAGTCAGAAATTAACATTTTTTAAATTTCAAAAATTAAGAAATATTCCATATATGTTGAAAAACAGAGAATATTATAAAAACACTTGTGTATCTGCTGCCTAACATAAAAAAAAGAAGTCATGACAAATATCTAAGTCATTCAGCAATTATTTTCAGCAATGTGAGGTATTAGTATTGACAATCACATTCATTCAACATTTAATATATGATAGGTCATCTACATGTATTATCTCCATTCATTCTTAGAATAGTATTTTGAAAGGTTTCTTATTCCCATCTTTTCACGAAGAAGCTAAGCACCAGAGAGCTCATAATATGCTAGTGGTCACATTGCTGAAAAATGGTGAAAGTCAAGGATTTGAACTCTGATTTGGTTTTTTAAGGCCCATTTAAGTTCTTCAGTGTATACACTGTGATGCTTTCCAAGAAAGATTTTAATGTGCAGGTAATGTAAGAAGGATTTGGATGCTCATTTTATGAACTTTTTATTAAAAAACTAATGTCTGAATAATAATATCTAGTGGGGGTGCAATAGCATAATTTATTTAATGTCATTCATTCAACAGATATTTATAGTGCCATCTTACATGTCCAAGCTCTGTTCTAGACACTTGAGATGTGTTTATGAAACAAACCAATTCCTGCCCTTATGGAGTTTACATTTTAGTACAGAAATCAGACAGTAAACAGAAAAGCAAAATGTATAGTATTTTAGATGATGATAAGTGTTAAATAGGAGAACAAAATACCTTAAGGTACGATAAACAAAATAGTAGTGTTTAAATTGAAAACTGGGAGAAATTTAAAGGTAAAGTGGACAGATTGAATGTGGAGATATGAGAGGGACAGGAATCAAGCATTTTGGCCTGAGCAATTAGAAAAATGGAGTTCCTATTACCTGAGATGGTGAAGACTGTAGGAGAATCTGGTTTGGGGAGAAATACCAGGAGCTTAATTTTGCATATTTTAAAAGTATGAGATGCCTAGGAGATGTTTGAGTAGCTCCTTGAATATTCAGAGTTAGAATGGAGAGGACAAGCTCAATCTATATATATAAAAGCCTAATATGCTAAGTGTCCGACCGAGTAGTCAACTGACCGGTCACTATGATGTGCACTGACCACCAGGGGGCAGATGCTCCGACTGGTAGGTTAGCTTGCTGCTGGGGTCTGGCCAGTTGGGACTGGGCGAGATGGGGCCAGACATGCCCTGGAGCCCTCTCACGGTCCCTGCCCCTTTTAGGCCCGATTGCCCCGATTGGAACTGGGCGAGATGGCCCTGATCGGCCCCGATCTGTGGCCAGGCGGAGGGACCCCACTGTGCATGAATTTTGTGCACTGGACCTCTAGTATAAATGTAAATTTGGCAGTTAATTACATGATAATGCCATGAGAGTGAATGAGATTACTTGGGGAATCTATCACTAAGCAAAGGTTATACTTTTTAACTACTTTCTAGAGAAACAGGTAGATTTTCAATTTAAAGGGAATATACACACACATACATACACACACACACACACACACACATATACATACACACTTAAAATTTGTATTTTGCCCAGCTGATGTGGCTCAGTGGTGAGTGTCTACCTATGAACCATGGGGTCATGGTTTAATTTCCAGTCAGGGCATAGGCCCAGGTTGTGGGCTCAATCCCCAGTGGGGGGGCGTGCAGGAGGCAGCCAATCAATGGTTCTCTCTCATCATTGATGTTTCTATCTCTCCCTCTCTCTTACTCTCTGAAATCAATAAAAAAATATTTTTTAAAAATTTGTATTTGTACCCTGGGTAAGGCCAGAAATTCTTAAGTAGATAAAATAGAGAAGAGAGTTCAAGAATTGAGCCTTAGAGTAAGCCAACATTTAAAATTAGGAAGATGAGGCTAAAGCAGCAAAACAGAACTCCATGGAGATATAGTATCTAGAAGCCAAAAGAGTAGAAGGTAGTTATGTTGAGTTTTTTGTATTTTTTTAATGCACAAATAAACACATTTTTTATTAAGCACATTATTATGGTGATAGTAGGAAAAATTGATGATGTATGAATGACAAGATAATTGCTGGAGTTTGGAGGGTATGGGTAGGAGACCTAACTTGGTTTATTAATATGGATACTTAATCCACAATAACAGGAGAGAAAGCAAATGTATGCATAAAAACACAGGTAAAATGTAGGATGTGGTTGTAGGAGTTTGTGAATTCTCTTCTGACTGCTATAATATTTTCAGACGAGATCGGGCGCGTTCAGGGTGGTATGGCCGTAGACTGCTATAATATTTTCAGTGAAATACTAAGCAAGATTATCAAATGATAGTTGGTTAGAGAGTTGCTGTCTTTGAAGAAAGAGGAGTAAGTATGAAATAGGAGTAAGCGAGTGGGAGAAGGCATGGACTAAGTAAATACATATTTATTGCTGAGATACATTAAGAGTCCAAATGAATTTAGTGATTGTTAATTTTAAATAAGCAACATGTTTATGTTCTCTTTGGTCATATTTTCCAGCATAGATGCAAACACAGAGTTGTCAGTATGTTGACCCAGAGTAGAGGTTTCATCAGACAAGTCTACTAACTACTAAGCAAGAGATAGGGAAGGGAGGATAAAAGCAAGGGAAAGTCTACAATGATGGGAAATTAAACTTTGGAAAGAGGGAAGAGAGGACATCAGTGAGTGAGGAATGATGAAAAGTTGATGGGATCACGGGATTCTTCTTATGAGAAGGATGATTGTTGAACTTGGGTTATGTCAAAATAAGTATGTTGGAAAGAATAGATTACTGATTGAAGAGTAGGTTCTTTGAAACCAAGATTTTCCTATTTTGGGATGTTTCTCACTTTTTTCATTATTTATATCCTATATAATAAAGAGGTAATATGCAAATTGACCATCACTCCAACACACAAGATGGCCTCCCCCCATGTGGACACAAGATGGCCCGCAGGGGAGGGCAGTTAGGGGCTTCCAGGCTGGCAAGGGGGGGACGTTAGGGGTGACCGGGCCAGCAGGGGAGGGCAGTTGGGGGCGACCAGGCCTGCAGGGGAGGACAGTTAGAGGCGACCAGGCCTGCAGGGGAGGGCAGTTAGGGGCAATCTGGCCCGCAGGGGAGCAGTTAGCCGTCGATCGGGCTGGCAGGGGAGTGGTTAGGGGTGATCAGGCTGGCTGGCAGGCAGAAGCAGTTAGGGGCAATCAGGCAGGCAGACAGGCGAGCAGTTGGGAGCCAGCAGTCCTGGATTATGAGAGGGATGTCCGACTGCCGGTGGGATCGGGCCTAAACGGGCAGTTGGACATCCCTCGAGGTGTCCCAGATTGGAGAGGGTGCAGGCTAGGCTGAGGGACACCCCCCCCCCTGCACAAATTTCATGCACTGGGCCTCTAGTATGCTTATAGTTAGCATGTTGCATATAAAGTTTTTTTGGTACCTTGAATTTCCATAGCCAGTTGTAAAAAGTAGAATTATAGGATGTTAATATTTTTAAGATGTTTGATTTGTACTACGTGAATTTCCTCAAAAATATTTCCAGAATATATCCTTCTTAGCAGTGAGTTTCCATTTCACTAATATGTTGCCAACATTAGGTATTTCATTCTTGCTCTCACTCTCAAATCTGATTTTTTTTTCTAATTTGGTAGGTCAAAAGCCTTTTTGTAAAATGTTTTTTTTTTAAGTGTACATGTCTATTGAGATTTCTCTTTGTGTTTTTTACTTAAAAGTTAGAAAACACTCTTAATTAGTTTCAGAAAATGTGATTAAAAAGAAAGATGCTCAAAAATTTGTGAGAAATCAGACATTTTAGTCGTTAACTTTCCTATGTATTAGCAACAAACATTTCAAAAATATCTTCAAAGAAGTTTCATGTAAAGTAAAAATAAAAGCATATCTAGGACTAACTTAAATGAAAAATAGGATAGAACCTAAGAAATAAACTCTGAAAAACTTTGCATACAGTTGTTTTAAAAAAGATGAATAAAAGATAGACAAAAATAACTACAAGTTGTATAAACACATTAATTTCCCCACAAAATACACATTAACAAGCCCAGTCAAATTTAATTCCTTGCAATATTCCAGAGAAGTAAAAAATCTAAAGAATAATTGTAAAAGATGAAATAAAAAATATTCATGCCTAACTTGAAAAAATGAGCAACGCTCATCACTAACCAAGTGTTTTATATATATGTTAAGCACTATGCTATCTTATTTAATTCTTCCAGTATTGTAGGGGTTATTACTCTAATTTTCTAGATGAGGAAATGGAGAGTCTTAAGACAATAAATGGCATGCACAGGTGTTAATTGTAGAGTGAGAATTTGAATCTAACTCTGCCTAACTTCAAAACCTAGTCTCTTTACTAATTTAGTACACTAATAGTTGAGGTTTGGGGGACCAAAATACTGTGATAACTAATCCAAAAAAAGACAAACTCCCGAAATTTAATAGGTAATCCTGAAGTAGTCTTTTTTTTTTTTTTTCTGAAGTAGTCTTTACTAATTTATAAAGTCTATTATAGTTATCAGTTCATGTTGAAGTGGATATCACACAAATGAAGAATTGCTGATTTACTTAAAAAGTGGTATTAAGACATTTCGTTAGATCGTTGGTGGAAAATATTAAATTTTTATTTATAGCAGAATTTCAGAAGATTTAAAGGGGATGGGAAAAGAAATCCAGGTGAATGTTTTTAAAATTTTTATTATTTTAACATTATTGTAACATTAACTTTATTCACTCAACTGTGGTTGAACTTCTAAATCTTTTAGGATAAACAAAATGTTATAATTTTATGTTGATGAACATTTTGAGAATCACATTTGTTGTTTTGGCTTCCCAGACTTTAACAGCATTTAATTATTGCTTATTTGTGTAGACCTGCCTTGCTATTTTGTAGTCTGAGATCACAGTTCTCAAATAATCTGAATATGTTTTAGTAAATAGAAGAAGAAATTCAATTTGCATAGTATCTTTGTAATAACTCTTTAAGATTTATTTTTTAAAATCTTTATTGTTGAAAGTATTACATATGTCCCCTTTTTTTCTCCCATTGACCCCCTCATAGCCCATCCCGTTCCCCACCCCAGGCCTCCACCACCTTACTGTCTGTGTCCATGGTTATGCATACATCCATACAAGTTTTTTGGTTGATCTGTCCCCCCTCCCCCCACCTTCCCTCTGAGATTCAACAGTCTGTTCCAGGCTACTGTGTCCCTGGATCTAATTTGTTCAACAGTTTAATTTGTTCATTAGATTCCACATATGCATAAGATGATGTGATACTTGTCTTTCTCTGACTGGCTTATTTTGCTTAGCATAATACTCTCCAGGTCCTCCATGCTGTCTCAAAGGGTAAGAGATCCTTATTTTTTACTGCTGCATAGTAATCCTTGGTATAAATGTACCACAGCTTTTTTTTTTTAATCATCACCTGAGGATATTTTTCCATTGATTTTTAGAGAGAGTTGAAGACAGCAGGAAAGACAGAGAGAAACATCGATGTGAGAGAGACACATTGATTGGTTGCCTTCTGCATGTACCCTGACCAGGGCCCGGGTGGGGAAGAGCCTGCAACCGCAATATGTGCCCTTGACCGGAATCGTAACCGGGACCCTTCGCTTCACAGGCCGATGCTCTATCCACCAAGCCAAACTGGCCAGGGCTACCACAGCTTTTTTATCCACTCATCTACTGATGTGCACTTGGGCTGTTTCCAGATGTTAGTTATTGTAAATTGTGCTGCTATGAACATAGGGGTGCATACATTCTTTCTGATTGGTGTTTTGGGCTTCTTACGATATACTTCTAGAAGTGGGATCACTGGGTTGAATGGCAGTTCCATATTTAATTTTTTGAGGAAACACCATTCTGTTTTCCATAGTGGCTGTACCAGTCTGCATTTCCACCAGCAGTGTACTAGAATACCCTTTTCTCCACATCTTGCTAGCACTTGTCATTTGTTGATTTATTGATGACTAGAGGCCCAATTCATAAAGATTTGCGCAAGAACGGACCTTCCTTCCCCTGGCTGCCGGCACCGCCTTTGCTCTGGCCAGAGCTGCCTTTTCGCTCCAGCCCAGAGCCACCTTTCTGCCTTCGTACGCTGCCCAGAGGCCCGGAGCAGCTGGGGCAGTGCGGAATGCCTGCATCGTCCATGGCGACGATGCAAGCATTTCATCCCGCCCCCAGCCGCTTGGTGCCGGCATATGCAAATTAACCTGCCATCTTTGTTGGGTTAATTTGCATACTCATTCCTGATTGGGTGGTGGGCGTTGTGAAGGTATGGTCAATTTGCATCTTACTCTTTTATTAGTGTAGATAGCCATTCTGACAGTTGTGAGGTGATACTTCATTGTCATTTTGATTTGCATCTCTCTGATGATCAGTGACTTTGAGCACTTTTTTCATTTATTTCTTGGTCATCTATATGTCCTCTTCTGCGAAGTGTCTATTTATGTCCTTTGCCCATTTTTAAATTGGATTGTTTGTCTTCCTTTGTTAAGTTGTATGAGTTCCTTATATATTTTGTATATTAACCCTTTATCAGATGTATCATTGCCAAATATGTTCTCCCATACAGTGGGGTGGGTTCCCTTTTTATTTTGTTGATGGTTTCTTTTGCTGTGCAGAAGTTTTTCATTTTGATGTAGTACCATTTGTTTATTTTCTCCTAAGTTTCCTTTGGCCTAGGAGATGTACCCAAAACATGTTGCTACGAGAGATGTCTTGAGATTTTGCTGCCTATAGTTTCTTATAGAATTTTTATGGTTTCATGACTTACATTTAAGTCTTTTGTCCATTTTGATTTTATTCTTATATATGGTATAAGTTGGTGGCCTAGTTTCATTTTTTGCATGTACCTATACCGTTTATTGAAGAGATTGTCTTTACTACATTGTATACTCTTACCTCCTTGTCAAATATTAATTGAGCATAATGGCTTAGATCGATTTCTGGGATTCTGTTCCATTGATCTATATGCTGTTCTTGTGCCAGTACCAGGCTATTTTGACTGCAGTGGGTTTGTAGTATAACTTGATATCTGGTATTGTGATCCCTCCAACTGTGTTCTTTTTCAAGATTGCTGTGGCTATTTGGGGTCTTTTTTGGTTCCATATAAATTTTTGGAGTATGTGTTCTAGATCTGTGAAATGCTGTTGGTAATTTAATAGGGATTGCATTGAATCTATAGATTGCTTTGGGTAGTATGGACATTTTAATGGTGTTAATTCTACCAATTCATGAACAGAGTATATTCTTCCACTTGTTTATATCTTCCTCTATCTCTTTTTTCAATGTCATGCAGTTTTCCGAGTACAAGTCTTTTGCCTCCTTGGTTAAGTTTATCCCTAGGTATCTTAATTTTTTTGTTGCTATGGTAAATGGGATTGTTTGGTTAGTTTCTCTTTCTGATAATTCATTGTTGGTATATAAAAATGCCATCGATTTCTAGGTGTTAATTTTGTATCCTTCTGCATTGTCAAATTCTTTTATTAAATTTAGTAGTTTCTTGGTGGCGTCTTTAGGATTTTCTTTGTACAATATCATGTCATATCTGAATAATGAGTTTTACTTCTTCCTTTCCAATTTGTATGCTTTTTATTTCGTCTTCTTGTCTGGTTGCTGTGGTTAGGACTTCCAGTACTATGTTGAATAAGAGTTGTGAAAGTGGACATGCCTGTCTCGTTCCTATTTTTAGGGGAAATGGTTTTAGTTTTTGCCCATTGAGTATTATGTTGGCTGTAGGTTTGTCAAATATGGCCTTTATTATGTTGAGGTATGCTCCCTCTAGTCCCACTTTGCTGAGAGTTTTTATAAAAAATGGATGTTGGATTTTGTTCAATGCTTTTTCTTTGTCAATTGATATGATAATGTACTTTTTGTCTTTCAATTTGTTTATGTGATGTATCACGTTTATTGATTTGCAAATATTGTACCAACTTGCATCCCTGGAATAAATCCCAGTTGGTCATGGTGTATGATCTTTACAGTATATTGCAGGATCCGATTTGCTAATATTTTGTTGAGCATTTTAGCATCTATGTTCATCAGGGATATTGGCCTGTAATTCTCTTTCTTCGTAGTGTCTTTATCTAGTTTTGGAATTAGGATATTGCTGGCCTCATAAAAAGAGCTTGGAAATGTTCCTTCCTCTTGGATTTTTTAGAATAGTTTGAGGAGGATAGTTGTTAGTTCTTTGAATGTTTGGTAAAACTCCCCTGTGAAGCTGTCTGGACCAGGGCTTTTGTTTGCTCTGAGTTTATTTTATTTTATTTTTTTATTACTGCTTCAATTTCATCAGTTGTTATTGGCCTATTCAGGTTTTCTGATTATTCTTATTCTGTTTTAGAAGGTTATATTTTTTAGGTTAAGATTTATTTGTTCTAATTTGTAGTCTATAAGATACAATAATTCATAGGAAAATTTTTTTTCTTGATCTGAGACTTTATGTTAAATTTTTGTATTTACTGACAAAATATTAGATTGAATTGACAGAAGAAATTTCTGAGGAAGGCATTTTTTAGCAGGAATTTAGAGGAAGAGCAGGGTTGGAAGATGGCTGGATTGAGTTGTGGAGTAAATTGATACAAAAAGGTAAGAGGAGTTTTGAGATTAGAGTGATGACAAAATGGAGGGATAACAGTGGATTCTAAAATGAAGGGGTAATTTATATAGGGGATTAGTATGAAATTATATTGGTCGATATGTGCAAAAATATATTTTTTTAACATAGAGTGTTTTAGATTTAATACTTTATGGCAGTAACTTGACAGGGTGGGGAGTCAGGCATTGAACAATTAGGTGAAAATTTTTAAAAATCTGGTTTTACTTTTTGAACTATGAGAAAGGTGCTAATAATTCAAGCTTTTAATGTTCTTACATTTGAAACACCTCATGATGGAAAACATCTCATTCTTTATCTTTTCAGAATGTAAGGAATTCTACAACTTGGCATATATATATATGCATTATAAATTGAGACTGGTCTAGTTAAAAACAGTTTAATACTTAATCTATGAGCATGCATTTTGCAGATTTCTTATTTTTTAAAAATTTGATAGACATTTGAATATTGTTCATGTAGATAGGCTTTGTAGGAGATAAATGAGTTAGAATCATTTCTATCTAATGCATATGTTAAGACATAAGAAAATACAGCATTGGTTAAGAGTCATTATGACAGGTACAGAAAAGAAAGGGCTTATTTTTGTATGTACTGTAGAATATGTTTAAAATTCAACCACAGTTGAAATGATAAAGGTGGTCATTTTCTTTGCAATGTATTTCTTACTCTGAGTCTTTAAGAATTTGACAGATAACCATTCCTTAGATTCTTTTCTTATTTATAAAATGTGATATATTTTTAAGGACTATGATTTAGGTATTTTTTCCCCTCTCAGGAATGCTTGCAACCAAACCATTTTTTGTTTGTTTGTTTGTATTTTTCTTTCTTTTTTTTCAGAGGTTACGCACAGAAAATAGGCTTTTAAAACAGCGCATTGAAACATTAGAAAAAGTAAGTAAATGACTACTTATGTAAGCTTCTGTTAAATACACAGTTTTCCCCGCTGTCTATTTTATATAAAGAAATCTAGCTTATATGTCTCCTAAGTTGTGGTATTAACTGCTTAGCTTGCCTAGCTTACTACTTAATTAACTAACTTGTCATTAGTAAAAATTGACCATTACTAGCTCTTAAACTTTAAAGTTTTAAGTAAGATATAGTAACATTTTGTTTTCTTTACATATAATCTCTAAAATGTATGTTATTTTGATGTAACTTAATTTAAAATCTGTTATTTATAGTATTTTCAAATATTGCCCTGACTTTCTAGCCATATATTAAATGTGGCAATGACTCATGTAAGGCCTAGCTAGGATTGCTTTAAGTTTAGTCAAAATGACTGACTGATTTCTTATTTAAAAATTCACCATGATTTTCAACACTGGGGAATTGTGCTTAAACTTTTGGTTCTTAAAATTATTTTGATACCACTTGTTACCTATTTCTCTTTGTTTCATGTAAAATAACTGGGCAAATGTGGACATATTGCATTCTTTCTTATTTTATGCTTTTGATATAATGTCTTTTGTAGTCTTCTTTCTGATGCTGTAAGAATGTATTGAATAAGAAAAGTATAGTGTAAGAGTTTTGGTTTATTTTAAGAAAAATATCTGAATTTATAAAGTCTTTGATATTTTGGGGGTTTTATGTTTGATTAAAGGTGAGAGAAAGTAAACTTAAAAGTACTCTTTATGATATTGCCAATTATCTTTAAATCTTCCCTGATAATCTATGGATCAATATTCAAGAAAGCAATAAATAAAAAATGGATAGTTTGCATTTTTGTCTTTTGTTTGAAAGTATTAATGGTTTTATATTAAATAGTGCTGCACAAGGACTAGGATGCTAATTACATGCCTATTTTCGTTGTATGACAATTGCAGGTTCACTATATTAAGTCAAAAGTAGTTTTTCTATATTTTCTTCATCTTATTAGAGTTGCTTTGATGACAATTCTACTTTTTTGGTGATTCTGCAAAAAGATTGACCTTAGTTTTTTTTTTTTAATTATATACTTTTTTTTTCAATAAATACTCAGTTTATAGTAAAATATATATCATCTTAGTGGTCTTTTATCTTTGGAGTGAGATATTTTCACAGAGAAAGCATTTCTATTTTATTGAACCTTCACAATGATAAAGGTGCTGTTAGAAAGAGTTAAGCTTGGATTTTGATTCTAAAAACTAAGTACCTTTTTTATTGACTTAGATGGCCTACGTGTCCACTTAGAATTCTGTAAATACATATTTATCAAATTCTGCAACCAAAAAGTTTAATCAGTTATTGCTAGGGTGTATTACCTTGAGCTCATTTATTTCATTTGTGATATTTTTCTTGCTTTGCGTCTTTGGAAGTTGGGGTTGCACAAACTGCTGTCACACTTTGTAAGTGGAATTACTTACTCAAATTCCTTCTCCCTTTCATATTAGTGGTTTGACAATGTGACTGACTCTAAAAATAAAGATTTAAAAGTATGCTTTAAAGGGAAGATATTTGCTTGTTCCAAATAATGAAAAACCTCTTGGAATTTGTGTTTAGTCTCTTCTAGTACATACTTTCTGCAGCCTGTTCTTTAATATATTTTTTAAGGTTTAAGAATAAAAACACATTCAGTAAAAATAGCTTTAAAATCTTCATGTTTATTTTAATTACATGAAAAGTAGGTGGAATTTGGGTATGCTTTGTTTCTTCTTATTCCTAATTTTATCACCTTTATTTTATTTCTTTCTCTTACATTTCTATCTGAATTTTTCCTTTTGTAGGAAAGTGCTTCCTTGGCAGATAGATTGATACAGGTATAGTTTTTTATTTTGTTTTTTTTTAGCATTTTCTCTAACTTCTAAGGAAAGTCTTAAATGTAGAGATTTGTACTTTAATGCATGCAATTTTACATGCATTCCCCCCCGCCCCCCAAATAATATTTTAGGTGGTATATGTGGGTATAAGCTTATTCTTGATAACAGGGTGTTATCTTGGTTTATTAAAATAAACACCTTTTGCACGTTTTAAAGCTAACCTTATTTTAAAGTATTACAAAATGGCAATCAATGGATTCTGTGAAATTAACTACTTATTCATTGACATTTAGTCCTGCATGTACAATTCAATAATATTGCATGAATTGAATTTTTATTGACTGAAACAAGAATTGTTCTTAAGATTGTCAGATGAATTTTTCATTTAGTTCCGCAAAATTTGCTGGAGCAATAATGAGCTGCTGGCTAACAATTGCTTAGGCTCTTCTGTTCTCTGAGGTGATTTTAAAAAAATATGTCAAAGTAAATAACTAAACCTCACAAAGACAGTCTTTCTTGACTCTATCCTAAATTGCTTTATACACACAAAAATTATGTCCTAAGGGACAAGTGACAAGAGCCCAGGAGGCTGAGGAAAACTACCTCATAAAACGGGAACTGGCCACCATCAAACAGCAGAGTGATGAGGCCAGTGCTAAGCTGGAGCAGGCTGAAAATACCATCAGGAAGCTCCAGCACCAGCCGCAATGGGTAAGGAGTCCAGTGGTACTTTTTCTCACCTTTCTCATTTCCTTTCCTTTAAATTCTTTTTAAAAGCACAGCTTCTGTGCTCTTGTTATAATGATTTTCTATTTCAATTAAATTCTGAGTCAGTTTTATGTTCTGTAATAGTGTCTTATTGTGACCTAAAGTTTCCTCGTTCTAACATTTTTTTTCTGTCTACACAGTTTTGTTAGTAATAGGTACTATTTTCTTTATGTTTTCAGTCATAGAAAATAAGTGATGTATGTCAGACCTTTTTTTCAAGTTTTATAAATCTGTTTCATAATAGGTATTTTGCCATGGGTAATTTTAAAATCATAACTTCAGCTAGTTTTTGTTAAAGGTGCAGATGAAATACTATCCAATGTAGAATACATGTAATTATCTCATTTAAAGCTTTGATAATGTGGTGATTTATGTCTTATGAAATACTATAGTTTTACCTTCTTATACCAAGACATTAAGTTATGAGTTAAGGTATATGCTTACATTTTTTTCAAAAGTAGAGAAGTTGTCAAAACGAAAAAGAATGAACTTACAAAAATAATGTTAACTAACTTAGAGTACTGAATAGCCACTGATTGTACAGCTATCCTCAGGTGTCTTTTGACACTTAGACATAGTTTTCCATTGGCAAATTCAGACTAGAGTGATCTTAATCAAGAATACGAGAGTTTAAAAGAAAAGTCAGCTGTTAACCTTAGAAAAGATATTTCTTGTTTCAGTTTTCTGTTTTCAAGTAGGAGTTAGATAGTAACAGGGTAGGCAGAGAAAGGTTGTGTTAAACCTGGAACTCTTTACGAATTGGGAAGCAAAAAACATAATTACTTTAAAGTGGACATTACTTTTATTCAGTAAAATTAAGAAACAACATCATATGGGTATAAAATAAGAAAACTAAAAAAAAATTTGACAATTGAAAAAACCCCACATCAATTAATTATCGTCTATTAATATTACTGAAGATGGTTAAGAAATGAATAAGAGAGTGGTAAAGAATACTCAAAAGATAGAACTAAAATATTTTGATCTGTCTTTGTATGAAATGTCAATAATATAAAAGCATAATAATAGAAAAAGCAGAATTGAGAGTAATGTTAGGAGTTAAGCTGAACTGAGTTATCAGTACAATGTGATTTTGTTATAAGGATAGATGAGAATATATTTACATTTAGCATAAGTTATAGTCATATACATTAGAATCATGAATTACTAGTGTTTTTGCTTGTTTTTCAAGTACTGAGACCTCTGGGTAGATATATATAAAAAATATAGCCAAAACCGGTTTGGCTCAGTGGATAGAGCGTCGGCCTGCGGACTGAAAGGTCCCAGGTTCGATTCTGGTCAAGGGCATGTACCTTGGTTGCAGGCACGTCCCCAGTAGGGGGTGTGCAGGAGGCAACTGATCGATGTTTTCCTCTCATCGATGTTTCTAACTCTCTATCCCTCTCCCTTCCTCTCTGTAAAATATCAATAAAATATATTTTAAAAAAATATAGAATTTTGGTTCATAATGAAAAAGTTAAGTGGGCAAAAAAAATTGGCCAGAATAACAAGCTTTTGAAAATTACGTTTAACAAAAATAATCTTTGTGCTTTTTTTTCAAGGACAAGGTAGACCCACAATATAGGGCTAAGATATAACCAGGAGAAAGCAGATCCCCACTTCAATTTTATTTCTATTTGTTTTCTCACTAAGCAGACATTCTCCTTTGGAATAAATTATAAAACAGATAGAATAAAGCAGAGATGCACAAAATAGGTGAAAGTTACAGAGCTTTGGTTAAATTTCTGATTTTATTTTATTTACAATATATGTGAAGTATGTTTCAGAATTGTATAGGATGGAATATTTCAGAAATGCTGCTAATATGTTGATAGTGAATCAGGATTCCAACATATTTAAACAATCTATTCAGAATAAGAAACTGAAATAAAATATTATTTCATAGAAATCAACCTGTAACTTTGCCTTTAAGTTTAAAATTCAAAGCTATATCATAGACCTAGAAATTTTGACAGGAATCAAGACTTAGCCAATAATGTAATATGGCTGCCCTCCCCTCCCCAGTCCCACCCCCTAAATTGCAAGTATGGTCTTCCTAGGAGAATAATGATCCAATTCAGTTCTAAGTAGTAGAACATTTGTAGTGTTGTATTTAGTTTGAATACCAGAACTCATGTGAAATGTTTATAGACTATATTCTGGACAGTATAGGAAAGACTGTGGAAGCCCAGGATATATTTAGATTATACTAAAGAAGATTTTATAAGAACACCATAGGTATAGTCATTTTCAAGTATTTGAGAGGTAATCTTATGTAAAACTAGAGGCCCAGTGCATGAAATTTGTGCACTCGGGGGGTCCCTTAGCCCAGCCTGCGCCCTTTCGCAGTCTGGGAGCCCTCGGGGGATATCCAACAGTCGGACATCCTTAGCGCTGCCGTGGAGGCAGGAGAGACTCCTGCCACCACCGCTGCACTTGCCAGCTGTGAGCCCAACTTCTGGCTAAGCCGTGTTCCCCCTGTGGGAGTGCACTGACCACCAGGGGTTAGCTCCTGTGTGGAGCGTCTGCCCCCTGGTGGTCAGTGCGCATCATAGCGAAAGGTCGTTCCGCTGTCAAGCTGAAACCGGCTCTCCCACATCCCCCAAGGGGTCCCAGATTGCAAGAGCGCCCAGGCCAGGCTGAGGGACCCCACCGGTGCACAATTGGGGCCAGGGAGAGACGTGGGAGGTTGGCCAGCTGGGGAAGGACCGCAGGAGTGTTTTAGGGTGTGTCTGGCCTGTCTCGCACAGTCCTGATCAGCCGGACCCCAGCAGCAAGCTAACCTACCGGTCGGAGTGTCTGCCCCCTGGTGGTCAGTGCACACGTCATGGCAAGTCATTGAGTGGCCTTAGCATATCATTAGCATATTATGCTTTGATTGGTTGAATGGCCAACTGGACAACTGTAACTTAGCGTATTAGGGTTTTATTATATAGAACTAGAGGCCCGATGTACGAAATTCGTGCAAGGGGCTCGGCCCTCACAACCCGGCTGCCTTGGCCAGCCCTCGCAGCCCCTCGCAGCCCCTCGCAGCCCTTGCAGCCCTGGCTTCATCCGAAGGTCATCTGGACGATCGTTCGGCTGTTTGGTCTAATTAGCATATTAGCTCTTTATTATATAGGATTATTTAGCCTTTGTTTGATATTGCTCCAGAGAGCAGAATGTACTTAAGATCCAAGGACACAAAACCTTATTCATTTGAATTTTGACAAATCGAGCAGTTGCTTAGCAAATAGTGAGCATAATACTAATATAAAGTGAACGTCTATTGCTAAAGGTTTTTGACCTTCCAGTATAACTTTATGAATTCTTCAGAACTCAGAATAAGGATTTAAATCTGTATTCCAGCAGTAAGTATTGAATTACCAGTATGATCACCACCACCACCTTCTACTGGCAATACAGATGCTCTTCTACTTATAATGTAATTATGTCCCATAAAGCCATAAGTTGAAAATATTGTTAAGTCAAAAATGCATTTAATACACCTAACCTAATGAATGTCATAGCCTAGCCTACCTTAAATGTGCTCAGAACACAATATCCAAATTGGTTGTTTACTGTCATGATCACGTGCCTGACTGGAAGTTGTGGTTCCCAAATCCTTTTTTTTTTTTTAGTTAAAATTCTTTCCATGCCAAGACCATAGCAAATGGACACTAAAGTGTTACTTTTTTGACCCAGATCTTTATATAACACTTCTCTTTCCCGTTTTCTACAAATATAAGTAGCAACCAAAATACATAGTTACAAGAAAGAAAACAATCTGACTATTCTGTACTTATTGTCAAGATATAAGGTTTAGTTTGTGTAAACACTTTGTATTTTGCTCAATTCTACTTGACTCTGATGTGACAATTTGATAATAGAGCCATGTGTTCAGTTATTCACTAGAAAAATAATGTACAAAGTATTGTCCTACTTCCTGAGGGTGTAATAGTAAACAAGAAAAAGAAGGTCTGGTATTACATGAAGTGTATGCTCTAGTTGAGGAGAAATATATTAAATAAATAAAATTTTAGGTGATGTAAGGACATTATCCAGAAAATAAAAAGTCAGGCTATAGAATGGTAGAAAATATTTGCAAATCATGTATTTGATGTGGATTTAGCATGCAGAATATATAAAGAACTTTTAAAACTCAACAAAAAGACAAACAACCCAATTTTAAAATGAGCAAAGGACTTGAATACACGTATTGCCAAAGAAGATTTACAACTGGACAAGAACATATGAAGACACTCAACATGTTTAGTCTTTAGGGAAATGCATATAAAACCACATGAGGTGCCAATTCACATTCACTAAGATGGCTCTAATAAAAAAAGCTAAACAGAAAATAAGTGTTGGCAAATTGATGGAGAAATTAGAACCCATGTACAAAGTTAGTGGAAATATAAAAAGGTCAGCTGCTGTGGATAACAGTTTTGTGGTTCCTCAAAAAGTTAAACATAGAGTTACCATATAGAATAGAGTTATCTTATAACATAGAATTACCCATAATTCATCCACTAGATATATACCTCAAAGAATAGAAAATTGGTATCCACACAAGTATGTAGCAACACGTTTGTGGAAACATTATTCACAAAAGAGTGGTCACAGACCAAAAGACCATTAATGGAAGAATGGATTAAAAAATTGTGATATATACATATGATGAAATATCATTCAGCCATAAAAAGGAATTAAGTACTGCTATAATATGGATGAACCTCTTGTCAATGTAAGAGCCCAGCCTGAATGGCTCAGTGGTTGAATGTCGACCCATGAACCAGGATGTCAAGGTTCATTCCCGGGTTGCAGGCTCGATCCCCAGTGTGGGGTGTGCAGGATGAAATGTTTCTATCTCTATCCCTTTCCCTTCCTCTCTTTCTAAAATAATAATAATAATAATAATAATAATAATAATAATAAATTAATTAAAACATTTAAAAAAAGAAATGTAAATAGCATAACAACTAATGAGGGTGGTTCTCCACCCCCTAGTAATTGAAGGAGACACAGAATATCTTCTTTGACTCTTAAGGGCATTCAGTTAGAAATTAATAATATATATCTGGAAAATGCCCAAATATTTCCAGGAGTGAAGGATCAAGGTGGTCTGCCTGTAACTGTTGGACACAAAGTATTAATTGCACTGGGAGGGACATTGTAAAAAGATGAAAAAGATATACCATGGAAACACTAAACTAAAGAAAGCTGGAGTTTCTGTATTAATGTCAGACAAAGTAGACTTCAAAACAAGGGATAGTTCCAGGAATAAAGAGGGACATTTTGTGATAGTAATAGGGCCAGTTCACCAAGAAAGCATAACAATCTATAAACAGTTGTATGTGTTTAGGAATATGTCTCCAAACATGTCTGCTCCTAATAGAGAGCATGAAGCTGAACTGATAGAACTGAAAGGTGAAGTGGACAAATCCACAGTTACAGTTGGAGTCTTCAGTACCCCTTTCTCAGTAATTGATGAAACAACTAGGTAGAAAATCAGTATGGGTCATAGAAGACCTAGACAGCATTGTCAGCCAACTTGAGCTGATTGGTATTTATGGAACACTTTATCAGAATACATATTTAGCACAATACGTATTCTTTTTAAGCACACATGGAACATTTACAAAGCTAGAAGATATTCTGGGCCATAAAATAAACTTAAAAATTTTTAAAGTAATTGAAGGAGACACAGAGTATCTTCTTTGACTCTAACAGCATTCAGTTAGAAACTAATAATATATATCTGGAAAATCCCCATATATTTGGAAATTAAACCACATATTTTTACCTGTTGTGAAAGAGAAAATTTCAAAGAAGATTAGAATATATTTTGAATTAAGTGAAAATGAAGACATAACTTTATCAGTATGGTTTAGTGGTTGAGCATCAACTCATGAGCCAGGAAGTCACGGTTCTAATCCCGGTCAGGGCACATGCTTGGGTTTCGGCTTTGATCCCCAGTAGGGAGTGTGCAGGAGGCAGCCGATTGAGGAATTCTCTCATCATTGATGTTTCTGTCTTTTCCTCTCCCTCTCCCTCCTTCTCTCTGAAATCAATCAATAAAAAACATTAAAATGTATGGGATCCCTAAAGCAATACTTAGTAGAAAATTTATAGTATTGAATGCTTATATTAGGAAAGGAAATAAGTTTCAAACCAATCTAAACTTCTACCTTAAAAATCTAGACATATAAGAATAAATTCAACATAAAGCAAGTAGAAGTAGAAATCAATGAAATTAAAATATCACAAAACAAAAGTGGAGAAAATCCTGAAAAACTGGTTCTTTGAAATGATTATTAAAGTTGATAAACCTCTGTCTAGACTGACTAAAAGGAGAAGAAATAACCAGTATCGTGGATGACATTGACTTTTTACAAATGTAGCCAAGTTTTCTTGTCTGATATTCTGCGTGCGTCCTATTCCTTCCTTGTGGTATCATATTTCCTATAAACTAGATTCAGTTAAACACTTTTAACATTTGGATGATAGATAATGTTGTGAACTTTATTTTGATTTAAATCAGAAAGCACATAATATAAGTTGTTCTCGCCGAAACCGGTTTGGCTCAGTGGATAGAGCGTCGGCCTGCGGACTGAAGGGTCCCGGGTTCGATTCCGGTCAGGGGCATGTACCTTGGTTGCGGGCACATCCCCCGTGGCACATCGATCAGCTGGCACATCGATCAGTGCCAGCTGATCGATGTTTCTCTCTCATCGATGTTTCTAGCTCTCTATCCCTCTCCCTTCCTCTCTGTAAAAAATCAATAAAATATATTTAAAAAAAATATATAAGTTGTTCTTACTATTTAGTGATGCTGAGTTTGATTACCATCCTAAGTTTGGTTCCGTTGACTCTTGCCCTTGTAAAGGTATGGTTTCTTTGCAACTATTAAATAATCTGTTGGGAAATATTTTTGTACCAAGTAAATATCTTGTGTTCTATTCACGGACCTTTTACTTAATGGTTTTAGCATTCACTGATTGGCTTTCCAAAATGATGATTTTCATATTTCATTTTTTTCTACACTTACTAGCTAATGCTCCTCTGTAAAGGGACTTTTCTTCCCTCCCACCCCCTTAACATCTCTTCCTATGTTATAATACTGCTTAGCTTTACTTGAGTGACATTTCAAGAAAAAGGCATCTATCTAATAATAGAGTAGTATGCAAATCATCACTCCGCTACACTCACAAGCCACGCCCACCAGCCACGCCCACCATTCAATCTGAGTGAGTATGCAATTAAACTGAAAACATGGTGGCAGCCCCGCCCCCCAGCCTCTCCAGGTCTCTGGGAGTTGGAGATGTCAGGCGCCAGCGCTTGAGGCTGGCTGCAGCCACAGAGACCAAGAAGCCGCCTGCCCCATGATCCCAAGCTGCAGCCAGCCTCAGAAGCCTCAGGTCCGCCTGCCCAACGTCCTGGGGAGACGGAGAAACTGGGCTCCAGCGCCTGAGGCTGGCTGCAGCCACGGAGACCAAGAAGCTGCCCGTCCCATGATCCCAGGCTGCAGCCAGCCTCAGAAGCCTCAGGTCCGCCTGCCCAACACGTCCTGGGGAGACGGAGAAACCGGGCCCCAGCACCTGAGGCTGGCTGCAGCCACGGAGACCAAGAAGCTGCCTGCCCCGTGATCTCAGGCCTCAGCCAGCTGGAGAAGCGGTTCACCCCACGTCCTGGGGGAGACAAGAAACCAGGTGCCAGTGCCTGAGGCTGGCTGCAGCTCGGGAGATGAAGAAGCCGCCTGCCCTGTGATCCCAGGCTGCAGCCAGCAGCAGAAACCTCAGGTCCGCCTGCCCCACCTCCTGGGGGAGACTGAGAAACCCGGCCTCAGAGCCTGAGGCTGGCTGCGACCTGGGAGATGAAGAAGCCGCCTGCCCCGTGATCCCAAGCCGCAGCCAGCTGGAGAAGCCGCCCTCCCCACGTCCTGGGGGAGACAAGAAACCGGGTGCCAGTACCTGAGGGTGGATGCGATCTGGGAGATGAAGAAGCCACTTGCCCTATGATCCCAGGCTACAGCCAGCTGGAGAAGCTGCCCACCCCATGTCCACCCGCCCCACGTCCTGGGAGAGATGGAGAAACCGGCACCAGTACCTGAGGCTGGCTGCAGCCGGGAGATGGAGAAGTCACCCACCCTGCAGTCCTGGGCACCAGTACCTGTGGCTGGCTGTGGCCTGGGAGACAGAGAAGCCACCCACCCTGCGGTCCTGGGCCCCAGTACCTGTGGCTGGCTGTGGCCTGGGAGACACAGAAGCCGCCCACCCTGCGGTCCTGGGCCCCAGTACCTGTGGCTGGCTGTGGCCTGGGAGACAGAGAAGCCGCCCACCCTGCGGTCCTGGGCATCAGTAACTGCGGCTGGCTGTGGCCTGGGAGACAGAGAAGCCGCCCACCCTGCGGTCCTGGGCACCAGCACCTGCGGCTGGCTGTGGCCTGGGAGACAGAGAAGCCGCCCACCCTGCAGTCCTGGGCATCAGCACCTGCGGCTGGCTGTGGCCTGGGAGACAGAGAAGCCACCCACCCTGCGGACCTGGGCACCAGTAACTGTGGCTGGCTGTGGCCTGGGAGACAGAGAAGCCGCTCACCCTGTGGTCCAGGTGCCAGCACCTGCAGCTGGCTACAGCATGGTAGATGGAGAATCCGCCCACCCTGCAGTCCCGGGCACCAGCACCTGTGGCTGGCTGTGGCCTGGGAGACAAAGAAGCCGCCCACCCTGCAGTCCTGGGCACCAGCACTTGCAGCTGCAGCACAGGCGAAGCCCCCTGTCCACCATCCCCTAAGGCTGCAGCCAGCCTGGGCGCCTATGGCTGACCAGAGGGAGAGAAGCCCGGATCCTGGGTGCCTGTGGTCAGCTGGAGGAGGGAATCCTGGGTACCAGGTGTGGGCCAAGGCAGAGGTAGTTAGGGGCAATCAAGCCAGCAGGGGAGCAGTTAGGGACAATCAGGCTGGTAGGCAGAAGCAGTTAGGGGCAATCAGGCAGGCAGGTGAGCGGTTAGGAACCAGCAGTTCTGAATTGTGAGAGGGATGTCCAACTGCTGGTTATCCCATGAGGGGTCCCAGATTGGAGAGGGTGCAGGCCAGGCTGAGGGACACACTCCCCGCTGCCCCCCCCCCCCGTGCACGAATTTCGTGCACCGGGCCTCTAGTTTAATTTATAATATTGGTCAGTTGATGTAAGTCTTTCTAGAGTGATGACTTTATAGTCTTAAGAGTTGTTTTTTTTAATTTTTATTAATTTAAATTTTTAAAAATTGATCTTAGAGAGGAAGGGAGAGGGAGAGAGAGATAGAAACATTAATGGTGAGAGAAAATTACTGATCAGCTACCTCCTGCATGCCCCCTATTGGGGATTAAGCCCGCACTCCTGGCATGTGCCCTGACTGGTCATGGTTCATGGGTTGACACTCAACCACTGAGCCACACCAGCTGGACTACAATCTAAGAGTTTGATAAACTCTTATGCTGTTGATTAATATGCCTATAAATCTGCACAGAGGTTTTATCCCAAAATTAATTTTGACCTTAGTCTAAGATTAAATGTTTTACATCCATTTGTAATCACTTTTTCTTTTCAGCTTAAATAGTAAACGAGAGTCCTCTATAATGGTAATAATTGTTTTAACATTTCTTCAGCATTAAAAAAAAATTCTTGCACTTCAGAGTATATAAGTAACCAGAGATAAACTTCCATCTTAAAGGATGTATATACTTTTTCAGATGTTTGGGAGAAATCATTTAAAAATGATGTACCAATTTTTCAAAAAAATTTCAGTGTGGCAAATATTTAAGTAGTATATCCATATTGCTTGGAAAAAAATTTTTTAAATACTATTTGGATCAAGTAGTAGGAAGGATTACAAACATTATTTGGGGCTCATATGCTGAGGTGCAGAGCAAGATACAACTTTTCATTTAATTTTTGTCTGTTGTAATTTTGTCTTGTGGTGTAGAATCTTATTCTAGACTACTTGCCTTTTGTAATAGTTTTTTCAGATGCTTTAGATGTGACAATAGAGATGTACCATATTTCCACACTATTATAAATTCTACTAGAGGCCCGGTGCATGAAATTTGTGCACGGGTAGGGTCCCTAGGCCTGGCTGGCGATCAGGGCCAATCAGGGCCTTCCTTTCCCGGGCTGCCAGCCGGGGCCTGCCTTCATTCTGTGCTGCCCCCTGGTGGTCAGCGCACGTCATAGCAAGTGGTCGACCTCCCGGTCGGTCGAACTCCCAAGGGGACATTTTGCATATTAGCCTTTTTTTTTTTTATATAGGATGGGTTTTATAGGTTATTTTTGCAACATTCAATTCCCACTCCCCATGTTTAATATAAACTATATAATAGAGAGGTTTTGTTGTTGTTGTTTAAACAAAGAGTTGACTAATTTATTCACTCAATACTGTTTGCTCACCTAGTATGGAAAGCACAGTTTAGTTCTGACTGTACAGTGATAAATCAGTCAAACTATCTCAGGTCAGGTCTTAAACTTAGTTGCTTAATGTATAATTAAATCTAGAGACTATTTGATATATCTATATAGACAATCCTTTTTCCAATTTAGATTTTTGTACTTGGTAATACAAGAAGCCTCTTTAAGTACAAATATTTGCTACTCACTGTATCACTCATATGTCCTTCTAATATTGAATGTGAGGATTCATTCTTTTGTTTTACTCAGGACACAAGCAAGAAAGATTAATAAGGGCTTTCTAGCTTATCTTTTTCCTTGTAACTTTTGCAACACCAGAAAAGCATGTGAGATTGAAAAGCAGAGATTCTACTTATTAAACATTTTTTTCTGTGAATTTCATTAGCATGGGATTGCTGGTATCACAGGAACATTAAGAGATTCATTGACAAAAGTGAATTGGATGTAAATATAGGGAAGTCATTCATTATTTATATACTTTAAGTAAGTGTCCCCTTCAGCCATAATAATTGTGGCAGTTGTCATTTGGTAAAACAAATTGTGTATTTGTCCAGGTTACTAATTTGAATATGAAATATAATCTAAGAATTTCTTATTACAAGAACATTACATGAGCTGTTTAAATTTTTGTAGATGCTCAGTTTTTAAATGTTATAGCATAAATTCTTAGAACAGTACATATAAAAACAATATATCAAGCTCTTTAAAATAGGGTTGGGCAAAAGTAGGTTTACAGTTTTTCATATGGAAAATAATACAAATAATAGTACAAGAATAAACTCTGTGTATCATGTACTCAGAACTGTAAACATACTTTTGCCCCACCTTGTATTATTTCAATCCTTATATGGTTTAAAGGCTAAGAACATAGGTTTAACAGAATTGTTGATTGCTGTTTAACCTTGCTGAGTCTTGTTAACTTATTAGTAAAGTCAGTCATAGGGATGTAATGGGTAGCATAGGAAAAATAGTAATATTGTGATAATTTTGTATGGTTACTGGCCTTAATGTGGTGATCACATTGTAAGATTTGTAAATGTCATATCACTATGTTGTACACCTGAAACTAATACAGTATTATCTATCAACTATACTTTAATAAATAATAAATTAAAAAAAAAGAAGAGGTGAAGGTTAAATGAGAATATAAAGCACTTAGTGTTTGTGTGGCACATAATAAGTACTCACTAGATACTATCTCCTATCATCATCATCATTATAAACTTTAAACCCTGTTTTATAAATAGTACTTTTTTTCTCTTATGGGAAAAACAAACAGGTAGTTTACAGTCCACAGCAGCGTATTTTAACATGGCCACTTTGATGCCAATCCTGCCACTCAGTGGTTGTGTGTCCCTGGACAAGTTACTTAACTTCTCTGTGCTACAGTTTGTCCTGTGTATAAGAGAGCGTTGTAGTGACTTAAGTGTGTTGTACTTTAGAATAATGCCTTGTACGTAGTGAGTGCTCAATCAATGGTGGTTGTTATTAGAATTAGTATTAACATTATTCAATTATTATGATTCTACCAAATTGCTTGGCCAATGGCATAGACTGTTAGTAACAACAACAACAACAAAAACACACACACACACACACACACACACACACAACAAAAATAAAACTTACAAAGAGTTAAAACTGATAAGGTAAAATTTTTAGTAGACTAAACGTTGATAGAAGTATCACAAGTATCACTTTCCTGACAAAACTTAGATCTGCAAAAGTTTCAACAGGGAAAATTCAAAATAGTAGAAAATAATGCCCAAAAAAGAGAATTCAATTGCAGAAGCTCCAATGGGTCAAATTTTAAATGGACCAAAAACAAATAACAACAATAAAACCCCTAATCAACAAATTTAATCTTATTTATAAAATTTACCTTGTATTAGTCTGTTCACCAGAGAAACAGAACCAATCTCTCTCTCTCTCTCTCTCTCTCTCTCTCTCTCTCTCTCTCTCTCTCTCTCACACACACACACACACACACACACAGATTTATTGTGAGGAATTGGCTCATGTCATTATGAAGGATGAGAAGTCACACAATCTGCTATCTGAGACCTAGGAAAAAGCCAATGGTATAATTCCTGTCTAAGACCAGAGGTCTGAGAGTCAGGGAAGCCAATGGTATAAATCCCAGAATTCCAGTCCAATTGTCAGGAGGAGTGCAAGCAGGCAGAAAGGAAATGAATGTTTTTAAAAAGAATTTTTATTTTATTTTATTTATTTTGTCAATCTTTACTCAAGGACATTTTCCCATCAATTTTTCAGAGAGAGTGGAAGGGATGGGGAGAGATATATAGAGAGAAACATCAATGTGAGAGAGGCACATCGATTGGTAGTCTCCCACCTGCACCCCAACTGGGGCCAGGGATCGAGCCTGCAAATGAGGTATGTGCCCTTGAACAGAATCGAACCTGGGACCCTTCAGTCTATGGGCCAATGCTCTACCCACTGAACAAAACTGGCTAGGTCAGGAAATGAATTTTACCTTTCTCCTCTTTTTGTTCTATTTAGCCATCAACAGATTGGATGATGCTCACTCACACTGAGGAGGGCAGTCTACTAAGTCATCTGGAAGCACCCTCATAGACACACCCAGAAGTAATGTTTAATCTGGGCATCCCATGGCCTAGCCAATTTGACATAAAATAAACCATCACAAGTCCAGCCCTTATCAACTTGGCACCCATGTGTATCTCCATAAACCATACTTAATCTCCACATAAGGTCATAATAAAAGGTCATAATTCTGCCTAACATGATGCAGTTATCCTACACACAACCAAAAATGCACTAAAGCCTTCCCCAGAAGAGGAGGTAAAGTCCTTGAGTGATGTTTTCTTGATATCCTGTAACTTAAATACTATGATGTAAAATTAACAGTACTTATCTAGTACTATAATATAAAGTTAATGCATCTTATATTAAACTAGAGGCCCAGTGCACGAATTCGTGCACGGGTGGGGTCTGGCCGGCCTGGCCCCAATTGGGGTGGATCGGGGCTGGGCCTGTTGGGAGGAGGAGATGGCGGGAGGTTGGCCAGCTGGCCCGCCCCAATTGGGGCCTGATCAGGGCTGGGCCAGCTGGGGGAAGGGGCCGCGGGCGATTGGCCAGTGGGCCCTGCCCCCGATTGGGGTTGGGGGGCCGATTGGGGGCAGGGCTGACCATGGGGAGGGGCTGTGGGCAGTGGGCCAGCCAGTCCCACCTCTGAATGGGGTAGGGGGTGCTGATTGGGGGCCAGTGGCCTGGGGGAGGGGCCATGGGTGGTTGACCGGCTGGCCCTGCCTCTGATGGGGTGGGGGGGCCGATCTGGGGTGGGATCAGGCAGGGGGAGGGGCTTCAGGAGGTTGGCGGGCTGGCCCCGCCCCCTATTGGAGTGGGGGCATGATCAGGGGTGGGACCAGTAGGGGGGAGGGGCTGCAGGCTGATCAAGGTGGTGGGGGCCCATCGGGGGCGTGGCCAGCCAGGAGGAGGGGCTGCAGGAGGTTGGTTGGCCAGCCCTGCCCCCTATTGGGGTGGGGAGGTGCGATCAGGGGCGGGCCAACCGGGGGGAGGGGCTGTGGGCCTATTGTGGTGGGGCGGGCTGGCCCGGGGGAAGGGAGGGGGCGTTTGGCCTGTGGCCAGCTCTTGATGGGGTGGGAGAGTCTGATCAGGGGCAGGCTGGCAGGGGGAGGGGCAGCAAGGTTGGCTGGCCAGCCCCACCCCTGATTGGCAGGTTCGCTGGTCACAGTGGGCGTCATAGCGACTGGTTGTTATGGTTGTTAAGGCCATTACAGTCGCTGGCTTTTTATATATATAGATAAGGGAATAAGAGGAAAGAAGATAGGTAGGTAGATAGATAAATGCATAGATAGATACACACACAAACATATTCATAGCAAAATTAAAAGGAACTACTCACATACATATATGTATGGACATAGACAATAGGGTGTCGAAGGTCTAGGCCAGGGTTGGAACCGGGTGCAGGGGACTTGGCAGGGGAGGGAACATCTGTAATACTCTCAACAATAAAGTTTAAAAAACGGAACTACTTAATGACAATTACCATCCTCATTTCTGTAACAGGTCATGTGGTGGTAGTTAGTATTTATGATTGACTACCTTCTTCCACTACCCACTATGTTTCCTTTGCCTTCAACAAGTACCTTAGCTGGTCATGGTTCTTTACCTGGTGGGGTGACCCAAACCTTCCTTTCTGAAGGCTCTAGATTGGTTTGTTGTCATTTTTCATTGACCTTAATCATGGGGTACGATAATACCAAGAGACACCCTAAAGGATTTCCTGTATTCCAGGCATACTCTTTCTAGTCTCTATTGTGGACTAGTAGTCCAGTTTCTCCTTGGTAGTCAGTATCACTCACCCAGCCAGCACCTTAACTCCCTTCTTTGCCTATTGATTCAGAGGCATAAGGATCTCAAAGTGGCCAGGTGAGTCTACTTCCAGTTTAGTGAAATTATTGTTGTGACTCTTGGTTGAAGCATTTCTCCCTCTGGAACTAAGATCTGAAGATCAGCAGAGTGTAGAGCAGTGATGGGCAACCTTTTGAGCTTGGTGTGTCATACTTTGCCAAAAAACTGAGCATAACTCGGGTAGTGTGTCACTTTGAGGAAAAAACATCATTTCGTGATATTTATAGTTTAAACATAAATGTATAATTGTTATATATAATTGTATTTAATAAACCAAAAACTAAATATTTAACTTACCTGCTTAGTGACTTCTTTGTTCATCCGTCAGTCGGTTTCTTTTGTTGGTCTTGATATTATTTAGCTTGTGTGGGGTGCCGTGAACTAAGATAAGTGAGGGGGAGGGGGAATTCTTTAACTAACATGCCTATTAGTGACTTTTTTGTTGCTGAATATCATTGGCTAAATCTTCAATTGAAGGTTGGTATTTTGTACACTTCAGGCCCAAGCAAGCGCTACTAACTTCATCTGTCAGTCTGTTTCTTTTGTTGGTTTTGATATTATTTAAGGCTGAGAATAAGGCCTCACAAAAGTATGTAGAGGGAAAAATTGTGAGTAAAGCCATTGCTATATTTTTCAGGGTGCTAAAAGTGTCTGGTAGTCAGTTCCAGGCACTCCAAATTTCCTGTTCGTAGTGGCACTCCTTTTGATTCTCTAAGCGGCACCTTTCCAGATTCTCAAGCTTTGACCTCAAGTCGACAAACACCTGAGCCCAGATACTGTCTTGAAATTCTGCAAGTTGCATCTCCAAATCATCAATTTGCATCCATTGGAAACCATTTAATTCCAAACTACTGTAGACTACTACATCAGGATACTTAATTATTTTCATGGTCTGTTCTAGACTTCTAAATTGACTAAATCTATCACTAAACTGGTCAAGTAACGAGTCTAAAACATGCTGGTACTTCATATGCAAGAGTTCCATTTCATTTTGTACAGCTGCACTGGCCTTCTCAAAATACTTTGTTACTCGAGGAAAATACTTACAAGTTTTAGTTTCTACATCTCCCTTGAAAATTTTAACTTTACTTTCAAAAGCTTTTATGTATCCAAACAACGTCAATACTTTTGACAGAACCTTGTAACTTTAAGTTCAGTTCATTAATATGAACAGAGAGATCTGTAAAAAACATTAGGGTGTTGACCCACTTATCATCATTAAGCTGAGGAAAGTTTCCCAGATCCTTATCGTCAAGAAATACCTTAATTTCTTCAAAGCACTCCACAAAGCGCTCAAGAACTTTGCCTCGGCTCAGCCATCTTACATTATTGTACATCAGCAGTCCACTGTAGGTGGAATCAAACTCCAGTAAAAGTGCCGAAAATTCTCGCTTGTGAAGGGGGCGAGCAGCTATTAAATTAACTATTTTTGTAACAACTGACATTAAGTCGTTTAAGTCAGTGAATCCTGCCTTGGCACATAAAGCTCCTGATGGATAATACAATGAAAAGGCACAATCGGATGTCCAATAGCTTCTGTAAACAATTTGACAAATCCGTCTTTTTCCCCCCACCATATTTGGTGCCTCATCTGTCGTCACTGACACAACTTTAGAGATATCAATGCTTAGGTCACGAAATGTTTGTATAACAACCTTACATATTTCGCTTCCTGATTTACTTGTTGACACTGATACTAACTTTATCAACTCTTCTCTCATTGTGAGACCATCAGAATATCGACCGATAATGGCCAACTGAGCATGTGATGTGACATCAGTAGTTTCATCAAGAGAGATCAAAAAATATTTACACTTCCTTATGTCTCTCTTTAATTGATGTTGTACATTTGTGTTCAGTCTCATTATTTGATCTTTTATGATATTTCTACTGAGTGGTAACTCAGATATTCTCTTAATAATTGCATCTTTATTCTGCATATCGTGAAATAGAACTGGTGCACATCTTAGGAGAGTTTCTTTAATAAATTCTCCCTCACTGAGCGCTTTTCCATGCTGAGCTATAGAGTGAGCAATGCTCAAACTTGCAGATGTTAAATTTGTAGAGCCTTTCATAAATTTAAGGATGGAATTAGATTGGCTCTTATAAAGGTATAGCTGCCTGGAAATGTATTCCTTCCTTTCATCCTCACTTTTTTCCAAGAGCTGGGAATGATTAGTTTCAAAATGTCTATTTATATTCCATGTTCTGCTTACTACCGTTTCAGTACATAAAACACAAAATGATCTGCCATTTTTTTCTATAAAGTCATACATCTCGTCCATGTCTCTTGAAAGGGTCGGCCACTGCTACTACTACTTCCTTTACTTAACCTTAGTTTTTTATTTTTTGGGTTCTCCATCAGGGGAGCAGTGACAGAAGATAGAATTATAGATAGCTTGTTAGGCCTGCAGGCAATTAGGGTTAACTAGCCTAACTAACCACAAAATGGTGCATATAACTGTCTTTTAGGAAAGAGCAGGGTTAATAAGCAGAAATAGGGGTTAATAAGGATGCACAACAGTAATAGTGGTGAAATGGAGTCTGCACTATGGAGCAAGATGGTGTTCCTTATGTGAATTAAAATGGCTGCCACTATTTCTAATGGCGGAAAACGGCACCCATAGCACGCCACAAACCCTCGCCTCTCCCAGCCTCCCCCTCACTTATCTCAGTAATGATGGATTAGAAATCCATGACACCCCAGAACAGTAGATAATGGTTGCTGTGGTTAACTGTTATTTGGCTACTGGTAATGGCAGGGCCCCCAGAGATGCGTCCCCCGCTGCGTTCCGCTGCTCCCTGCTCTGCCGGCGGAAGTGAGGGCAAAGATCCCGGCTTAACCGAAGTCCCAGAACTAGACGCTCTGTGCCGGACTTCTGTTGTTTTGGCCTACAGACCTCCGGCACAGAGTGTCTAATAGGGGAGGATGAAACATTTGCGACTAGAGCAGTGATGGCGAACCTATGACACGCGTGTCAGCACTGACACGCGTAGCCATTTCTGATGACACGCGGCCGCATGCCGAGGATGAAACATTTGCTGCTCCTGAGGATGAAACATTTGCGACTAGAGTCTTGGAGTTAGTTTTTTTCCTCAAAGTGACACTACCCAAGTTATGCTCAGTTTTTTGGCGAAGTTTGACACACCAAGCTCAAAAGGTTGCCCATCACTGGACTAGAGTCTTGGAGTTAGACTCTTAACTCCAAGACTCTAGTCGCAAATGTTTCATCCTCGGCATGCGGCCGCCTCAGCTGCCGCGTGTCATCAGAAATGGCTACGCGTGTCATAGGTTCGCCATCACTGGTGTAGAGTCTCAAAGCAGATATTTTGCTGGTGAGTCACTAGGGGTAACAGTGAGTGGTATCATTCCTATTTCTACTTCTTGATTCCTTTATCTGTGAATCCTTATTATGGAAAAAAACCCATATATTGGACACTGATTCAAAGCATATTCATACTTCTGGAGAACCTTGCTCCAGTCCTGCAAGGTATTGTCATTTAGCTGGCACTGTAACTAAGTCTTCAGAAAAGCCATTGCACTGTTCTGTCTAGCCATTTTCTTCAGGATATTAGGGAACATGGTAAGACTAATAAATTCTGTGAACTTGAGCCCATCATTGCACTTCTTTTGCTGTGAAGTGAGTTCTGTGTTCAGAAGCAATGCTGGTGGATAAGGCATTCTTTAAGTCCATTGATGCTAATTTGACAAAAGCATTGCATGCAGGGAACGCACACCCATATCCTGAGTGGGTGTCTAGTCCAGTAAGAACAAAATGTTGCCCCTTCCATGTTGGAAATGGTCTAGTGCCGTGGTTGGCAAACTGCGGCTCGCGAGCCACTTGCGGCTCTTTGGCCCCTTGAGTGTGGCTCTTCCACAAAATACCATGGCCTGGACGAGTCTATTTTGAAGAAGTGGCATTAGAAGAAGTTTAAATTTAAAAAATTTGGCCCTCAAAAGAAATTTCAATCGTTGTACTGTTGATATTTGGCTCTGTTGACTAATGAGTTTGCTGACCACTGGTCTAGTGTAATCAACCTGCCACCAGGTAGCTGACTGATCGGTGCCATATCAGGGATTTGGTGTTGGTCTCTGCTCCTGGCAGATTGGACACTCTGCAGTGGCCATAGCCTCATTGAGTGGAAATCCATGTTGTTGAGCCCATGCATAACCTCCCCCCCTGTCACCATGACCACTTTGTTCATAAGCCTGTTTGGGGACAATGACGGAAGTGGCTAGGAAGGAGCTGACTGGTATCCACAGAATGGATCATCCTATCCAATTGATTTTAAAATGAAAATACTTTTTGTCCAACAAAAGTGTGTGTGAATATAATTGGCCAGGGTGAAAGTGGCTTAGCGGAGTTAGATTCATCCTGAATACTTTTTAAAGGTATTTCAATGTTTGTATAATTTTCAGTAAAACATTTGTATTAATAAATGTGGAATAAAAAAAATTCCTCTGGCTCAAAACAATAGGGTCCAGGTGGAAGAATTATAAAAATGCTTTCTATTCATTTCAATTTAGTGTGAAATGTAACATAAAATATTGATACCCACTAAACAGGAAGGGATATATGTAGGACTGCTGCAATAGTCCCAAGAAAGAGTTGAAGGCATGAATAAAAACAAAGACAATAAAGGTGAAGAGGAACAGACAAATTCAAGAGATATCTGGAAGAAAAATTATTCAGGTTCTATGATTATAAGGGGAAGATGAGAGGGGAAGTTTTGACTTGGTCATATGTTAGATGTTGGGATTTTTAGCAAAATAGTAATACATTAGGAAGGAAGATGGGGAGTTGAGTTTTGACATGTTGAATGTGAGGTGAATATGAGATCAACCAGATTCAGAAGACCAGTAGGAAATTGTGAATATGGATCTAGCTTAATAAAAGGATGTGGGCTGGATATATGGACTTGAGAGTCCCATTCCATTCCATCCCATTCCATTCCATTCCATTCCATTCCATTCCATTCCATTCCATTCCATTCCATTCCATTCCATTCCAAGATTGTTTGTCCTCTCTTTCTCTTCTTGTCCCTATTTCCCTCTACCTTCCCCATTTTGCTATTTTAATAGATGCTTCCTTGGTGATATCATACATCTTCTAAGTAGACTATATAAAGACAATATCTGATACTGCCTATACATGCAGACTACTATATAGACAATGGAAGAAATCACATAGGATGGATTTACAAAATAAGAAAATTAAAGGAAAGATTGAGAGAAAACACAATATTGAAACTCATGGATACCTATCTGAAGTAGAATTGGTAGAGGAGATAGAGAAGAGAGGCAGGAGAACCAGGGAAGAGAAATATCCCAAAATCTAAGGCAGGAGAAAGTTTTATTTAAGATTAATCAGTTGACTGGTGAAGATTAGAGCTGTTTGTAATTAGAGCAGTTTTATCAAGAACTAAGGCTAGTTTGCAGTGGGTTGAGGAACAAATGGGAAGTATGAAAGGAGAAGTGACATAAACTGTGGAATTTAGAATTTACCACTTGAACAAGAGAACAATTAGAAGTTTTGTAAATTTTATTGAAAAAATTTCTCCCAATCTTAGTAACACTGTTTTTTGTGCTTGGTTGGATCATTCGGTTTATACCAGGTCAATGAGTCCATTCTCATATGGGCCATTTGGGTTTGATGTATTCCTGGGGATTTCCTAAAATAGAGTCTTGGCTAACAAACCTGAACTGCAGTTTCTAGGGCTTTAGATTAAGGGCAAAAAATCCTGGTATTATTCATAAAATAAATATGATCTCATTAAACAAAAATGATGACACCTGTTATTTGGTCATTCCAAAAGAATGCCTTTCTCCTCTTTGGTAAGGTAAGTATTTGCTAAAAGTGATATACTTGTTGCAGATGTATTTCTTGTAATGAAATGTTTTAATTGTATCAGAAAATTACTAGGAGAAATAATGTGTAATGTATTGAATTAAAAAGTCCTCATTTGCTTAATAAGTGAACTGTTCATTTTTAAAAATGACGTCATCTGTTTGGGTAACTGGGGTAAGGGAGTACCATATGTTTTAATTAGGCACCTAACAGTTTTTTTAAATAGAGTTTTAGCCTGACATCGGTTTTGTTCCTAATATTCTGAAGAATAAAAGGAGCCATTCTCATGCTAGTTCAGTAGGAGATTGTTCTCTATGACTATTTGGAAATTACGAGTTGTCACTTTTTCTTTACTACATTAGTTAAATGTAAAGTGATGAATTTAAGGTGGTGAATTAGACATATTTTTGCTGCTTTTAGAACAACTTTTGTGTAGAAACTGGTTTAAAAGGGGATTTTTTAAGTGGCTGCATTGCTATTCACATTATAGCGTAGGAGAGGAAATGGAAAGGTTCCATGTATCTGCATTTTTCTCTGCTTCCAGCACTAATTTTTATGCATATTTTTTAAAGAGATCTATATTTCTAAAAGAAAATACATTTTTGTTTTGCTGGGATTTAGGATGGTTCATATTATTGTGGATCCCTTGTTTTTATTTCTATTAGATTAAAATAGAATTTTCAGTAAATTTGTACTTATCTTCTGTAGTCCAAAACAGTACTGTCCAATAGCAATATAATGAGCCACATTGGCATTTAAAATGCCACATTAAAAGTAGTAATTAATAATTACAGATAAGTGAATATTTTTGTTTAACTAAGTATATTCAAATATTATTTGAACAGGTAATCAACATAAAAGTTATTAATGAGATATTTTACCTTTTGTATTTCACATTTTTAAAATCCAGTTTGTATTTTCCACTTACAGCCTTTCTCAACTTGACCGAGCCACATTCAATGCTCAGTAGCCACAGGCGGCAAATGGTTACACTATTGTACAGTGCAGGTCTATGGAATCAGGGCAAATTCTTAGTATCTGGATGGATAGAAAGATAAAGAGATATTTTCTATAAATTGGATTTGATTAGTTTAATAACTGGTTACCAACACCCAATAATGTGATCATCTTTATGGATGTCAAACTTTTTTATTCATTGAAAAGTTATTTGGAGGAGATATGCTAAAAATATTGGGTAGATGGAACTTTTATGTTTGATTGCCCTTAATAACTGTACTGTGCCATTGCATTTATTTCTATTATACATACATGTTTATGCTTCATGAAATTTCAGTATATGTCTGTAATTTGTAGCATAAATGCAGTTCCAGCTACAATGAAGATTTTGTGCTACAGCTAGAGAAGGAATTGGTTCAGGCCCGTCTGAGGGAAGCTGAGGCTCAGTGTGCACTAAAGGAGATGCAGGATAAAGTCCTGGATATGGAGAAGGTGAGACCAACATAAATGCTGTTACTCCCAAAATAAAGGGATATGTGATAAATTGTTAAGTACTTATTGAGCAGTTCAGTTGGATTTGGTGATTTTACACATTAGAAACCTTACATATTAGATACTGAGAGATGAAAGGAAAAAATATAAGATTCCCAATTATTCTTTGTTGTTGCCATACTACTCAAAGCCCCATATTTAAGGGTAAAAATAGAGATTAGAGTCATTTTACAGGAAAACATGATAATTTTGATATGAATAATATTTAAATGTTGGAGAAGAGAAACTTAGGGGGTAGAAATGAACTGTTCTCAAATATTGTAATGTCTTCTTCTGCAAGAGATTGGATATGACTAATACATAAACATTTCAGGGAGAATTGCATCTGAGTATAACTGCTGCAATTTCCCAAGCTATACTAAGCCACCTCAGGAAGATCTTAGCCTGAGGTATGCTATGGAAGCTAACTTATCTCCTTTCAAAGTCATTAAAGAAGTTGAAGGGTTAGGCAAATAGTGGAAATAGAGCAGGAAATAATTTAATGAAATAGAACAGGAAATAACTACAGTCAGTAGTGGAATAATTTTTGCTAGAAATCTGCTTGCTATTTTATTTTGGAAAATTTATTCTGTTTATTGAGAAAAAGGCCAACAAGGCTGTGAAAATGCCTAATAGAATATTTGGTCTCTAACTTTTGGAGTTTTCTGGGCTCCATGATTTATTTTTATTTATTTATTTTAAAAATATATTTTATTGATTTTTTTACAGAGAGGAAGAGAGAGGGATAGAGAGTTAGAAACATCGATGATAGAGAAACATCGATCAGCTGCCTCTTTCACAACCCCTACTGGGGATGTGCCCGCAACCAATGTACATGCCCTTGACCGGAATCGAACCTGGGACCTTTCAGTCCGCAGGCCTACGCTCTATACACTGAGCCAAACCGGTTTTGGCAATGGGCTCCATGATTTAGATAAGAAACTGGGCCTCTCTGTTTTGAATTTTTGATAGTAAGAAATGTCCTTGAGTCCATTTTAAAAATGGATTTCTTAAGGAGCTTTGTTGGTATTCATGGCATAGGGTAGAAAGGAAATTGGGAGGTTTTGTGCTTCCTATGGTTAATTTCTTCATGCAGGGCTCTCTTTTTATGTATATGCAGTAAATTTTTGGTTTTCTATAGAGAAAATATGTAAAGTTCATAAAAATGTGTAGTTGGCAAGAACCACTTTATTTCATCAGAGAGAGAAAATTTCATAGATTCAAGTTAATCTCATTAGTACCTCAGTTTACCTATGGAGCTTTTACTGGGCATCTCTTTTAGGATCTCTTGGTCACTTCCCAGAGCAGTTTAATTCAGGGCTACCCTATATCCTAAGGTGGGTCTTTCAGTATGGTAGGAGAGTAATCTCATAGTCACCTAATCTAATAGTAGTATTAAATTTGTAACTATTGACATAAATAGTGACTAACGCACAGAGATTTTATACTCCTTTCCAAAGTGACATGCTGAGAAAATACAACAAAACAGATGGTAGGCTATTCTTTTCCATGAATCTTTAAAATGTAAATGATATTATGCTTCATTTGGAGTACTAATCACAGGTGAGTAAATTTATTGCCATGTTGAACAACCTTTTTAATTCTATTGGTTTGTAACACTGATTAGTGTTACTAAACAAAGTAGAGTTAGACTTTCTTTGTTCTCAACATTAAGTAGTTAGCCTTACGCATTCCTATGGGATGTAAAATAGTGCAGCTGCTTTGGAAAAGATTGACAGTTTCATAAAAATTAAATGTGGAAATGCCATTTGATTCGGCAGTTCTGCTCTTTGATATATACTCAAGAGACTTAAAAACATAGGTCCACACAAAAACTTTCACACAGTTATAGCAGCCTTGTACATAATGGCCAGAAGTGATAGCAACACAGAGTTCTGTCAACTGATGAATGTATAAATAAAACATGGTATATCCATATAACAGATGTTATTTGGCAAAAAAAAGGAATGAATCTTAAAAACATGACAAGTGAAAGAAGCTAATTATAAAAGCCACCTATTGTATGATTCCATTTATATGAAAATGTCCTGAATAGAAAATCCATAGAGACTGAAGGAATAAGGGCTGCCAAGGGCTGGGAAGGCAGAGAGTGGGGGCGGGGAGGCGAGTGTGGAGTGCTTGGTAATGGGTATAGGGTTTCTTTTGGGGGTAATTAAAATGTTTGAAATTAGATCAAGATGTTGGTTATACAGCCCTGTGAATCTCTTAAAAACCACTGACTAGTGTATATTAAGAGTAAGTTTTGTGGTTTGTGAATTATCCTATATAATAAAAGGCTAATATGCAAATCGACTGAATGACCAGTCGCTGTGACACACACTGAGCACCAGGGGTAGATGCTCAATGCAGGAGCTGCCCCCTGGTGGTCAGTGCGCTCCCACAGGGGGAGCGCCACTCAGCCAGAAGCCCTGAGCCCGGCTCACAGCTGGGGAGCACAGGGGCGGTGGCAGGAGCCTCTCCCACCTCCACGGCAGTCAGTCCGACATCCCCTGAGGGCTCCTGGAATGTGCGAGGACACAGGCCGGGCTGAGGGACCCCCCTGCTCCCTGAGTGCACGTGCACCGGGCCTCTAGTATCTCAATAAAATTAAGTATAATTATATATGGGACAAAATAGCTCTTATATGCTTTATTTATTTTATTTTATTGTTTACATTTAAAAATCTCAAGTTAAATTTTTTCTTGCTTTAGAGAAACAACTCCTTTCCTGATGAGAATAACATTGCAAGGCTTCAGGAAGAACTCATTGCTGTGAAACTGAGAGAAGCAGAAGCTATTATGGGTTTGAAAGAACTTAGACAACAAGTCAGAGATTTAGAGGAGCACTGGCAGGTATATCAATATGTTTTTTGTGCTTTCTAAAAAGAGGGTAAAACGTGAATATACAATTTGTATGAGTTTGAAGTAGTTGATGACCAACATTGGGATATGACTTTAAAGTATGAAAGACCCTGTATAATGTACACAACTGAGAGAATTTATATATTGCAAGTACCTTTAACTGTTTCTCCCTTTTTAACTTATAATTAAAGAAGATAATATAGAGATCATCATATTTTTGCTGTTATATTATTGTAATTTATGTATTTTTTCTAAAAACCTATAAAGAAATAATCCTTTATATAGTACATATTTCTTCTGTTGATATTAAATCCATTTTTCAGTATGAGATAGTAGAAGGCTGACACCAATATAAATTTGTAACTTTTTATTTTTTTAATCCTCACCCGAGCATATTTTTTCCATTGATATTTAGACAAAGTGGAAGTAGTCTGGGGGAGACACAGAGAGAGAGAAACATCAATGTGAGAGAGACACATCAATTGGTTGCTTGGTTGCTTCTTGCATGCACTCCAACAGGGGCCTGGGATTGAACCTGCAACCCAGGTACGTGCCCTTGACCAGGAATTGAATCTGCAACCCTTTGGTGCACAGGCCAACACTTTAACTACTGAGCGATGCCAGTCAGGGCTGTAACTTGAAAATTGGTGTCTCACAAAATAGATCAGACATTTAGCTAGTTACATGCCAACAAATGTATTCACATATGAGGGAAATTATTGACAACGAACAAAAATACAGATGATATAAGAAAGGGAGAGCAGGAAGAAAACAAAAACTACACACCATTTCAGATTAGTGATCTTGGTTTGAATTTGGGGTAAGTGATGCATCTAGCAAAGACTGAAATTAATCCTTGACATTGCCATGGCTTTTTTTTTTTTTTTTTTTTTGCCAAGTATCAAGCAGCAATAAACTGGAAATTAAAAATAAATAACCTGTACCTTTGCCATGGGTATTTTTAGGACACTGCTCTTAACTGCTAATATTGCTTCCTTAATTCATGAATAGCCCCACTTTTTTCTTTTCTTGGTATTTCATTAAAAATAATGTGAAAATCTCATTAAAAATTACGGTAAAAAATTGTATTGTTTATAATTAATTCACAGTATTAAAAATTGAACTATATCTGAGTTATCCCAAATCTTCTACTTACTGGCAGTGAGATCTACAGTGTGACCTTTCTGAAGTTATTTAATCACAAATTCCATTTTTTTCATACCTGTATAATAAAGATAATAGTGCCTAACTTTTTAGATGTTTCTGGGGATTAAATAAAATAATGTGTATAAAGTGCTTAACATACTACTGGATCTAAAAGAATTGCTCAGTAAAGTTAGCTCTTATTTTGATACTGGGAATATTTGTTGCAATATAATTTTTTGTGTTTTAGCGCCACTTAGCTCGTACTACTGGGAGATGGAAAGACCCACCTAAGAAAAATGCTGTGAATGAGTTACAAGATGAATTGATGACCATTCGACTTAGGGAAGCAGAAACACAGGCAGAAATAAGAGAAATAAAACAAAGGATGATGGAAATGGAAACACAGGTAAGATGGAAAGTCCAATATCTTTAAAAAATATCATTAGCAGCACTGACCGGTTTGGCTCAGTGGATAGAGCGTCGGCCTGCGCACTAAAAGGTCCCAGGTTCGATTCCGGTCAAGGGTATGTACCTTGGTTGTGGGCACATCCCCAGTAGGAGGTGTGCAGGAAGCAGCTGATCGATGTTTCTCTCTCATCGATGTTTCTAACTCTCTATCCCTCTCCCTTCCTCTCTGTAAAAAAAACCAATAAAATATATTTTAAAAAATATCATTAGCAGATCAAAAATTTATGCACAGATTGTATCCTCCCTAGAATAGAGCTAAAAGGTGGACATGTGAAACTATCTAGACTATAATTTGTAGTTCAAATTATAGGGCTAAAATTATGGTCTTTGATATAAGAGACTTAATGTCTTTGACCCATTCAACAAAGTTTAAGCAAGTTGTAATACTCCATTTGACTTTGTTAGCTTGTTACACAACTTGAGAGGGAATATTCATGTAGAGCAAAATTTCTCACTCTCAACACCATTCACATTTTTGGACCAGATGAAGTCTTTATTGTGGGGACTGGCCTGTGCATTTTAGGATGTTTAGTAGCATCCCTGGCCTCTACCCACTAGATGTCAGTAGCACCTCCCCAGCCCCCACAGAGTAATGATCAAAAATATCTCTACACATTGCTAAATGTCCTTGGCAAAATTCCCTGGTTGAGAACCACTGGTATAGAATATAATGTGAAAAATGATTCCTAAAGTTGTGTAATGTGATTCTGAATGAGTCAGTTCAAAATTATACTTCTTTCTTCTCAAATCCCCCTTTCTCTAATAAACTCTATCTTAAATATATTTAAGATCTGAAAGGTCCCTTTTATGATATCCATTTGTATTATAAAGGTACATATAGTTTTTATGTGATGCATTTGTGTGGGCCATGTTCTCTATTCTCTATAATGTTATTTGGTTTTCAAAATACTTATTCAGTCAGTAGGGGGCATAGTTAACTCAGGTATCAGTCTGTATACTTATGTGCAAAAAACAGTCATTCCAACTTAAACATAACATGAATATGTAAATCCTTTAAAATAAATAAATATATTTTGTTTTACATTGTTCAAAGTTATTTTCTTGTATTTTTCATTGTAGTAGTTAAAATAACAGTAAGATGAAAAGTAGAAATCTAGTTTTTATAATCAAATGTTATCTCAGTATAGATATTAAAGATGCAAACACAGTTTTTAAGCCATGTTCAGGATTTATTTCAGAGTGGGTATAAGTGAATGAGTCAAATTCAACAAACATGGTTTCGAGAACTTGTGATAATAAAGTACTGTCCAACCTTCCAAGAACATATACTTGAGGAATCAGGCATTCACAAACTATATTTAATATAATTTATTTTCTGAGATAATGGATGTTAATTAAGTATTGTGGTAATCACTTCATAATTAAGTCAGGTCATTATGCTGTACACTTTAGATTTATACAGTGCTATATGTCAGTTATATCTTAATATAACTGGAAAAATACATAATCAGAAATATGGTAATTACAGAGTTAGATAGAAATTGCTATGGAGAAAGGAGGGAAAAATTAGTTCCAACTAAAGGTGGTTTGGGGGAAGGTTCCCTAAGGATTTTGTATTTTGGATTGTGCCTGACTAATGAGTGTGATTTTGGATGAATTTTGCTAGAAGAGAAATGGTTCCTAAGTGCCAGTGCTTGAACTGGAGATGATCCGTGAAGTTTTCCCATTGCAAAATGTGGAAAATAAAAATGGTGGTTTAATAGTAATGTTATATTAATCATTCAAAGAGTTTTACATCAAACACCTGTGGACCCAGCATCCAGGTTAAGACATGTGTCCTTGTTGATACATATAGCTCCAGTTCCTTCATTCTTAATGACTTTTAGAAAATCCACCTAGTGTGCATATCTTAGTTATTGAACCACACACCTCTTTGTACCAATTTTGCTATTACAAATAGTGCTGCTCTGAACATTCCTGTACATGTTTCCTTGTGTATATCTCTAAGAGTTTCTTTTATAAGGGGGTTTTATTATTTTTCTGTGCCATGAACCCCCCTTTCAGTCTGAAACCCATGACTTTGTCTCAAAATAATTGTTTTTTAATGCATAAAATAAAATATATAGGATTGTAAAGCAAACCAGTTACATTGAGATAGTTATTAAAGTGCTAAAGGTTGTGACAGAACATTTACATGGAAACATATACAACACATGACCATTGCTGGATTCAGGTTTTTCATACTTTAGGTTTTGTTGTACCTAAGTTAGATTTTCCTTTTTGGGGAGACTCCTGATTTTTGTTCCAAGGTGAATGAGTTGGGTTGTATTTTATCTTTTTCTGTTCTCAGAAATTTTATATAAGATTGGAGTCACTCATTATTTTAGTATTTGCTGGAATTTCTATCTTTAAACAGACTTATTTTGTGAGTATAGAAACTATTGATCCTAGTTGTTGAAGGGTTACAGATCTCATGTTTTCTGTGTCTTCTTGAGTCTGGTTTGGTAAGATAAAGCAAACTTCTGTAAGACTTCAAGAAAATAAAGAAGACACAAACACTATTAAGAATAAAAAAGGGACATAAATACAGGGTGGGGCAAAAGTAGGTTTATAAATTTGTATGGAAAATAGTACAATAATTTGTAAATAATAAGAATAAACTCTTGTGTTGCATACTCACAACTGTAAACCTACCTTTGCCCTACCTGGTATAGAGTCAGTGAAAATACTTTTTAAAAAGATTCTCTGAAAAACTTTAAGTGATAAACTTGAAATTTTTAAATTTTGATGAAATTAGTCTCTTTTGGGAAATATGAGTTGAGTGGTTTTTACTTTTTCTCTGAGTTTCTTGGACCTGTGGCGTTATGTCTACCATAAAATTTGGAAAATTCTGGGTCATTATTTCTCCAAATATTCTTCTGTTTCATACTGTCTTCTTTTGGGATTTCAGTTACACGTGTTAGATTGTTTAAAGACCAGCAACTCTTTGGATGCTCTCTTCTTTTTCTCTCCATTATTTTGATATTACCTATCTGATCTTGCATGTTTTTCACCTTTCCCTTAGAGCATTTAGCACATTAATCACAGTTATTTTAAATACCCTGTCAGATAATTTTAAAATCTGTGTCATATAAGAAGCTGGTTCTGTTGATTACTTTGTCTCTTGGTAATGTTTTGTTTTTCTTACCTTTTCCTAAGCTTTGTAAATTTTTCTGCTGAAAATTGGATACCTTGTGTAGGACAGTCGACTGAGGTAAATAGTTTTTATGCCTGGTTATACGCACACCTTTCCTTCTGCTGGGACTTTAATGTGGGGGATTTGAGTTAATAGTTAGAAGCTGGGCTGGGTTTGAGGTTTGTTGTTTCTGTGGTTAACCCTCATTACACCACAGACTTCAAATTCCTCTAACAATATCTTATTTTTAGATTGGGGGCTGGTTTGCCAAAGCATTTTCTCAGTGGCTCTAGGTCTTCCCTTTGCATAGCACCTCAGAGAGGGTCAATCTCCAGCAGTATTCCAGTTACCTGTTACAGGAAGTTGGCTGGGCAGAAGACACCTCTGTCCTATTGCTCTGACAAAGTCTCAGCCTTCGGCTGCACTGTCCCTGAACCTGGGGTATTTGGCCTTCTTAAGTACTCCTGCCGGACCCCCAGCTATAGTCCTAGGCTCAAATATAGTCCTGCCCCTTCCTCAGATACAAAAATTTCCCTAGTGCCCCAAGGAGATTAGTATTCCAAGCAAATTAAACCTCTTATTCCCTAGAGGAGGCAAGCAAGAGTTAGTGCCCCTCCCGTGTTGGCTGCTATTACCCTTCCTCAGGCCTGTACCTTTGACCTCTCTTTCTCAAGATTCTCATCCATCTTTTTTGTGTATACCTGTTGTGGCCCATGAAGAGGTTTGTGAACTTTGCTGCCCCCTTGGGCTCCATACTTGGCCTCCATCAATTTGATACTTATTCTAGTTGAAATATGATTAATAGCTTCTGACTGCTTCTGCCCTTGTCTCTCCTTAGATTTGGGGCTAGTTGGTTGCCCTCTGACCTCACTTCTATGGGTTCAACAAAAGCCATGAACGTAGAGTTTGACTGGCATTTTTTCTTTTTTTAATTGAAAGGGTGGGCACAATGCTCTTTCTGACTCTCTAGATTCCTGACCAGAATTCAAAAGTCTTTATTATTATAAATTTGAAATTACTTTGTAATTTTTATGTCTTCCTTTTCTCTGCTTTTTCCTCCTTTATTGCTTTTTATTGGCTTTTGTTTTTCTTTCTCTCTTCTAGTGTGACTTTCATAATTTATTTTATATTAGTGTATATTACTTGAAAAATACTGAAAATGCTTACTTGACTAAACAAAGACTAAAGTTAGTAATTATCTCTGTCTTCCTTCCAAACTGTAGTAAGGGCCTTAGATGAACTTCATGTGCTCTTCTTCCATCTTCAGATCTTACATTTTACTGTTATTGTATATCTTTTTTTATACATCCAAATTACTAGACGTTATTGTTGTTTTATGGGGTCTGTGCTCATTTGGATTTGTCTACCTATTTTACCTTTTTTTTTTCTCTCTATTCTTTTATTTAAGTTTCTTTCCAGTTTCACTCATGTAATTATACTCTCACTTTCTGAAAATAAATATGCTTTCTCTCACTCTTGTGTAAAAGTTTAGCTGAGCATACTATTGGAGGATGAAATTTATTTTTTTAAGCACTACATATTTTTCCTGATGATATGTCTGCCAGATATTTCACTTTCCCTCTTCACAGACTCAGATTTTACCTTGATTTGCCTCTTCTTTTCTTTAGCATTCTAAGCTTTGTTACATTCTCTCTTGGTGAGGATTTTATTTGTCCTGTTTGGGACTAGTTGTGTTTCCTAAACTTCATTTGGGTTTATATGTAGTTTCTTTTTTTTTTTTTTTCAGTTGTAAAAAACTCTCAACTATTATCATCTCTTAGATCAGCAATTTTCAGCTGGTGTGCTGCAAGAATTTTTAAAACATGCAATACCTGACTATTTAGTCAGGGTCATTGACCTCTTTTCCCTTAGGTCAGGGGTGGGAAACCTTTTTTCTGCCAACAGCCATTTGGATATTTATAATATCATTCGAAGGCCATACAAAATTATCAACTTAAAAATTAGCCTGCTAAATGGGAAATATCTGTAAAACTATTAACAATAAAACATATATTTTTAAAAAGCCTGCTATATTTGGCCAAACATTTAATTAACTCCCCCCTAATGACCTGGCAGGGCTAAAGCAAAGGATTTTGCTGGCCTTATATGGCCCGTGGGCCAGTTGTTCCCCAACCCTGCCTTAGGTTGTCAAATAAAAAAAGGACAACAGCCAACACAACAGTAGCCACCCTATCTGAATGAATCAAAATTATATCTATTTTGTTGTCAGATTGGCAAAAATATAATATCTTTTGGGTGTGCCGGGAGAGAAAAAAGGTTGAAAATTGCTGTCTTAGGCCATCATTTCTCACCTCCTTTTTTTTTTCTTCTATTTTATCCTGCAACCCCTACTAGGCAGGTTTTTTGTGTTTTTTTTTTTTTGTACTTTCTTATTCTCTTTTCTATGTCTGATTTCTGAGACACTAATTGTTTCTTCAATATATTTAATCTAACCTTTAATTGGATTTTTAATATCAGTGGCTATATTAATTTTAGAAATTGTACTTGGTTATTTTTTTTAATTTGTCAAATTTTATTGACAGTGACTTGTGCTTTGCTTTTGCTTCCTTTTTTATGTCCAATAATTTTGAACATAAATTATTTTATATAAAGTCCCTGTGATTTTATGATATAGAGTTCTCAGTAATCTCTTCTTGCTATTTTTTTATCTACTGTTTCTCATTCATAGGCAGTTTTTGGGTTTTATGTGTGTTTTGTCATTCTGGGTCATGGAATTGTAATCAGGGTGCAGGAGGAGTTTTATCTGTGGGAATTCTTTGCAGCTTATCTTGAAGGTATGTTCCTCTGAAGTATAGTTATTTGTTTTAATGGTAGAAGGCAAGGCAGTAGAAAGAGGTGGTGGAACATTTTGAATACAGTACTGAGAGTTTAACTACAATTTTGTACACAGACAGTATTTGTTGAAAATGAAAAGGAAGAGAGTAATATAGAGGCATTACTTAGAAAGGTGGCATTTCTTCTGTGAGACAGAAAGATAAGTAAAAATGAAGATGAAGAAACCCGGAAGTGGTAAAAAATGTTGGAGCTTAAATCTATTATATAATCTAGATTTTTTTGTTAAAAGTAGAGGCAGGGTCGATTTCAGAATAGATACAATAATAGCAACAATTGAGCATTTATTAAGTATCTTAAATTTCAGGCATTGTGTGAGATTCCTTTCATAAACTTTTCTCATATAATTCTCACAACACAGCCTTGAAAGGCAAGTGGTAATATCTATGCTTATACCAGTGTACTGAAATTTGATGGGATTAGATAACTTGACCAAGGCTGAAGAACTGTTAAATGAGGAGCCAGATTTTACTTGTTTTTGGTTATGAAAATTCCTATTGTTGCTTTCAGGCCCCTGAAATATTAGAATATTTTGAGGTTGAATAGAATAATTTGAGGTTGAGAAAATTCAGGCTGGTTTAAGCCTGAATGGAAAAATTATCTCCAGTCACTTGATTCAAGTTCTGTGGGGTTTTTTTTAGCATGTCCTATAATTAAATACACAAAGCAGCTAGTGTTTGAGTTCTTACTATATATTAAGCTAGTTACATGTATTATCTCAATTAATTCTGAAGAAAATCAAATGAGAAATAGGTAGTATTTTTTAAATTTTTTTTAATTTATTTTAGAGAGAGGAAGGAATAGAAAGAGAGAAAAAGAGAGACAGGAAAATATCGATGTGAGAGAGAAACATCAACCCATTGCCTCCTCAATGTGCTCCAACTAGGGACTGAACCCACAACCTAGGTATCTGCCCTGACTGGGAATCTAACCTGCGACCTCTCGGTGTATGGGATGATGCTCCAACCAACTAAGCCACAGAGGCCAGGATAGTAGTATTTTTATATACCCTTTCAAGTGAGGAAACTGAGACTCAGAAATATTAACTAGTTAGCTTAATCACCAAATAGTAAGCCAGAATTCAAAATCAGTCCATGCTCCATGAAAGTAGACTGTTCTGTGCATTGGAGGAATGTAGACATGCACATGGAACATTTTGTGACATCAGGTTTACGTCCAGTAAATGGTGATGGCATCTTCAATTGGTCTGTGCTTTATTTGGAGAATTGGAAAGAAGAGCTAAATTCATCCTCATCCTGTATCTACCCACTTTGTACTACATTGCCTATTTCAGAAATTAATACCTTCAAGTTTTGTGTGACCATCCTTATAGTTTATAGGTATTTATTATATAATGGTAAATTGAGCTAGAATGGGAGTTTCTAATTATGGACCTTATGTATTCATTTAGATAATTTGATTTTAAAGCAGTTTTATAAATCTTTTACTTTTTTTAGTTTTTAAGTATTTGTTGAATAAAATCAACCTATAAGTAATATACCAACATTTTTTATAATGTTGTATAAGCATGAAATGGGTAGGTAGAAATTTGTGAGTTTTTTCAGGCCTTTTATCTGTATAATCTGAGTATTTGTATTTTTTATTATTAGAACCAGATCAATAGTAACCATCTTCGAAGAGCAGAACAAGAGGTGATCAGTCTACAGGAGAAGGTGCAGTATCTTTCTGCGCAGAACAAAGGACTGCTTACTCAATTAAGTGAAGCAAAACGCAAACAAGCAGAGATTGAATGCAAGGTAAACATATCAAGTAGCTAGTTGTTTTTGTCAATATAAAAATTCCTTTTTTGTTTTATCTCGTTATTGATTACATCATCTTTAAACCAAGTAAAGCCATAAGAAACTAGTTTAATTTTCCAGTTTTTCTGATCTTGGTTTGGTGGTTGCTTTCAGACCAGGGCAGGGCATCTTGCTCTGAGGTGGATTTCAGGCAGGAAACCTTGTTTTCAACCACTTGGTTAAGTGCCAGTGCATGAAATTAAGTTTACTAAGGGGTTAAAACTGGTATCTGTCTGCAACATTTCTTTTGACCTGTAGCCCTTTAAAACCAAAGCTTTTAAGGTCTCAACCAAGAAGATAGGTAATTTATAGAGGTTAGGGCAGCTCTGCCTTGATAGGTACTTTATTAGTGGGCAGTGAATGTATTCACATGTTTTCTGGATAGAGTAGAGAGCAAAAGAAATGGGTGTGTGCCAATGGGTTGGGTAAACTGTGTCCATTTCTCATTACTTTAATAAGTTTTTCTATTTTTGTGTGAAGTGTTTGAATTCATAAAGCATGTAAAAGCATTAGAATGCAAGTACGTTTTTTTCCTGAAATAAGTTTATAGTATAGCAGTGGTGAAAGAAAGAGGAGATGGGAAGTGTGTGTGAAATAAAGAGATGACTGTGGTCTAAGCATTAGAATGGATTGCTGAGGACAAGTTATGGGATTTAAAAAACAAACTAGATATCCATCTTTCCATGGTGAGATAGTAGGAATGATGCCCTTTAAAGATTCCAGTCCTATTATTCTATGATAAGAAATAAGACTTTCAATGGCACATATAAAGCTGTAATTCCATCAACTTGTTCTGGTGTCATTAAAAACCAAGAGTGAAGCTTGAGTGGTTTATCAGTGTCACTGAAATCCAGAGATGAAATTACATCCTAATTAATATGCATGGCTGTTACAATTTACACTGACAGAAATCTGTAGGCAGTACTGAAATTTGTACTAATTTCAGAGGAGTCCCTCTTGAAGGATATGACTAGACTAATTTAGAAATAAAATGATGTGGCATGAGTTTATATCAACTTGATTTGCTATACTAATATTTTACTGAGTGTTTATTATGCTATATTGTCTCTGCTGACTCATTTTTATTAAAGAACTAAATGTAATGTTTTTAATTATTGCTGTAAGTTTTTGTTAAAGCATGTTGATAAAACTGTTAATTGGATTTAATATTGCTCCTCAAATGCCTTACCACCTTTTAATCAAAGTAAAGTGTTCTTTGGAAATAAATATTTGGGGAGTTTGCTGATGAATATAATTTTCTTTGAATTTATCTAAGCAATAGGCTCAGATTTGGAATTTTAGAGAATTTAAGAACTCTTTTGAGATTTAAAAAATTTTTAATTGTTCATTAATACCTCTGTGAAGTATGTATGTTACAGATGCTGACTCTGATATTTCCCCTGCGTTTAAGCTGTATATTGATTTATTTAATCTTTTATAATGCCTTTTGCCTATTTCAAGAATGACTAGTGTGTTATTTGTCTCTCTAGCACCTAGTACATTCTGATTAAGTGTATTTTACCTTGTTATGTTGGAACAATTCAGGAACAAACCTATCTTTCAAGGAAGCCTGTCCTTCAATTATATAAATCTGATTCATTTTCATTTAGTTTTATATAATTATAGTTTATTATTTGTTGATAAACAATAGTAAAGTTAATTTAATTTTTATTTATTTAAAATGTCAGGGTGCTATTTTAATATTAATATTAATATTATTTTCCCTCTGTAACTGAATTTGAATGTTCCCAATTTAAGATGAGATAGTACAAGTTTGTGATCCCCAATATGAAAATCCCGATCACTATAAAACCCAAAGGTTTTTTTTCATAAATTTTACACAAATTCATTTGGAAGCAAGACCTGATTTGAATTGAAATATGATCATTTATCATTTGTATTTATCCCAGTTGGTGTGGGTATTTGTACTTCACTGCCTCATTGTGTTGAGCATTGAGTATACTGTTTCATATGGATACCGCCTCAGCTCCTACTGGATAATACTGGTTTATACACTGTATTACTTTTGTAAAATCTAAAAAAATCTGAAATTTCATAGCACACCTTGTCCCTAAGAGTTCAGTAATGGGATTGTGGGATTTTCTACATAAATAAGAATTTGAAGATTATAGGAAGATTTTAGGTTCTCTAGTTCTACATATATTGACAAAACATATATTAATTTATATACAAACTTGTAAAATTGTGTAATAAATAATGTTAAGTAAGGAAAGTCAGTCAAGGTATTTTACTATGATTATAATACTAATATTATAACACCCTTCTATCTCATTCTCTTCCTGACCCTACCACATACCTCTTCTTTCATTCCCCCCCTCCCCCAGGTTTATTATTATAAGTCCTTATAGAGTTTCTTTTTGGCAGATACTGTGAAGTAAATGTTCATACTTTTTCTTGTCCTCACTCTTTTACATGAAAGTTAGCATACTATATATTCTGCTTTTGCTTTGTTTTTCTGTTCATATGTTTTCTAGAGTTATAAATACCAGTTCTTGAAGAGTCTTCTCATTATTGATGGGCACATGGGTTGTTCCCAGTGTTTTACTACTATAAACAGAGTACCAGGTGTACCGGTTAATCATGCACATTTTTTTCAATAGATGGAGTTACACATATGTTGATATATATGCAATTTGATATGTATGCTATTTTGTTGTATTGACAGCAAGCTTCAAAACTTCATATGTCAAATTTTCTGAAGGTGTTAACATCATAGATATTTTTACGCTTAAAAAATGTCGAATTTCGTGCCAAAAATAAGAGCATTTGCGGGAAGTTTTAATTCATTATTTCGAAGAAAAGTGCTGCTGAAAGTTATCATATACTTTGGGAAGCTGATGGTGAACATACTTCATCTCAAGATACTTGTGAACGCTGGTTTAAATGCTTTAAAAGTGACGATTTCGGTGTGAAAGACAAATAACGTCCAGGTCAACCGAAAAAGTTTGAAGACCAACAATTACAAGCATTATTGGATGAAGATGCGTGTCAAACTCAAAAACAACTTGCAGAAAGATTAAACATTGCTCAGCAAACAATTTTCGATCATTTACAAGCAATGGGAAAGATTTTAAAGGAAGGAAAATGGGTGCCACATCAACTGAACGAAAGACAAATGGAAAACTGAAAAGTCATCAGTAAAATGTTGCTTCAATGGCACGAAAGAAAGTCTTTTTTGCATCGAATTGTGACTGACGATGAAAAGTGGATTTATTTTGAGAATCCTAAACGCACAAAATCAGGGGTTGATCCAGGTCAACCATCAACATCGACTGCAAGGCCAAATTGCTTCAGAAAGAAGACAATGCTTTGCGTTTGGTGGGATCAGGAAGGTGTGGTGGTATATTATGAGCTTCTAAAACCAGGTGAAACCTTTAATACTGATCGCTACTGACAACAAATAATCAATTTGAACCATGCTTTGGTCGTGAAACGACCAGAATATGCCAGAAGACACGGCAAAGTAATTTTGCTTCATGATGACGCACCATCACACACTGCAAAACCAGTTAAAGACACATTAAAAGATCTTGCCTGGGAAGTATTAACCCACCCACCGTATTCACCAGACCTTGCTCCTTTAGAATACCACTTGTTTCGATCGATGGCACACGCATTTTCTGAGCAGCACTTCAAAACGTATGAAGAAGTGGAAAATTGGGTCTCTGAGTGGTTTGCCTCAAAACAAGAAAAGTTCTATTGGGACAGTATCCACAAATTACCTAAAGATGGGGGAAATGTGTAGCTAGCAATGGACATTACTTTGAATAAACCACTTTTGATGTTTCTCTTGAAATTATCATGTTTTCTTTGATTACAAAATCCGCATTATTAACCAGTACAACTGGTATAGTGAATAACCTTATAACATACATAATTTCAGATGTATAGAAATGTATCTACACATTCTTATAGGATAAATTCCTGTAAATGTTATTGTTTGGTGAATGGGTAAATGCATTTGTTCTTTTCATAGATTTTGTCAAAGTACCCTCATTTTGTACTTTGACCAGCAGGGCATTATGGTACCTGTTTCTTCGTCATGTTACTTACAAAGTGTCTAGGCAAATATTTTCTTTTTAAATAGATGTAATTTACATATTCTAGGACAGTGATTCTCAAATTGGTTTGTGAGGAGGTGAGATTATGAGGCTTCAGAGAATGATGTCATCTACTTATGTATTTGAGAATTAAGTCAAATATTTGGCTGTCTTCTGTCAGTTACTCTTATAGGCACTGAGGATACAGTGAAGAAGGTGGGCATAATGTTTAGTGAGATAATAAGTAAAAATTGGTAAGATCATTACTAATGATATACACTGGACTGGGAGTTAAGAGGAAGTGGTCATTAAGATGCAGTGCTAGAAGGTGGTATGAGAAGTGGGACCTAAAGAGTAGGAAAGAATCAGTCTTGTGAAGAGCCAGCACAAGATCCCTGCATGAATAGGGTCACAGAGTTCAAAAGCAGGAAAGAACTTGGTTGCTGAGTCTTGTACATAACGAAAAGCTTAATGAGATGAAGCCAGGGAGATAGGCTGTGACTCTACTTCTTACACGTAAATTTTTATACTCATGGCAACGAGTTTGGGTTTTGCTCTGTGGGAGGCTAGTGAAACATTTTAAGTAGGAAAGCAATATATGATATGTTTTCTGTTTTACTGTATTTGCTTCAGATTTTTTTACTTTTTAAAAAAAGTCGTAAAAAAGTGTTTATTGACTTAACCCTTTGCACTCGCTTGCTTTTTTCTCGAGCTGCTACTGATGCTAACCGTGTCGAGTCACACTCGACATCCGAGTGCAAAAGGTTAAGAGAGAGAGAAACAACATAAGAATCATTGATTGGCTGTCTCCTGCACACCCCATACTGGGGATCATGCCCAAAATCCGGACTTGTGCCCTGACCTTCTAGTTCATGGGTCAGTGCTCAACCACTGAGCCACACTGGCTGAGATATTTTTACTCTTGATTTTAAAATAATTTTATGTTTAAAGAAACGTGGCAAAGATAGTGCGGAGAATTTCCATAGACCCTTTAATCAGCTTGTCCTGATGTTAACATCTTACATAACCATGGTACATTTATTGATTCTAAGAAATGAAAGTTGATACAATGTTAGTCCTAGACTACAGATTTTATCAGATTTTCCCGTCATGTCTCAGTTTCCTCTAATCTGTGACAGCACGGATATTGTAGAATATGGTTTTAGAGTTTTTTCTTTGTGACATTTTGAAGTGGTGGGGTAAATATTATGCAGAATTGTGATACAATCTAATTTTTATTATTTGTAGTACAATGTAAATATTTATTAACACTTATTCTTCAGAAAGAATATAATTTTTAAAACGTTATATACTAACATTGTTAGTATTCATATCTTTGTTATTCTGTTGTTCTGGTTAAGGGTTTGAAAGTTCTTAATGTTCTTTCATAAAAAACTTTCAGTCACCAATAATTTTAATAAATTTAATTATGTAAATTTTAATTTAAATATTTTGAGCAATATTAATTTATATGAATGATATTTCTTAATATTTAAAGATGGGATGCTATCCTATATTTTCATTTCATATCAAGTTTAGGAGATAATGGCTTTTTCTCATTTGATGGGCTTATTTGTTATTTTCTAAATTTTAAGATAGGTTACAGTGTTTCTGTTTCCGTATTAATTTATCTTTAGCTTGGTTAATTATATGGTTTATTATTGGCTTGTTGTGTTTGCCACCCTAGAACAAGGAAGAGGTGATGGCCGTGAGACTGCGGGAAGCAGATAGCATAGCTGCTGTGGCTGAACTGCAGCAGCACATCGCTGAGCTTGAAATCCAGGTACCATATGGACATAATAAAATACACATACAAACAGTGCAATCATTCTCTCTCCCTCTGTGCCTGAACAATTATATCTTCATCCTGAAAATGACTGTGATTCTGTTTTCAGCACTTACTCATTTCTAAGTCCATTCTTTTTATTGTTGTATGTGTATAGTTCTGTGACATTAAGTACATTCACATTGTTGTGCAGCTAATCTCCAGAACTCTTCATCTTGCAAACCTAAAACTCTATACCTATTAAACAACTCCCCATTCTCCTCTTTCCCAACCCTTGGGAACCACACATTCTACTTTCTGTCTCTGAATTTGACTATTTTAGGTACCTCATATAAATATAGTCATGCAGTGTGTCTTTTTGTGACTGGCTTATTGCACTTAGCATAATGTTATTAAGGTTGATCCATGTGGTGGTATGTGTCAGAATTTCATTTTTAAGGCTGAATAATATTCCATTGTGTGTGTGTGCCACATTTTGTTTATCCATTGATGAATACTTGAGTTGCTTCCAGATTTTGGCTATTGTGAATAATGCTGCTATGAACCTGGTGTACAAATATCTGTTAGAGTCCTTCCTTTCAATTCCACCTGTAAGTGGAATTGCTGGATCCTGTGGCAATTCTGTGTTTAAGTTTTGAGAAGTTGTTACATTATATTTCACAGCAGCTGCAGCATTTTACATTCCCACCAGCAATGCACAAGGGTCTCGATTTCCTCACATCCTCACCAACATGTATTAATTTTGTTTTCTTTTTTCAATACCAGCCATCCTAATGAGTGTGTCTGGTATCTCACTGTGGTTTTAATTCGCATTTCCTTAATGATTATTAATATTGAGCATCTTTCATGTGCTTATTTGTCTTTTGTGTATCTTCTTTAGAGAAGTGTCTATTCATGTCTTTGCCCATCTTTTAATGAGGTTGTTCTTGTGTTTTAGAAGTTCCTTATAGTGTCAATCCCTTATCAGATATGTGGTTTACAAACATTTTCTCCCATTTCATGGGTTGCCTTTTCACACTTATTTTCCTTTGATGTACAAAAGTTTTTTGTGGTTTTTTTTTTTTTTTTGAAGTCCAGCTTACGGGGTTTTCTTTTGTTGCCTGTGCTCCAAGTCCATTTGTGAATGATAATGATCACATTTCTATATTGTCAAAGCTGTTTTCAAAAGAAAATTCAAAGCTTTAAAAATAACTGTTTTGTTATTTCTTCTTATACAATACTAGAGGCCTGGTGCATGAATTTGTGCACGGGTGGGGTCTGTACGGCCCACCCTGATTGGGGCCGATTGGGTCGGGCTGACTGGGGGGAGGGACCAGGGGTGGGACCAGCCATGGGGGAAGGGCCACTGGTTGGTGGGCCGGCCCCATCCCCTTGTCGAACTCCCAGTGGAGGGGACAATTTGCATATTAGCCTTTTATTACATAGGACTAGGGGCCCAGTGCACGAGATTTGTGCACTGGGGAGAGGGGAGGGCCCTCAGCCCGGCCTGAGCCCTCTTGCAGTCTGGAACCCTCGGGGGATGTCCAACATCCCTCTCTCAGTCCGGACTCTTGCAGTCCGGGACCCCTCGCTCCTTACCGCCCGCCTGTAGCAGAGGCGGGAGAGGCTCCAGCCACCGCCGCTGCACTTGCCAGCCGTGAGCCTGGCTTCTAGCTGAGCGGTGCTCCTCCTGTGCAAGTGCACTTGCCACCAGGGGACAGCTCCTGCATTGAGTGTCTGCCCCTTGGTGGTCAGTGCACATCATAGCGACCAGTCATTCCGCCATTCAGTCGATTTGCATATTATGCTTTTATTATATAGGATAAGGCCGTGGTCGGCAAACTGCGGCTCATGAGCCACATGCGGCTCTTTGGCCCCTTGATTTTGGCTCTTTCACAAAATACCATGGCCTGGGCGAGTCTATATTGAAGAAGTGGCACTAGAAGAAGTTTAAGTTTTAAAAATTTGGCTCTCAAAAGAAATGTCAATCGTTGTACTGTTGATATTTGGCTCTGTTGACTAATGAGTTTGCCGACCACTGGGATAAGGTAATACGTACATTTCCAATATAGGCAAAGTATTATGCTTAAAATCTTATTTCTCTCACAGTTTTTTATTTTGGTCTGTTCCAGGCTATAAATACAGTTTTCTCTGCAAATCTAGAATTTTCTTCCCACCTGAAAAATAATTTTGTCCTTAAATTTCACTTGAAATTCAGTTAATTTCTGCCCTAGCCAGTTTGGCTTAGTGGATAGACCATCAGCTGCAGACCAAAGGGTTCCGGGTTCAATTCTGGTCAAGGGCATGTACCTTGATTGCAGGCTCCTCCCTGGCCCAGACCCTGATTGGGACATGTAGGATGCAACCAATTGATGTGTTCTAAGACTTACATATTATAACCTCATCTTTTGATCTGGGTCAAAAGTAATCACAACACATTATGATTTGTATAAGTTTATTAAAAGGTATTTTTTATGTCCTGTTGATATTACCCATAAAGTAGCACATATTCAGAAAAACTTAAGGCATGCATAATATATTTATAATCAGCTATTTACGTTGCTATCATATGCAATTCTAGTTTAATATGTACTTTTCTAACATCAAGAAAATTATAAAATTTTTATACATCAGTCACAAAATATCAAGATTTAAATCACTCTTTTTATTGATTCTGAATTACTTATTAAAATGAAGAACTTGGTATAATGCATGTTTTATTTAAAATGAAATATAACATTTCATTTTTGAAAAATATAAACGAAAATGCATGAAATTTTTACTATCAATAGCAGTATGTTAGCATCAAATGGCACTTGATTAAGTGATCACTGGAATTCTGATGGCCAGATTCATTGGTATTTTTTCAGTGTTTATCTTGCTTGATCATATCTCATTTGTCATTGTTGACCTCTTATCCTCTTTACATTGTCTCCTCCCTTGGCTTTCCTAACAACACTCACTTTTGACTTTCTTCATTCATTCTAAACTGTTGTTTTCAGTCTTCTCTATCAGTTCTGAATCTTTGTATTCTTCCAAAATCCGAGTTTTGGGTGTTTTAAAAACTGTATTCAAATGAAAAGTCTCACCTACATGGCTTCCGGAGCAATCTTTACAAGTGATTCGTAATATGTGTCCATCCCTAGCATGTGCTACTTTATGAGGGATATTATCAACAGAACATAAAGGATACCTTTTAATAAACTTACTAGAGGCTCATTGCAGGAAGATTCCTGCAAGAATAGGGCTTCCTCGGGCCTATTCCTGCAAGAATAGGGCTTCCTGCGGCTGTCTCTGCTGCCCTGCCTGCTTCCCTCCCTTCTCCGCTGCCCTGCCTGCTTCCCTCCCTTATCCACCGCCCTGCTTGCTTCTCCACAGCTTCACTCCCTTCTGCAGCACTTGGCTTCCTTCTACTCAGTCTTTAGTCTTTGCTCTGCGCCTGGATATGCAAATTAACTGCCATCTTGATTGGGTTAATTTGCATACTCGCTCCTGATTGGCTTGTGGGCATAGTGGAGGCATGGTCAATTTGCATGTTTCTCTTTTATTAGATAGGGTATAAATCAAAACATGTTGTGATTACTTTTGACCAATAATAGTTAAACCTTTTAAAAATTATTAGCACAATAATACAGAGTTCATAAAGCAAAATTATAATCCTACTAGAGTCCCGGCGCACAAAATTCTAAACTGATGGCCTGTGATCAGGGCCATCTTCCTTGGCTGCCGGCAGCCGGCCCAGCCACCCACCACCACCCACCCCCGGTTCCCTGTTCGCCATTGGGCAATTGGAGCCTGCCAGCCGGGGGGAGGGACTGAGAGGTCGGCCATTCCTGCCCACTCACCGGCCCCACCCCTGTTGCACGTCATCCTCTGTGTGTGGGGTGACTGGTGGGTCTGGGGCCTTGGCTTGGCGCTACCCACATCCTCCACTACCCACCCTCAGTTCCCCGTTTGCCGTCTGGCATTCGGAGCCTGCCGGCCGGGGGGAGGGACCAAGAGATTGGCCGTTCCCGCCCACTCACCAGCCCCACCCCCGTTGCATGTCATCCTCTGTGTGTGGGGCGACCGGCGGGGCAAGGGCCTTGGCCTGGCGCCGCCCGAGTCCCCCACCACCCACTCCTGGTTCCCTGTTTGCCATCTGACAATCAGAGCCTGCCGGCCGGGAGGAAAGACCAAGAGGTGGTCAATGTGCCTCATAGCAATTGGTCGAGCAGTCGTTCTGGTCATTTCACCATTCGGTCGATTTGTATATTACTCTTTTATATATATAGATATAATAAATGCCTAATATGCTAAGTGTCCCATCGGCCGTTCAACCAATCAAAGTGTAATATGCGAATGATATGCTAAGGCCACTCAACTGCTCGCTATGATGTGCACTGACCACCAGGGGTCAGACAGTCAGCTGGTTGACCAGTCGCTATGACGTGCACTGACCACCAGGGGACAGTCGCTCTGACCAGTAGGTTAACTTGCTCCTGGAGTCTGGCCGATCAGGACTGAGTGAGACAGGCCAGACACGCCCTGGAGCCCTCCCGCTCTCCCTCCCCAGCTGGCCAACCTCCCACTTCCCTCTCTGGCCCCGATCATGCACCGGGAGGGGGGCGTCCCTGGGCCTGGCCTGTACCCTCTTGCAATCCAGGACCCCTCGGGGGATGTCAGAGAGCCGGTTTCAGCCCGATCCTGCAGGCCAGGCCAAGGGACCCCACTGGTACACGAATTTGTGCACTGGGCCTCTAGTATGTATATAAAAACTTTATCCATATGACCACTATAGAAAATATTGCCTTTACTCCATAGTCTACCCAATCACAACCTGTTCCCTTATCATGAATTTTATGGTAATCCTAAAATTTATGGTGATTACCATAGAACTCCTTATAGTTGTGTCATCTTTGTATGCATCTCGGATCCACACAGTTTAGTTTTCCCAGTTTCTGAATTTTGTATAGTCATTAAATATTTTCATTTTTGTCTCTTATTCCTTGTTCAACATTATGAGTCATCATTTTTATTGTCATACATATTCTATTTTATGAATATATCACAATGTATTTGTCCATTCTAATATTAGTGGTCATTTAGGACTTTCCAGATTGGCACTATTCTGAACAGTGCTGTGATTATGAGCAATCCTGTGCACTATACTAACCACCTGTACACGAGTTCCTCCAGCATGTATACCAAGGTGCGGAATGGCTGGGTCAGAGGGCATGGAGATATTCAACTTTATTTTCTAAAATGCACCAGATTAGACTCCCAACAGAATCATATGAAAGTTCTTGTTGTTCCATATCCTCCCCCAATACTTGGTAGTGTCAGATGTTTCGATTTCTGCCAGTTTGGTGGGTATGCAGTGATATTTCATCATGGTTTTAATTTCCATTGACCTGGTACTAACAGTTTTGGCCATTTGGATTTCCTCTTTTGTCAAGTACCTGTTAGTCTTTTGTGTATATTTTTCTGTTGGGTTGTCTTTTTCTCATGGATTTCTAGTTCTTAATTGAGGCTATATTTTGCAAATTTGTACTCTCTTACTCTACGACTTGTCTTTTGTTGTTAGTGTTTTTAAATTTATTGTGTCTTTTAATGAATAGACCAATAGTCATTGTTGCTGTTGTTGTTTTTTAATATGTTTTTAGGGAGAGGAGGGGAGACGAGGGAAGAGGAGGGGAAAGGAGAGGAAGGGAGGGGAAGGGAGGGGAGGGGAGGGGAGAGAGAAAGAGAAACACCAATGATAGAGAATCATTGATGGCTGCCCTGACCAGGAATCGAACTGTGACCTCCTGGTTAATGGGTGGATGCTCAACCACTGAGCCACACCAGCCAGGCTATAGACCAATAGTTTTAATGGATAATGGACAGCTCCATCTGGAAATTGTAGACACTTCAAATTCACATGTTTAAAATCAAATGTATTCCTATTTCCAACTAAAATTGTTTTCTTCTTTTGTTTCTCAAGGCTTGATCAGTGGGATCATGTATTATTGAATTATTCAACTTAATAGGAATTTCACTTATGCTTTTCTTATCCTCTACCATATATACCAGGGCTGTTATATAGAGTGTGCAAATTTTCAACTTTACCTGATAATACCCAATTATTTTACCAAGTGCTTGTGCTAGTTAACATTTTTATCAACACTTTACCCCCTCACCTACTCTAGTAGATTTGCCTTCAAATAAAATTTTTGAAGAGCATGCAGAGCCCTCCTGTTGCTCATAGGGAAGGACACACCACTTAAAAAAAAAATCTCACCCAAGGATATGTTTATTGATGAGAGAGAGAGAGAGAGAGAGAGAGAGAGAGAGAGAGAGAGAGAGAGTAAACATCAGTGTGAGAAAAACATTGGTCAGTTGCCTCTCATATGCACACCAACTGGGGATTGAACCCGAAACCTAGGTATGTGCCCTGACCAGAAATAGAACCCAAAACCTTTTGGTGTACAGGGTGATGTTCCAACCATTTGAGCCACCCAGCCAAAGCTTCAAAAAATCTTAATAATTCATACAGATTAAAGTGTCTTGCCCAACTCTTCAGTTCCTTCAAAAGAGAAAAGACCTGAGTAAATGTAAAACTAAATCAAAGGTAATTTTAATGATTTCAGAAACATTTAAAAAATCTTCCTTAGCCTTTCTATATCTATCTCTGCCATTCCCTTAATTCATCTGCCTTCACAACTGACTAGTAACTTCCTGTCCAGTTTCCTTTTCTCCACCCTCGGCTCTTCCACAAAACTACCAGTTATCTTTCTAAAACATAAAACTTTTATTGACTGCCTTTTACCTACCAAATCACATCAAAGCTCCTCAGCATAAAATGGTTACCTTTTCATTATTAACCAACCTGCATTTCTAGCTTCATCTCTCACCATTACCTCCCCATCCTTCCTCCCCACCCCCTACACACATATACTCTCTTTTCAAAATTTCACATTCCTTCAGAATTCTGTACCATTCTACACATACTTTTATCAGTAGGTCACTACTTGTTAGGAAGGATTAAGAGAATTCAGACTCAGCCTAAATGCATTTATTATTATACAGAAGAAATTACTGAGCCTGGGCCCTTCTTTGAAATGTCATCGGAGAGAATTTAAATCTGAAAATTCAGGTATATTTATTGTTGGTGTTAATGGCTTTAATTACATGTAGATATTGGCAATTATCTTTTAAAGGAGAAAAATTGCTATCTCTTTGTAAATTGCTGTATTTTTCTGTGCCCCCTAGTCGTCTGCTTTTGAGGTACTTTTGCTTACTGAATTTTCCTTGGTTAGCTTGCTATTAACACACTTAGTAAATGTGTTTTCAGTAAACATCTTAATGATTCAACTTTTACTCATTTATTTACTTACTACATGCAGATTAAGACCCATAAATAGAGCTTTTGTTAAAACCTGAAACTCCTTTTTCAGTTCCAAGAATAATACATTTTAGGTTCTTCTTAGTCAAGGAAATATCTTATATTACTTTCAACTTCCACTAGGGGGAGAACTCCACTTAGTCAAACATTTTTATACTTCAAATCTCTTCAGACCAACTCTTTCAATTACTGTTACTCTTTTATGAATAAAATGTTTCAAACTCTTCACTTAGTAAATTACATTATTATATAAGCTGTTATTTAGTATAATCAAAGACTGCTTTTTAATGTAGTTATGAAAATTATACTTTTGTAAATGTCATTAGATTAAGAAATACTTATTTTTGTAAATACTACCATTATATAGTAGATATACTTATGAGGCTGAAATTTATTAAATTTATTTTAAAAGATTCTTTAGTCAACTTGACACTTTTATGATTTAAAGTTCATAATCTCCCACATATAATTGTTCTGAGATAACTACATCTGTAATATACTTAATATCCTCTACCATAATTCTCCCCCTCCTTTTTTGAGGAGGTATTTTATATTAGGGTTTCACAATGAATTTGACCTTTCTAAGTGTAGCGGCTTTAAAATTTTGGCATTTCCCTAGAACTGTTTGTAAAAGTTATCACCTACGGTATGTTTCTTCCTTCTCAACATGAATGGCGCTTATTGATGGATTTTAGTCACCATTCTATAGTAGTTATTTGGGTTGAACTGTAAGGTTCCAGTGTATATCATTTCAATATTTTGTGACAATTCAGAGTTACAATTCTGAATTTTAAATACTGTATAATCCTCTCACTTCATTCAGGTCTCCATTATTTTCTTAAATAAAGCTCCTTTGGCCAAATTTCTGTGTAAAATAATATTCCTATCCTAATCACTATATTCTCATGCTGCTATATATTTCTTCAGAACAATTTTTTGCCATAAATGATACATTTTTGTTTTTATGCACATTCTCCACCAAAATGGAACTCCACGAGCAAGGAATTTTTACCTGCCTTATTAAATTTCTGTGTTTTTCTGTGCTTGGTTTAGAATGCCTGTTACATAGCTATCACTCAGATATTTGTATTTGAAGAAATTAAATGAATACAATCATTCACTCACCTGCTGTTGTTTCTACAATAAGTGATTTTTAATGTATATAATTTGAGTATTCAGATGTTTAAAATTCAGACGTTATCCTATATTCACACACGTATCAATTTGTATACATCCTTTTATCAGTAGGTCACTACTTGTTAGAAAGGATTAAGAGAATTCAGACTCAGCCTAGATGCATTTATTATTATACAGAAGAAATTACTGAGCCTGGGCCCTTCTTTGAAATGTCATCGGAGAGAATTTAAATCTGAAAATTCAGGTATATTTATTGTTGGTGTTAATGGCTTTAGTTACATGTAGATAATGGCAGTTATCTTTTAAAGGAGAAATTTATTTTTTTTCTTGCTCTCTGCACATGTACTTTACAAGATAATTTGCTGGATGAATGCCTCAGACTAATGGAATTTCTTTAAGTAGCCTGCAGAGATAAATATAATATACCCTGATTGGAATAAAAAACTTCATTATCATTAGGAACAAGAGGCCTTTAGAATTCTAAATGACTCTGTGGTCACAACTTTTTGTCTTCTTAAAATTCCTAGAGATTTTGAAGTCAATCCTCTTATTAACTATCTCTTTGACAAGTTAACTTATTTTTTATTTACTCATTCAAAACTGAGGATCCTAAAGTTACCTGCCTTAGAGTTGTTGGGATTAAACGAGAAAGCATGTGTAAAGTGTCCTTCCTTAACTAGTCTCCAGAAAAACAGCTCAGAGAGTACCCAATATTAAAAAAAGCACATTCAGCTTTGTAGGGGATTCCAAAAATTACAACCAAACTGGAAAGTGCAGAAAGTATTTGCGTTTCCCTTAAAGTGTCTTTATCCACCACAGATAATGAATTTATCCCTTTGCAAGAATTGTGTATAGCTTCAAATTAAGAATTGCTTTGACTTTTTGGTTTTTCCTAAAATGTATACTTTAGTGAGCTTATTTCTGTCCACTGTAAGCCCTATTATTTAACTTACCCTTTATTATGTATCTTATATTTTGGGGAACATAGACTTTATTACTTGTAACTTTAATTCTCCCAGGATACTAATAATAAAAGTAGTAATAGTATCATTGATTGCTTTTGGGGAACGTCCAGCCCACAGGTTGTCTAAGGCCCTGGAATTCATCTGGTCTGTCCCTGCCAAAGCATTAGGGGTGAGTTAATTAAACGTTTGACCAAATAAAGCGGGCTAATTTTTAAGTTGATAATTTAGTATGGCCTGCAATAATGTTATATATATATATCCAAATGGCTCTTGGCAGACAAAAAAGTACCCCACCCCTGGCAGTATTAGTCACTTAAGTATATATTCTCTTATTTAGTCTTCACAACAACCACGTGGCCCTGGCTAGTTGTTCAGTGGTTAGAGCACCGGCCCAAGGACCAAAGGGTCACAGGTTTGATTCCTGGTCAAGGGCACTTACCTGGGTTGCAGGTTCTCCGGCCCTAGTATGGGCGCCTGCAGCAGGCAATCAGTCTATGTGTCTCTCTCCCGTAGATGTTTTTCTCTCTCTCTCCCCTTCTTCCTCCCTTCCACTCTCTCTCTCTCGAAATCAATGGAAAAAATATCCTCGGGTGAGGAGTAAAAAAAAAGCTAACAAAAAACAACCATATGACAAAATAGGTATTGTTAATATCTCCATTTTATAGTTGAGGAAACTAAGACATAGAGACGATTTTAAAATGAGATTTTGTTGTTTTTATGAGAAACCTACTCTGTAACTTAAATTCTGGGATTAAAATGAAATGTTTTTCTTTAATACTAAAAGTACTGTCATGGTAGTTTTATGAATTTTCTTAATAGCAGATCAAGTGCCTCCTATAACTCTGCTTATAACATAGTTTCTACCAGTTCACTGTGCATCGTTTAAAATCTTTTAGTAGCTTCCCATGGCTTTCACAACAAAGTTCAAATTCTGGCTCTCCTCACAAGACCTTTTCTGCTGATTCTTGCCTCATTTTGTACTTTTCTCAGCATATGCCTGTACTTGAGTCACAATAAATTAGTTAAGAATCCTTCCAGTCTGTCATCTGATTCACTCTTTGTTTTTCTTCTCTTCTCCTTTGAACTTATTTCAGAAAGGTGACTTGCTGTGATGTGTCTTCCCTGATGATGCCAACTCAGCCAATTTTGTTGTCTCTGCTCCTCTAACACTGTTATAGACCTTTCTTATACCATCTCATACTATTTTTTAAAATATATTTTTATTGATTTGAGAGAGGGAAGGAAGAGGGAGAGAGAGACAGAAACATTGATGAGAGAGAATCATCATCCGGGGATCGAGCCTGCAACCTTGGCATGTGCCCTGATCGGGAATCAAACCAGTGCCCTTCTCATGCATGGGCCAGTGCTCAACCACTGAGTCACAACAGCCAGGCCATCTCATGTTTTTTTAATCATTCTCATTTAAAACCCACATGTGAAGAAGATTAAATTACGAATTTAAATGAAGTAGTCGTTTCAAATCAACAAATATTTGTGGAGTATCTACTATGTGCCTGTCCCTATTCTAAACACTTTAGAAGAACTAGTGAACAAAACACAAAAATCCCTGTCCTCATCAAGCTTATGGTAGAGGGAAAAGTCAGATGAATAAAATAAATGAACCATATGTAGTATGTAATTTAGAAGATGATGAATGCAATAGAGAAAAAAAATGTAGGAAAGGGAGAAGGTTGAGGTGTTGATGCTATTTTAAATGTCAGAAAGGGCTCATTAGAACCTGATATAGACAAAGATTTGAAGCAGGTAAGACATGCAGATCTGCCGAAACCGGTTTGGCTCGGTGGATAGAGCGTAGGCCTGCGGACTGAAGGGTCCCAGGTTCGATTCCGGTCAAGGGCATGTACCTTGGTTGCGGGCACACCCCCAATGGGGGGTGTGCAGGAGGCAGCTGATCGATGTTTCTCTCTCATTGATGTTTCTAACTCTCTATCCCTCTCCCTTCCTCTCTGTAAAAAAATCAATAAAATATATTAAAAAAAAAAAAGACATGCAGATCTGGGGGAAGAAATCCCTGATAAGGGAGGGAATACTTAAGGCAAAGGGTCTAAGGCCAAAGAGTGTCTGAAGAGAGTCCCTGGGTGGAGTTAGAGGGGAAGTAGAGGAAGTCTGAGAGGTAAATAGGGCAGATTATGTAGGGCCCAAGAATTTAGGCCTTTCTCTGAGTAAGATGGAAAGTCATTGGAGGGTTTTAAGCTATGAGTGATCGGTCAGATGACATTTAACCTATTAAAAAGATTGAATTGATTCAGAAAACAACATTCAATAGAACTCTCTACTTTCCAGATGGTGGAACAAAACACAGAAAAGTTAATTTTGCTCAGTTAATTGAAGAAAATAGATGGGAATCGAACCTAAGCCTTCTGATATTTAACCTGTAATTGAGTTTATGTTTTGGTTATTATAAAGATAAATATAATAATTTGTCATGACCATATTAAAAGCTTCTGTGGGCTAAGCACATCTGTGAAATTAATTCTGCTTTGTTATAAGTAACGGAAAGGTTTTTATTTAAAACAGTTTAGTTCTACTCAAATCAAACTTTTTGTTCTTTTCCTAGTACCCAGTCACATTTACCCACTTTGGTTAGTTTGCCCAGCAGATAACCTCTTAGGATGCCTCAGATGGGCAATACCCCAACCACTCTTGGCTTAAAAACACCCACTCAAAATTCTGTTCTGACATAAAGTGAGGGGGTTAGGTTTAAATCAGTGTGCCCAGATCAGTGTGCAGTTTTGACACAATTGGAGAGGAAATGATAAAATCTTCACTATTGAACTTTAAAAGTATATATTTTAATAACATTACATTACCATGACATTACTAAGTGATGGAGTTTATCAGAAAACTTTGTGATCAATTCATGCTTTCCAACTTCCTGAGTTATTTGTTAGTTTCACGACAGGTGGTAGTTTTTATGCCAATTTGGCTAACAAACTTTCTAGGGGAAAATTTTTTTCCCCCTTGAAGCACAGTGTTTTCTGTTTTAAGCAACTTGATTATTAAAATACTTTTCATTTTTCTTTTTTTAAAATTAAATCTTTATTGTTCAGATTATTACAGTTGTTCCTCTTTTTTCCCCCCCATAGCTCCCCTCCACCCGGTTCCCACCACACCCCCTGCCTTTACCCCCCCCCCCCAACTGTCCTCATCCATACGTGTATGATTTTTGTCCAAATTCTTCCCGCACCCCCACACCTCTTTCCCCCCCGAGAATGATCAGTCCACTCCCTTTCTATGCCCCTGATTCTATTATATTACCATATTATTCTGTTCATCAGATTTTTTATTCACTTGATTTTTAGATTCACTTGTTGATAGATATGTATTTGTTGTTCATAATTTTTATCTTTACCTTTTTCTTCTTCTTCCTCTTCTTAAAGAATACCTTTCAGCATTTCATATAATACTGGTTTGGTGGTGATGAACTCCTTTAGCTTTTTCTTATCTGTGAAGCTCTTTATCTGCCCTTCAATTCTGAATGATAGCTTTGCTGGGTAGAGTAATCTTGGTTGTAGGTTCTTGCTATTCATCACTTTGAATATTTCTTGCCACTCCCTTCTGGCCTGCATAGTTTCTGTTGAGAAATCAGCTGACAGTCGTATGGGTATTCCCTTGTAACTAACTATTTTTCTCTTGCTGCTTTTAATATTCTCTCTTTGTCTTTTGCTCTTGGCATTTTAATTATGATGTGTCTTGGTGTGGTCCTCTTTGGATTTCTTTTGTTTGGGGTTCTCTGCGCTTCCTGGACTTGTAAGTCTATTTCTTTCACCAGGTGGGGGAAGTTTTCTGTCATCATTTCTTCAAATAGGTTTTGAGTATCTTGCTCTCTCTCTTCTTCTGGCACCCCCATAATTCGGATGTTGGTACGCTTGAAGTTGTCCCAGAGGCTCCTTACACTATCTTCATATTTCTGGTTTCTTTTTTCTTTTTGCTTTTCCGGTTGGGTGTTTTTTGCTTCTTTGTATTTCAAATCATTGACTTGATTCTTGCGATCCTCTAGTCTGCTGTTGGATCTCTGTATAATATTTTTTATTTCAGTCAGTGTATGCTTAATTTCTAGTTGGTCTTTTTTCATCCTTGAGGGTCTCGCTAAATTTATCGGCCTTTTCTAGAAAATTCTTGAAAAACCTTATAACCGTGATTTTGAACTCTATATCCAGTCATTTGCTTTCCTCCATTCCTTTCATTTGTGACCTGTTTCTTTGTCTCTGCATTTTGGCTGCTTCCCTGAGTTGATAGAGTGGCTTTGTTTGCTAGGTGTCCTATAGGGCCCAGAGGCTGTAGGGCCCAGTGGCTCAGCCTCCCTAGTTACCTGAGGTACACCCCTTTGTGGGCTGTGTGCACAGTCTTGTTGTAGTTAAGCCTTGATTATTATTGGTATCACTGGGAGGAATTGACCTCCAGGCCAGTTGGCTGTGAGGATCAGCTGTGTCCACGCTGGGAGAACGTCTGTGCTGGAGACACCCTTATGAGGCAAGACTTGCTTCAGTGGGGCTTTGGTGCTCACTGAGTCTGCCCCCTGAGTGTGTCCCTTATGGATCTGAGGAGTTGTAATCTGGATGGTCCCACTCTGACCCCTGGGTACACTGGCTCTTGGATCTCCAAGGAGGTGCTAATTTAGCCTCTGCCTGAGGCCATCCAGCAGGAGCTACAGAGAGATCTGCAGATTCCTCTTCTTTGTTTGAGTTTTGAAGGTGCCCAGATGAGGCCCAGCTGTGAAGCAATGCAAGCTGCTATGGGGTCTTGGGCCTTCTTTTGCATGTTCTGACTCAGCTACAGTTTGTTAGGTAAGTTTAGATTTCAAAGGACTAGACCATTCATATGAAAAGCCTCTGCTCACAGCTTGCATGGAGCGGAGTCTCAGGGTGGAGCAAACAGCAATGGCTTCCCATCAGCCCTGCCCTAAGAGGCCCCTGGGTCTCAGTGTCCCGCAGTAATCGCTGCAAGCACTTCTGAGAGAAAGCCGCCCTCGAGTTCCGCCCGCTGCCAGACAGTCCAGTTTCTCCCCGTATGAGTCTGGGTCCCCAGAGTCTCGTCCGGAACTGGAGTTCAGAGCAGTCGGGAGCTTGTGTCTCCCTGAAGATTCAAAAAGCCAGCCATGTACTCAGCTGCCAGCCCTTTCCGCGCTCACGCATGCGCGTGCGCTTCTGTCCCTCTGTACTTTACTTCCGCAGCTTCTCTGAGTCTCAGTGTGTTTTTCTCTTTCCTTCTAGTTGTAGAATTTCCACTCAGCCAGCCTTCCTGTGGTTCTGGATGATGTCTGTTTTGTCATTTAGTTGTAGTTTTGAAGTGATTGTACGAGGCAGCAAGTTCAGGTGTTTACCTATGCCTCCATCTTGGTTTCTCTTCATTTTTCTTTAATAGTTTTCTCAAATTTTTAAGCATTTTTAAATTAGAAAAATATCTATTCTGTAACCTTATCTAGTCTTAACATGAATTCTCAACAAAGAAAGTAAGGTATATAGAATATTTTATTTAGCTTGTTATCTAGTAATTAGGTATTATAAAATTCAGTTAAAATTTTTTTTTTTTACTAATGTGCTCAGAGATGCTTCTTGGTATCCAACTTTAGTATGCAGTTAAATATAAAGGGATTAAGTATCTAGAGGTTTTTAAGGTATTGCTGTATCTGTAAATGAATGCTGTCATTCAGATATCCAAAACCAACTCATAGTAGCATCTGAAGAATTAGTAAAGGTAGGTTAGACTCTTAAGTTTCATAATATCAGTGATTGTCTTGATGTTATTAAAAATTAGTTTACGTACACCTAGCACACAGAACTTGTTTTCTATACCATTTCCAATAAAAGAAATCAAGGCTTCTCAGAGAAATAGCTGATTCTAGGACTGAGACAGGAAATATATATGATGAGGCTGGAGCATCTTATCACGGCAGAAAGTAAAGGAGTGCTCAAAAACAAAACAAAACTCCACATTAATAGATGTATGTTAAAGGGACAAAGAGGAGCCAACTGCAAGAGCTCCAGGTTGTCAAAGGTGGAAGAATATTTAAAGTAATAGTAGATTCCTGGTCAGTGTGGCTCACTGGTTGAGCGTCGACCCATGCACCAAGAGGTAGCTGGTTCGATTCCTGTCAGGGCACATGCTTGGGTTTTGGTTTGATCCCTAGTACCGGGTGTACAGGAGACAGCTGATTGATGTTTCTCTTTCAGTGTTTCTATCTCCCTACTCGCTTCCTCTCTCTAAAAAACCAATAAAAGCATATTTTAAAAAATATGTAAAGTAGTAGTGGATTGTAACTCAAAGTATAAAATAAATAAATATGAGTCCATTTAAATAATGATTGACTAACATAATAAATGGGGGAGAAGAGATAAATCTGTGCAGAGGAATTCCAAATGCTCTGCCCTCAAGGAGAGGAGTCATAAATCCCTACTCCTTAAGTGTGGGCTGTGCACGCACAGTGACTTTCCTACAAAGGCTATAGTATGGAAAGGGCAGGGGAAAAAAATCTATATACAGTAGGTCCTCGGGTTACATCGGAGATCCGTTCCTACGGCGTGACGTCACTTGATTTTCGCTGTAAGTCGGAACCCACCTACATAAGCACCTATGTCACTCACATGGAGAACATACATAGCAGTAATGAAGTGAAGCAGTAAAAAAAATTTAAAAGAAAGATAACAATTCATGACCTTGTGGTAAATAAATAATAAAAAACATAAAGCACATATGTACATACATTGAAATGATGGAACTTTTTTTTTTATAAATAAATGGGAGATGGCGATGTAACCATGAAACAACGTATGTCAAATCCAACGTAACCCGAGGACTGCCTGTATATAAAAGCCTATGTGACCGTTTGACCGGGAGCTATGATGTGCACTGACCACCAGGGGGCAGAAGCTCAACACACAGGCATGGAAACATAGAACAGACTGATGAATCTCAGAGGGACAGGGGGAGGTTGGGAAGAGATTAACCAAAGATCTTATATGCGTACTAGAGGCCCGGTGCATGGATTCATGCACCGGTGGGGTCCCTCGGCCTGGCCTGCAGGGATTGGGCCGAAACCAGCAGTCGACATCCCCTGAGGGGTCCTGGATTGCAAGAGGGTGCAGGCTAGGCTGGGAGACCCCAATGGTGCATGAATCAGTGCACTGGGCCTCTAGTAATATATAACTGTAGAGTGGAGAAACCTAACAAACACTCCTTTACTTAGATGATTATGGTCAACATTAACAGTTATAAATCACATTGTAAGTATGTAACTGTGATTCAATGTGATAAAAATGCCACTTTGCCTCTCTGGTCTTCCAATAACCCCAAACCCCAGTCTTACCATGAGAAAAATGTCAGACAAATTTTGATAGTGGGGCATCCTAGAGAATGCCTGACCTGTACTCCTCAAAACTCTCCAGGTGATCAAAAACAGGCAGTCTGAGAAACTGTCACAGCCAAGAGCAACCTAAGAGATATGACAACTAGGTGTAATGTGGAGTCCTGCATAGGATCTTAGAACAGAAGGACATTAAATTTAAAAAACAAACACACACACAGTAAGGAAAACTAAGTAAAGTGTGAGCTTCAGTTAGTAAAACTATCAATATTGGTTCCTTAATTGTAGCAAATTGACCATACTTTGTTAATGGAAGATGTTAATAATAGGGGAAATAGTGCAGGGGTAAACAGGAACTCTATCTTCTCAGTTTTTCTATAAATCTAAAACTTTTTTTAAAAAAGTACTATAAAAATAGTTTATGTAATTCCATGGTTTTTGGGAATCCCTAGAATTACATAGAATTTTAAGTTTTAGTCACAAAAGTGATTCATTTCCAATTAAACTATAATTTATAAGAAATATTTTCTAGCTTTTTGGACCTTGTACAAATGCTGATCTTTCATGTATGCATTTAGTTGGTCTTACAAGAAACATCACTTTAAAACTGTGTGTGTGTGTGTGTATTTTGGAAAGAAATTAAATCAGCCTTAGCACTGATGAAAAATTTTGATTTATTTTCTTTTTTTTTAACTTACCTTATTATTTTCTTAAAAATATTTATATATAGTATATACTTTTATTTTTTTTCTAGTTACTAGAACAAAGAATATTCAAACCTTTTTGTCCATGAAATATTTTTTTTGCTTGCTTGCTAAGATTTTTATTAGGGCTACATGAATATTTAGATTAATTAATCAATTATTTTTATTAAATTTATTGGGATGACATTGATTGATAAGATTATATAGGCTTCAAGTGTGCATTTCTATGATACATCATCTGTATATTAGATTGTGTGCCCACCACCCATATATTTGGCCCCTTTACCCTTTACTACTTCCTACTCTCCTTCCTTCTAGTACTACCATACTATTGTCTGTGTCTATGAATTTCAGTTTTATATATCCCACATATGAGTGAAATCATATAGTTCTTAGCTTTTTCCAACTGACTTATTTTGCTTAGCATGATATTCTCAAGGTCCATCCATGTTGTCACAAATGGTAGTATTTCATCTTTTGACTGAGTAGTATTCCATCTATATATATAAAAGCCTAATATGCAAATTGCCCCCTTGGGTGTTTGACCGGGAAACCAGAAGTTTGATCGCTTGCTATGATGTGTGCTGACCACCAGGGGGCGGTGCGGAATGAAGGAAGGCCACAGCTGGCAGCCAAGGAAGGGAGGCTCTGGCCGGCAGCTGGAAGGAAGACCCCAGCCAGCAGCCGAAAGGCCCCGATCAGCCCCAATCGCCAGCCAAGCCTAGGGACCCTACCCGTGCATCAATTTCATGCACTGGGCCTCTGGTTCTATATATGTACCATATCTTTGTATCCAGTCATCTATCAAAGGACACTTTGGTTGTTTCTGTCTTGGCCACCTGTGAATAATACTGCATAGAGGTGCATATGTCTTTGTGAAGAAATGTTTTCAAAATTTTCCAGTAGATAGAAGAGGAATTGCTGGGTCATATGGTAGCTCTATTCTTAATTTTTTTTAGATACCTCCATATTGCTTTCCATAGTGGTTGTACCACTTTACATTTCCACCAGCAGTGAACGAGGGTTCCTTTTTCTCCACAAACTCTCCAACACTTGTTTTATTTATATATATTTGTCTTGTTGATAATAGCCATTCTAACAGGTGGGAAGTGGTATCTCATTGTAGTTTTTATTTGCATTTCCCTGATAACTAGTGAAGTTGAGCATCTTTTCATATATCTGTTGGCCATGACTTTAAATTACAGGAAACTGTTTTAGAAACTTACCGATAGTACATGATATGAGTGTGATTTGTTTTTAGATGTTTCAAATGAGTCACCTTGAAGTCACAGAGAGGCTACCATTTACCACATTTACTATTCTGATTAATTTGTCTTAGGGCAAAGTACAAATCAGTAATAACTTAAAAGCTTAGAGGTTGCTATTGATGTTTCAGTGAGGTTATGTTGATTAATCACGGTGATTACTTATCACCTGTCACAAATTTACTCAAATCATTGGATTTTCTTCTACTATAATAATTTCATAAGCAGTTATAATTTTCTTAATACATTTGCTTTGATAAATTAATTGAAAATATCAAATTGGGATTTAGAAATTGGGTCCCTGCTGCAAGTTAATATGGTTGCTTCTGTGACCGTTGAACATAGTTTCATAATGTAGCCTTGAAAACAAGTATTATTTAACCTTTAAAACAGTCAAGATACTGCCTTTTTATGGTCTCTAACATAGTTTAACTTTTACACAGAGAGAGAGGTTGGTTATATCTTTATGTAGCATAATCTCTTTGTTACATTTTTTTTCATATCTGAGTATAATTTAAAATATTTTTTAAATGTAAGTTTTATGCTTGCATTTGAGACTAAGCAACCTGCATTGTGTCATGACCCTTCTAATACCACAAACCTTCTGTAATACTACTCCCAGTGAAAAACCCACATCCTATGTATAACCTTAGATTTATTTTGAAATCTCTATGAAGAGAGCATAGAGAGATTACTAATTGTTTCTTGTTATTTCCTTTAAGGGTGTGATGTCTATTTGTAAACTGTGTTTAAGTTTTAAGTTGTCAGGCTTAAAATGTCAAGGTATATTAAGTACTGATTTCCTATTCTAAACTTACTTAAAACTTTATTAACTAGTTATAAGTTTCAGTTGAGAATTGGGTGATATGTTAGACATCTATAGAGCATTCAAGAAAGAAAGCAATGGTACTTCCTGTAGCCAATACTTCTAATACTACTGGGCAGTACAATACTATTTAACAATTGCAAATTTAAACAACAAGCCACCATTTTTTTCTGTTTTATTCCTGTTCTTGTTTTTATTATTTTCTCCCTTCTATTTTAGATTTATTTTGTTTTTTTATATATCTTCTTAAGATAAATCATACATCCTATATTGTTTTTATTATTTAAAAATATTGGCAACTACTCATCAATAGGAGCATGCTTAAACTATAGTTAATCCATACTTGGAATAGTCTGTATCTTTAAGAAAAAATGAAGAAAGATCTGTAAGACATATTAAGTAAGAAAAACAAATGATAAACAGGATATATGTCATAATTCCCTTTGTGTCTGTTTAAAAAGTGTTTGTATATATTATGTGTATAGACACATGTGGGTATGCATATATGTAAGTAAGTATTAGCATACATTGGAATGTGAGCTGTGATACCTATCAAACTGTTTACAGTATTCTCTTTGGCGAGAGTGTTTGGTGGGAGAGGGCTTGGTGCAAAAGGATCAGGAGTGTACTTTTTTTTTTAAGTCTTCATCCAAAGCTTATGGTTTTTGTGGTTTGTTTGTTTGTTTGTTTAATCGAGCAAGAGAGAAACATGGTGTGAGAGAGAAAGTGATCGCTTGCCTCCCATTCATGCCCCCTGCCCTGACCGGGGATCGAACCCACAACCTTTTTGTGTGTGGGATGATGCTCCAACCAACTTAGCTTCCCAGCCAGGGCAGGAATTTATTTTCTATACTTTATGAATTTACATGATTACCATTATAATTTTTTTAAATGTACATACATTTGAATAATTTTTAAAGTAAATATTGCTAAAAATGGAAATAAGAATTAGGAGTTCCAGATAATTATAGAAAATAGCAACAAAGAAAACTTGGTCAACCTAGCAAAAGTGCCACACTCCTCTGCCCTTAGAGTCCCTGAGCTGTCTGGCTCCTGCCTACTTCTCTGACTGCATCATAAAAAACACACCCCTTTACGTTATGCTTTAGCAACACCAACTGTCTTTTTGTTTCTAGAACAAATATCATTCGTTCCTACATTGAGGCTTTTGTTCTTGCTTTTTCTTACATTTGGAATACTATTCTTGCTGATCTTGCCAGTACTAGTTCTTTCTCATCATTTATATCTCAATTTAAAAGTCACCAACATAGAGATATTCTGTGACCACCTTTGTAAAGCAGTCCCCTCACACTGTTTCTCTATTTCATCATCATGTTTTTTATGTTAATATATCTCTTACCAGTGCCTGAAATTATGTTCACTTTAAAAATTAACTCATACCCACATATAATACATGAGAACCTTGTTTTTCTTATTTACTGCTATCTGATACCTTGTGCCATGGCATATAATAGGTGCTCAAAAAATAATTGCTGAATGAAATTTAAGGGGCAGAAAACAGTCATGTATAAGAGAGTCTGATATTCTGTGTCATAGAGCAGCAGATTCTAAGTACTTTATATGTAAAGATTCATGTATTTAAACAAATGCCGCCCCAGAGATAGATTGAAACTGATCCCAGAATTTTCTATCCCAGCCATCTAACAAAATAGTTAAAAATAGTTGTAGTTTTTTCTTAAGGCAAATACTTTCCCACTAAAAGCAGCCTGAGGGGGAAAAACGCATAACCTAATGCAATAAACTTTTACAGTGACGGTTAACGAAAGAAATAGACCATTCCACAGCAGAGAGACCTACCAGGGCTTGGCTTCTAACCTTGACTGTCTCTCCTCTCCTCTCCCACTCACCAAATGGTATAGTGGAGTCAGCACAACCCCTCAAGGATTTGTGTATATCCCAAATGTGTAAAGAAGGAAAACGAGAATGTAATTTCCTGACTGAGGGTTGTAAAAACTTCTGGAAGGAACAACCCAGTGAAAGAGATTAGAAATTTTAACTAAAGTGAAGACCCTGGGACAGCACAGTGAATTTGGGAAATGATCTGAATTCTCAAACCCAGGTTTTGACGTATTCCCCTCCAATTAGGTTATACAAGATATTTAACAAAATCGCAGAAGAACAGGTGGAGCCCTTGTTCAGTCAGGTTCTTCCTTTCGATGTGCTATCCCTCGGGTTGTAGAAAAGTAAGAACAAACTTGAGCTTGGAGGGCAAAGGAAATAGATTTAAAATATGGTGGAAAGAGCGTTAATAAATAACCCATTTGTTAAAGCATTTGGAATACCTGGACAATCACCTAGCCATGAGCATGATAAGAAGAAATGGTATAATAACTAGGTTTATAGTATTAAAACAGAGAAAGAGAAAGAAATACCACTTAAAGAGATCCCAAACAAAAAGAAAGGTAATTCAAGGATGGGAGGAATTAATTGCTTCACGCTATTAAACAACTAAACATGAATTCAGTAAAATTAAGATATAAAAGATAAGATGATAAAAAATGTAATGAGATAAGAGAAGATTGTACCACTAAGGAAACAAATTGAAGTCTAGTGCATTATTGCTGAAACCACAAAAGACTAGTCTATTCAATAGAAAATGCTAAAAAGTGGATGAAAGGCATGGGAGAAAAACTTGGGATAACTGACTGCAGAGATTAAGAATGTGAAACAAGTATTAGCTAATAGGTACAGATGACAGATTATTTTACACTAAGGAAAATTGGTATCCCACAACAAATGGAAAAAAGTATTCAAAAATATAAACAAAAGGAGCCCTGGCCAATTGGCTCGGTTGGTTGAGCGCCGTCCTGTACACTGAAAGATGGCTGGTCCCATTCCTGTTCAGGGAACATGCCCAGGTTGTGGATTTGATCCCCAGTTGGGATGCATGCAGGAGGCAACTGATTGATGTTTCTCTCTCCCTCTCCCTTCATCTCTCTCTAAAAAAATTTTTAAAAGTCAACAAAAGGAAGGTACCTGCAATTAAGGAAGATTCAAATATTAAGTTAAAAGAACACCCACCCTGTGTTTTAGGAATTTGACACAGAATGCTCCATAAACTCTCAGAGCAAATTACCTACACAGTTTTTATGGCAAGATAAAGACTTGTCCTCCGGATTTCTCATAGCATATTCAGTGCCAGAGGCCAATGAAGCAATGGCTGTGCTGCACTCTGTAATACAGTAGTCATTAGCTGATTTAAATTAAACAAAATTTAAATCAGTTCCTCAGTTACAGTAGCTCAATAAATTCATGTTATATGGTAGCTACTAACTACCATATGAGACAGTGCAGATGGAAAACATTTCCATTATCACAGAAAGTTCTCTTAGTGCTAGTCTACAAAAGTCTGACTTTGGGTGACCCAAACATATTATAGTCAAACAAGAAGTTAGTCAAATATGTTGAAGAAACAAGTTGGCTCCCTGGCCAGTTTGACTCAGTAGTTAGAGTGCCGGCCAAGGGCACATACCTCGGTTGTGGGCTCAATCCCTGGCCCCAGTGGAGCATTTGCAGGAGGCAACCAGATGGTGGATCTCGCATCAATGTCCCCCCGCCTCGCTCGCTCGCTCTCTCATTCTCTCACTCTGCTCCCCACCTTTCCTCCCCTCGCTCTCGCTAAAAAAATCATGGAAGATATCCTCAGGTGAGGATTAAAAAATAAATAAGTAAATAAATAAATAAGAAATAGGTTGGCATTTTCCAGTGTGAAAAGACTGCTGGGATACTGTTCTCAAGATTTAAAAAAAATACATTTTTTTATTTATTTCAGAGAGGAAGGGAGAGAGAGACATCAATTGACATAGAAACATCAATGATGAGAGAGAATCATTGATCAGCTGCCTCCTGCACCAGGGATCAAGCCTGCAACTGGGGCATGTACCCTGACTGGGAATCAAACCGTGACCTGGTTCATAGCTCTATGCTCAACCACTGAGCAACACCAGCTGGGCGTGATCTTTTGTTATTGTTGTTAATCCTCACCCAAGTATATTTTTTTCATTAGAGAGAGTAGGAGGGAGGGGGTAGAGAGAGAAATATCCACGTGAGGGAGACACATGGAATGGTTGCCTCCCGCACATGCCCCAACCAGGGCCAGGAGTCAAACCTGCAACCCAGGTACCTTCCCTTGATGGGGAATCGAACCTGTGACCCTTGGGTGTGCAGGCTAATGCTCCAACCTTTGAACCAGACCAGCCAGGGCTCATGATCCTTTCTTTAAAAAACTACTGGAAATTCAGCTTAAACAAGTCAAAATAAAGAACTAACAAATGTGTATGCTATTTGAAAAGATGGGTAGTGAATATTAATTAATGTAAATAGAAAAAGATACATGAAGAGCATAAAATAAGCAACACCATTTTTAGAAAAACAATTCCAGCACATACCCTGCTGTGATTTGTCTGACAAATGTGGGACTAGGAGTGAAAGCTGACTTCTGCACCTGGCATTTTCCTAGCTGGCCATGTATGTGGTCCTTGGTAAGTTAGCCATCCCCTGAAGCTGCTTAATCCTCTCGTCCAGTGGTTGGCAAACTCATTAGTCAGCAGAGCCAAATATCAACAGTACAACGATTGAAATTTCTTTTGAGAGCCAAATTTTTTAAACAAACTTCTTCTAATGCCACTTCTTCAAAATCGTCTCGCCCAGGCCGTGGTATTTTGTGGAAGAGCCACACTCAAGGGGCCAAAGAGCCGCATGTGGCTCGCGAGCTGCGGTTTGCCGACCACGGCTCTAGTCTATTGAAGCTTAGGTCAAGCTGTCTCTTGAGGACAGTGCACAGATGAAGGGGCCATCCCCAAAAAGAGGATTATTATTTATCAATCGAGAGAAAATCTTTTTTTTTAAATATATTTTATTGATTTTTTACAGAGAGGGATAGAGAGTTAGAAACATCGATCAGCTGCCTCTTGCACACCCCCTTCTGGGGATGTGCCCGCAACCAAGGTACATGCCCTTGACCGGAATCGAACCTGGGACCCTTGAGTCCACAGGCCGACGCTCTATCCACTGAGCCAAACCGGTTTCGGCAATCGAGAGAAAATCTTGCTAAGAGGGAAACAAGTGGTAATAAGAATCCAGAGTATGGGAACAGTAGGTCTCTAGACCGTAATCACCATCAAGCTGGGAGAAGAGGATCTTGGGAAATAACAGCGATGGGTAGTGAAATGACAAAAAGATGAAATGATGTTTATCTAGAAAGGCTTTTTGGAACTAATTCTTCAAAAGTCTTGGTATCCCAAGGCAGCACTCCCCAGAGGTCTTGTCAGGTCTTAACTCAGTATAGCGTGACAGTGTTTATCATTAGTAAATGGGATATATCACCAGCTATCCTTTCTTCATAGGGGAAAAGTGAGGCAAAAGCTGCTTTACACGACACAAGAGCACGTATTTGGATTTTAACTTTGTGGTCTCAAAAAAACACACACACATACAACAAAAAACAAACAGTTCACCCTTTGATAGCTTAGTCGGTAGTGTAAAAAACAGCCAAGAAACAGAAATGGAGATGAATCTTTCACTGAGATGATAACCCCCATGACATGGAATATGAAGAAAATAAAATATGACATTTACACTATCCAGAAGATGAATCACATTTTCTTTAGCTATGGAGTTTTCTAGTTGTGAGCACTGTGTCAGTGAGCAAGATGAAGCTTAATGAGTGGCTATTTGATGCTTTCTTTATTTTTTTTTTAATCCTCACCTGAGGAAACTTTTACATTGGTTTTTAGAGAGTGGAAGGGAGGGAGGGGGTAAGAGAGAGAGAGACATCAATTGGTTGCCTCCTGCATGCACCTGGACCGGGCTGGACCTGGGCCCAGGGATTGAACCTGCAATCCAGGTATGTGTCTTTTTTTTAATATATATATATTTTATTGATTTTTTTTTACAGAGAGGAAGGGAGAGGGATAGAGAGTTAGAAACATCGATGAGAGAGAAACATCGACCAGCTGCCTCCTGCACACTCCCCACTGGGTATGTGCCCGCAACCAAGGTACATGCCCTTGATCGGAATCGAACCTGGGACCCTTGAGTCCGCAGGCCAACGCTGTATCCCCTGAGCCAGGGCCAAGTATGTGTCTTGATTGGGAATTGAATCCAAGACCCTTCAGTCCACGGGCTCTAACCACTGGGAAAAATGGCCGGAGTTGATGCTTTCTTTTTTAAATCCTCTCTTAGTGAGTTCTTTGTGACTAACCCTATACTTTTCCTGGAACTTAAAGAAATCTGCCTACTTTTTAGAATACTTTTGTGAAGAGGCAAATGACAGGTTTTTAAACTGATGTCAAACATGGAGAGAGTTCTTTGGACCTCATAGTTAAACCTATAGGTTAGCCTCTTAATAGGAGGAAAAATGTCTTGGTCTATACTTATTCCCTTGATCCAACCACCCATTAAATATATATTATATTAGTTTTACCTCACTGCCTACTTGATTTGAAAAAGGGAATAAAAACAGTGTTTTACTTCGAGTTTTGTTGGAATGATAAATTTTTCTTTTTAACGTGTATAATACACAGTTTTTAGACTTGGACTCTTCAAAAATATTAAGTGTCATAAAAAAAAAGGCGGAGGGACTATTATAGGTTAAAAGAGGCTAAAGATATAATAACCAAATGTAACTATGAACCTTGGTTCTATTTTGGGCAGTAATAAACATTTTGGGAACTTTTAGGGAAATTTGAATAGGAACTACATGTTCAATGAATATACTATGGAATTAGTATTAATTTAGGTGTTATAATGGCATTTGGATATGGAAGATATTTCCTTATTCTTAGGAGATGCATACTGAAACATAGTAGTGGAATATCTTATCTGCAATTTACATTCAAATGGTTCAGAAGATATACACAAATGGACAAAATGAAGACAAATGTGGCAAAATAGTAATTGGTGAATATAATTGGAGGGCATATAGGTATTGTACTATTATTTTAGATCTTCTGTAAATTTGAAAAATTTGAAAACTAAAAGGCTAGAGAAAAAAAGATGTAAATAATATATAATATTAACTGTTTAAATTATCTTAAACAGTTATCTACTTTAAATTATCTTAAAAACCCAAAATCTTCTAAGCAAATTATCTGGTAGGAGAGAGTATTAAAAAACCAATGGCTTGTAACAATGGCTTTTAAAATCTGCTATCTTCCTGTCTAAGGAAGTGTCCTTCCTGTGGCAAGATAGGATAAGTTATTGCCAGCATTAAAAACATAGATAAAGAAACAAATAAACAAGAATGGATTTCTAGGCATTCCTATTACAATATCTCTTTTAAAATGAGCTGGCTAAATTTGTGTGTTTAAACAAACCTGGCCCCTGCCTCTTCTTCTCTCCACTGCACAATATTTTTTACGAGCATACACTACTAAAACCCACTTTCCTCCCAAACAGTTGTTTAAAGCAACTTAACAACGTATTCATCTCAGTTTTGGTGCCATATATCATGTAAAAACATGCTGCTTAGAGCTATCAAGAAAACATTGCACATTTTTTCTTCAATCTTCTAGCTTGAGGAACCACCACATGTAATTTTTCAACTTTCTAAGTAAGTGTTGGAGTACAGGAGATGTAGTTGAAGAGATCTCTGAATAAAATGTCCACTTTCTACTGTGACCATTTGCACACTGCACAAATACATAGTCACTTTTTTTTCCTGCTGACTACAGTATTTATTGATTTTTTAATCAACTGTAACAGAATATGTGGCACCTCCTGGGCTCATTCCATTTCTTCCTCATCCTTTTTCTGAGTACAGCTCCCTTGGTTGCAGGGGAAAAGCAGGTGAGTGTTTATGCCTAAAGTCATTGCTACACAGTGGAGTAGTGGAACACCAGAACCACTACTGGAGTAAAATGCTCCTCTCCACACATTTATGTGTTGTATTAAGGAACATTGCTTTTTTATTATACCCACCTGTTACCTAAGTTTAGAGAATTGGACTTCATATTTCCCTTATTTATTGCCATAGCTCCTCATAGAAATTAATGTTCTTAAGTTTTTATAGAATCATTTTGCTGGTCTCCAAATATTTGGTTTCTCTTCATTCTTTAGAAGTGTTATCTTCGTTTTCAGTAATAAGGGTCATATGTGTGGAATTTTCTCAGATCCTAACCATTTTATTTAGTTCCTCATCATATATTACTAGATTTTAAAATAATATTTCTGTTTGAGAGGTAGGTTAACCAAGAAAGGGATTTGAGTTCAAAATTGAACCAACCTCTGTAGACAGGGAACTGACCAGCTGAAAGTAGCATAGATATAATGTGAAGTGAAACTGATAGCAGAATTGAAAAGAAATTAATTTAAGAACCCTTGACAGTTTTCCTCTATTTTTGTTTTTAAATATATTCTTTCTGGAAATGTAGAGACTATTTGTAAATAAGGTTATGAGTCTTGGTCATTTACCACATTTACCATTGTGGTGGTAGTTGAAAGAAATATTTCTCTTTTTTTATATGTAAATTTATACTAAGTAATTTTTATAATGAGTGTAAAGTCATAAAATGTTTGAGATCCTTAGGAAATAAGGTTAAAAGTGATTTATAATTGGCACATAAATAGAATTTTTAGTTTGTGTTAAAAAACATAGTTGATAGTTAATTTTCAAAGGTGCTTCAAACCAGGGCATTTCAAGTTTAGGTCTACACACTGGCTACATCATAATCACCACTATAGTGTGGCTTTCAAAGTGTACTGATTTCAAGCCCCAAGCCCAGATATTTAGATTAAGGTCAGAATGGGTTCTTTTAATCTGTATGTTTACAAGGCTCCCCAAGTAACTCGATAGTCAACCGTGGGAACTACTGCTTTAGGCATTTTAGATTATGTTATTTATATTTTTGTATTCATTTACTTAGTCATATTTTATTTTAAAATATTATGTTTTGCATTTAGCAGAAAACCCAATTCTGAATTTATTTGTGGCTATTAATAATAAAAGGGATTTATTGGCTCATGTACCTGAAAAGTTCAAAAGTTAGATGTGCTTCAGGAAGTTTGATGTGGGCTCCAACTTGTTGCATTGAACCATGATTCTCATGACTCGACCCTTATCATTTTTCTCTTCAGGAGGTTTTTTCCTTATTGTGTTAAAATGGCTAACAAGTGAGCTTTATACCCACATATCATAATGTCTAGAATAAGAAACTGTGCCCCATAGTTTCCAGCAAAAGATTTTGAAAACCACACTATTTGTGCAACCCCTGAATCAAACACTGTGCAACATAGATGTGATTACCCTGCTTGGTTTAAACCCTACTAATCAGGGCTTACAAATGGGGTTAAGGATGGGAATAATTCTAATATTAATACCATTACATAATGAGGGAGAGAGAAGGGATCTTGAGGTAACAACCACAAAATCTACTATAAAATATTCTGGAGATGAAATTATAACTCGGCTCTCTAAAATTATGTTCTATTTTAATAAGATTCTAATTTATGTGATTTAATCATGTTGCTTTGTAGTTTCTTAAATTTCCAGTAAATGTGAAGAAAGTAGTATCTATTCCTAGAGCAAAAGGTAAATTTTAAATGAAGAGTCACTAACCTTTTTACATATATTAATGAGGTACAGTGTGGACCAAGGGCTCGTTCTTTAGCAGACAATTATTTTTATTGATGGCTTCTTCCTCCCACTATTTTACATGGAAATTTTCAAATGTACAGAAGTTGAAAGAATTGGACTATGAACACCATAAACTCACCTGCCTTCATTCTAAAATAAATATTTTGATATATTTTATCTATTCTTTATCAGAAACTCACCTATCCACCATTCTAGCAACCTTATTTTTGGATGCATTTCAGAGTAAACTTGTTATACTTTACCCCTAGTCACTTAAACATGGTATTACTAACTAGAGTTATGGATGACCTTTTGATTAATAAGAGGCATATGTACAAAGTTCTATGGTTTAAGGCCTCAATATGAATTAGATTATCATAGATACTGGTAATTGCTAAAATACTCAAAGATAGATCCAAGAGTGAAATGTACATTTAAACCTTTTTCAAATGTTACTTTATGCCCTTTTAATATAAAGTTTCTTTTATTGTGTGCCAAAAGGTTATATATTTAAAGTCTGTTCAGTGAAATTACAGAATACCAAAAATGGTTGATGTGTTCGAGCTCTTTAAGTTTATTACTTACTTAATTAGTTTTGCTTAGGAAACTGGTTAACCTGCAATCTGTGTTGTTATCAGCTAGACAAAAAAAACTCAAGAAAATGTAGGTTCCTGGTAAATTTATTAGTGTAGTTGACATTTTCCCACCTGCTTATCAGAAAGAACCATGCGGACATTGCTTGGAAATAGAAAGCTTAAAAATACTTGCAAAAAACTTAAATATTAGGTTATTGAATTAACTGTCTCACAAGTGAAGTTAAATTGATACCTACTTCTTAAAATATAATATTTACTTAGATTTTGGGGGGGGTATTGTAAATGTATAGTTATTCAGTTTTTACATTTAAAGAGGATTCTTAAATGACTTTGAATTAATATATTTAAATGAGAGCCCATTTGTAGAACACAAAAACCCCATACTTTTAGATAAAAAGTTATTTATACATTTTAATTTATAAACATGTTATTACTTTAATTTATAAACATGATATTACTAACTAGAGTTATGGATGACCTTTTGATTAATAAGAGGCATATGAATATCTCTCACTTTTTTAGAATATCTCTTACTTTTTACTTCTGTTTTGGAAGTAGCAGCTGTATTCCCTTTAAGCAGACTGTCGAATCAGAATATCCCAGGCAGAGCTTTCCAACTGGTGTGTCTGTCACACTGATGTGCTGCTGATGTGTGACAGGTGTGCTGGGATGGTGATGGTCTTGTCCTCGGGTCACCCTTCCTCTTTCCTCAGTTGAGTCAGTGTGCCTGACAAGTTGTTGTTTCTGGTGTGTGTGTGTGTGTGTGTGTGTGTGTGTGTGTGTGTGTGTGTTGTGTGTGTGTGTCTGTATTCAGAGAAACTGGTTTAAGGGACATCATAGTCTGACTTCTTGTATGTAAAAGTTTTGCAGAAGAAACACAATATTAAGCTTTATAAAGTTACATTTCAATCTAAAAAGAACAATTATATACACTAGGAGTTAAACATATAAAGTTTTTCTCATTGAAATTCTTCCTTTTTCCTACGATTAATGAAAATTCAAGGACCATCTGGGGTTTTTTTAGTTATAAAAACTAAGAGAGCTTCTTTGATTTCCACAATTATCTTTCAGTAGTCTTTTTTAAGTTAAAAACACTCCCATTTTTATTGTAAAATTTCTTAAACTGCCTCATTTTTTATGAAATATTGCCTTTCCTCCAAAGAAATCAAGGTGCTATATAAAAAAGTTTAGCTAAATCCTACTAAGACTACCTTCGGAGGAAACAGCTCTTTGGTATCACTTGATCACTTTCTGTAAAAACAAATTTAATGGTTTCCATCTTAACAAACTTTCTTTTTTTTTACAGGAAAGAATTGATATTAATTATTGTTACTGGTCATTTTCCATCCTTTAAACTTGAAGTATTTCTGCATTCTTGAACTTCTTTCTTACAACATTAGAGCTTACCTTGGGCTTTGTCATTTTATTTGCCCTGAAATTTTTATTGTATCCCACATGATATTACTGCTATGGGATGTCCAAAATCCTCAAGAACTTTGCCTTCATTGATGACCAGATTTAAAGGTACCTTTCTCCAAGTTTGACCCCAAACCACAAATATCTAGCCTTTCCATTTCATACTGAAGAATTTCTAGAAGTGGGTTACACTTTCTATTTAATCAACCATTTCAAGGGAATTAATATGATGTGATACTAAAGTTAAAAATCATCAAGAAGGATAGCTGAACACATATATCCAAGTGCGTAATTCTCACCAACTTAGTCACCTTTGGAAGTGTATCTACTTACTCAGTTGCTGCTGCCATTTTTCATGCTACATATAATACTTGGAAAATACATTTTATAAAAATAATGTTGTTTTTATTTTTTATTTTACATCACTGAATAGTTTTCCTCCATATGTTATTTTTCTCTTTTCTACATTCTTTCTTCTTATTTCACTCACTCATTACCTATTCCCTTCTACTTGACATCATCCTTTCCCATGTTGGAGTTCATAGGACTAAGGAGGAATAAGTCTATAGCCAAGGAAAATGTTAGGATAAGATAGTCATGAAACAGATTGAATTTGGGAGGTGAGTTAAATCACTACATACAAGGATGCCTTTAGGAGTTAGGGCTTAATTCCTTTGGGGAACCTCAATGGAGAAGGCATGATACGTCCTCAAGATATTTTAGCTATTATGGTTGCAAGTGATAGAAACCCATACACATACTGGTTCAAATAATAAAGGGACTTTATTGGTTCATTAAATGAAAAAACAGGTTGCCCAGGCTAATGTGGCTCAGTCGGATGGGCATCCTCCCATGTACCGAAAGGTTGCCGGTTCGATTCCTGGTCAGGGTATATGCCTGGGTAGCGGGCTGAATCCCTGGTAGGGGTTGTGCTGATCCATGTTTTCTCTCTTCCCCTCTCCCTTTCTCTTTCTGAAAATCAATAAAAATCTTTTTGAAAAGAAAAGGAAAAACAGGTAGGAAAGGCTTCTGAGATAATTTAATTAGGAATCTGCTTGGTTTCTCGGCTCTTCTGTTGGTTCTACCCTTCTCTGACCGACAAACTAATATTTTAACTAAAGTTTCAAAATATGTGTGTTTTTTTCCTTAAGGCTTATGGCTAAAATTCATAGGCATATTTAAGAAGCCTAGCATATGTATTTGGGATATAATAATTGTTAAATTAGATCTGTGCTTAGGTGATTTATATGTGATATTCATGTGTTTAAATATATAAGAAAAGTTTTAGAGCCTGTAGAAATTATAGTTGTGTTTTACAGCTATACACATATTAGTTAAATCAAACTGCTTCAGCAGGCCATCTGTCTATATAATAGAGGAATATGCAAATTAGTCAGGATGCCGTAACGTAATGACCGAACAGCAGGGACCCGAGGCTGCATGGCACTGGCCGGGGCGAGGGACTTCAGGCTGTGCCCCCCGCCCCGGCGCCAGGCCGGGGGACCTCAGGCTGTGCCCCCTGTCTGGCGGGGCTTGACAGGGACCTCAGGCCACAACACCCGCCTGGCGGGGCTTTACAGGGGACCTCAGGCCGTGCCCACCCCCCGCCCCAGTGCCGGCTGGGGGACCTGAGGCTGTGCCCCCTGCCCGGAGGGGTTTGATGGGGGTGGGGCTGGCCAGGTCTGGGTCTCACCCAATGCGGGTGGGGCTGGCCGGGTCTGGGTCTCCTGCGTTTTCGAAGCGCGTAGAGGTGGTGGGCAGGGACTTGACTCTAGGTCCCGCAGCGTGCCCCAGACTCTGACAGGAGGGAGATTTTCATATACATTTTACTAATTTTCTTTCATCTCTGACACTTCTATTATAGAGAAAGGGCAAATAGCAATATTAAAATATTTCCTCTAATTAATTCCCTTTTAATGTGCATGAATTTCGTGCACCAAGCCACTAGTATCCAATAAAAGGTTTTTAATGCAGGTTGCCAAAGAGCAATAAGGGGATGGGCTATCGCAGCGATTTCTAGGACTCCTAGCACACATTCCTGAGCTAATTGAACAGAAGAGAAAGCAGTCTTCCCCTTTTAAGAGTGGTTTGAAGAACCTTTTTCCTCCCCTTCTCTGTTGCCTAAGTGAAAGCAGATTCCCAGTGTAGCTGTAGGAGGCTTACTCCCTTCTCAGCTAAGCACTGAATCTCTTATAGAGAGAAAATCATTAGCACTCAAAATAACTAGATAAATGGCTTTGAAATTCTAGGATAATTTTTTATACTACTAGACCCAATTAACTATTGATTTGTAAGAGTCTCTCAAAGGTACATTTTGTAAATTGTATTTATTGTAAACAGTTTCATTAAGCATTATTTAGAAATGCTCAGTATAGTATACTATGAATTGTTTTTCATAGATAGTTTGAGAACAGATTTGTTCAGAATTTAGCCAATTAAAGGGTATGCCATTATGCTGTCCTATATTTTCAAGTATTTGAGTACATGCTATGAAAATTACTTTGTTTTTCCTTTGATGTTTTCACAAAACAGAAAGAAGAAGGAAAGCTTCAAGGACAGCTTAACAAGTCTGATTCTAACCAGTATATTAGGGAACTGAAAGATCAGATAGCAGAGCTGAATCATGAGGTAAGTGATGAATTTTGATCTTCACATATTTCTTTCTTCCTGTGTATTGAAACAGCACTTTATTACTGGTTATGACTGACTCTTTCATGATAAGTGTTTTCTGTAAATTCTTGATTATAATTCTATTTTAGAAGACTGTCTTCTTTTAACAAGATTTTTTTTCTGTTCCAATATTGAAGATTTATTTTTCTTAAGCCTATTTAATCATGATCTAAAATAGTCAATATTTGCATGAAAAATATTTTATTTTTTATTGTGATCTAAAAACCCTTGATAGTTTGTCTCAAGTGTCAAAGTGACTGCAATTAAACTAAAAAATTTTATATATACCAATAGATTTGTGGTATTTACCGTTGTGGATAGAGGGAAGTCATTTTACTCTTCTCTTCTTTTTCCCTGCATGGTGGTATTACTGAGATTGCAAAAAAGGATACTTGCCTAATTTCAGTTAACAGATTTCTAAGTATCTGAATACTTTTAAACTGGCACTACCTTGAATCTGTGAGATTCAACTCATGAAATTCAGATAGTTTTGCCTAGTGTACTATATTAAGTAATTTAAATTATTTAAACTAATGTGTTTTGATAGAGAAATACTTTCTGTTACTGTGGCTCTAGGTCAATTTTGTTGTCCTCTTATTATTTTCTAATGATAAATATCTTTCAGATATTAATGGAAAAGCATGTTTCTCATCCGATCTTGAATTATTTGTATAATAATGTTTATTCATAGTGATGAGAATTTAATGGGTAACATAAGCCTCTTTGTTGAGGGGGATAAAAACACTCAGTAAGTTAATTTAAACCTCAAAGGAAAAAGTTTGGACATTACTCTTTCCTGGTGTTACACTCTTCAGTTAAAGTCTGAGTGTTTTGAGTAATACCTCCTGGAGGTAGTCAATCTAAGTAAATTCTGAATGAAGAAACAAAACATTAACAAAAATTTTTAATCTTAGATATACTTTAATTTAATTTGTCCTAAAATTTTGGGCATCATTCCTGTGAATATTGATTTTCAGCCATGATAACATATGAGGGATTTAAGATTCTGCATAATTTTTACTTAATTTGTGTCCATTTTTTATGATCTCTTCTGATCCACTAGCTGAGTATTAAAAAACAAATTACAAATAAGCATGGTCTAGAAATCCTTATTTTTTTGAAAACCCAAGCATTATTCCTTGTGTTCAAAAGGTTTTCTCAAGGAAATTAATGACTAAAGTAGATCACTCTCCCATTTATAATTTTGATTTCTAGTGATAAGTTTTCATGTTGCTGAATTAAGAAAATTGTATGTGGATTGACTTTATTTCTAAGACTATCCTAAAAATCAGTCTGCAAATATTAAATTTTCCTGTCATATACCTTGACTGAAAATAATGATACTCTCTTCGTCAGGATCAGTAGAAAATAGTTCAGAGGAGGTTTAGCTTTACCATCATTTTTTCATGTCTGGCCTGTGAAAGCAGTCTTTTATGTTATACAAGCATGCAAAGAAAATAATCAACAGTAGAATTTTCTACTGTTAATAGAAAGAGCTAGATTGTGCAAATAAAAGGTAAAACAGTTTATGATGAGATGTTAATTGTGGGATTCAGAGTAGGCCAGAGTCCTGAGTTTAAACAGGCCCCAGTCGGAAAACATGGTAGAGAGGAGAGTGAGTACAGTAGAGCTGGGGGCCACAAGAACTTGGAAGGAGGGTGAGCTCAGGACACAGAGGTTGGGAGTTTAGAGAAGGCCAGATTCAGTTAAGAATTAATGTCACTGCCCTAGCTGGTTGGATAGAACGTGGGCCCGAAGGGCCCTGGGTTTGATTCTGGTCAAGGGCACATAAGTCAGTTGCAGGCTCGATCCCCGGCCCCTAGGACCGAGTGCAAGAGGCAACCAATCGATTAGTCTCTCTCACATTGATGCTTCTCTCTCTCTCTCTCTCTCTCTCTCTCTCTCTCTCTCTCTCTCTCTCTCTCTCCCTCCCTCCCTCTCTCCCACTCCCTCCCTCCCTCCCTCCCTCCCTTTCTCCTTCCCTCCCTTCCTCCCTTTCACCCTTCCTTCCATTCTCTCTAAAACAATGGAAAAAATATCCTCAGGTAAGGATTAACAACAACAACAAATAGAATTAATGTGACTACATTGTGGGAAATAAGGGTAGATTGACTAGAACCAGTTTATGGTGAATCTTCAAAGCTAGAAGAGATTAAATTTACTAAATAATATGGAACCATTATAGGTCTTCAATTGGAGATTCCTTTTCATTATGTTTTTTGAGCAGATTTTAATACACCTGTTTTAAAGTTTTATAACTAAAGAAAAGATAAATGAAAAAAGGTACAGTTTAAACCAAGATAATGGTTGTAGTAGACTTAATGAAAATTACTATTTTTTAGACCAATTTCTTAAGTTAGGTAACTTTTTTATTCTAGTGATTTTTCATTTTACTTATTTACTTTTTTTTTCCAATTACAGTTGGCATACAATATATTTGTTTCAGGTGTACAATATATAACTTACAAAGTTATCACCCCATTCTTGTAATACAGCACTTCACAGTGGGGAAAAAAGGTAACCAAAATCAGTCTAAAATTTCCAACTTAACTTTTGCCTATATGCTAGAATTTGCCAAAATCTTTGGCTTTCAACATAAAAATTAACTTTCAAATATTAATGGTATGAGCAGGTGACTGTTAATAGTCACTTTGTTAGCTGATTTTTGTACTTCTCTAAATTTTAAAGGAAATGTTGAGACAAAACTTGCAGATACAGCATTGTTGTACATGTTATAACAACTGTGACCACTTAGAATAGTCAGCTGTATGAAATACTAAAGAGGATTAAGCAGGTTATTTTTTATGAATGGTTGATTTTATTGTTGATCTGTAAAATAACAATAATAGTTACTATCTATTGAGTATCCTTTATGGGCCAAGCATTATGTCAGACACTTCATATTTATTATTACTAACCCTCCTTCATAATACTGCCACATGTTGGTGGTATTCTCAGTTGAATGGATATAGAAACAAACTCATAATGATTAAGTAACTGGCCCAGGATTATACAAGTAGTAAATGGTTGGGCCAGGATTGAATTTAGTTTGGCCTATTCTTTTCTGTGTTGATTATGGAGACATTAGATTTAAAAATATCATCAATATTTAAAAATTTAGGAATGGCAATTAATGACAATATTTTACTATGTTATTCACTCTCTTGACACGTGAATTTGCATATAACCAGTAAGTGAATTCTGAAGTTGACCTAGCCAGTGAGTGAGTTCCACAGTTGACCTAGCCTGAAGAATCCCTGTCTCTCCCTGTTTAGCACTACAAATAGAGCTTTATCTTCACTTACTGCGGTTTCCTATGATTCATCCCATGTCTTCTTTGACTCCCAACCCCTGCTATTCTTACTCTTAACACCTAACTAATTTTGTTCCTAATTTTACCTACTTTTCATAGAAATTTTTTAATTTGGAGCCTCCATTATCCTGCTAAGTTATCCACAGAATTCACCATGGAAACCTGTGCTACCCCAGACCTGGCAAGAGCTGTGGTTAAATCCTCTGCTATCCCTATATCCTGCCCTCATGGCATACACAAAAAAGAAGCTGGATCCCAATTCAAGTGCTTTCCATATCCCATCTTCTACGTCCTACCTTCCCACCCATCTGTCATAGTAGCCTCCACTATATACTAGGCACTGGGTTTTGAACTGAAGATAAAGAAAATTGAAACACAATCTATAGCCTCAAGAGTCTCACAGTTTATAATAAAAAATATAGCATTACTAGAGGCCCAGTGCACAGATTCATGCACAGGTGGGGTCCCTTGGCCTGGCCTGCAGGGATTGGGCGAAACCAGCTTTCTGCCATCCCCGAGGAGTCCCAGATTGCGAGAGGGCACAGACCAGGCCAAGGGGGCCTCTAGTATGCATATAAGATCTTTGGTTAATCTCTTCCCGCCCTCCCCCCTTCCTTCTGAGATTCATCAGTCTGTTCCATGTTTCCATGCCTGTGGTTTCCGCTCCTGCGTTGAGTGTCTGCCCCCTGGTGGTCAATGCACGTCATAACTACTGGTCGGATGGTCGAACGGTTGGCTGGTCGCTTAGGCTTTTGTATATATAGATAATAGCTACCATTCATTTAACAGTCACTCTCTGCTGGACACTGAACTAAGTGTTATACTTCCATTATTTCTTTTAATCTTCACAGCAATCCTCTGAGTAGGTAGCATTATTATTATTCATGTTTTACATATAATAAAAAGTATTAAATAACTCCTCATGGTCATATACTAGTCAGTAATAGAGGTAGATGCTAGTTCAGACTATATGACTCCAAGCCCATCCAAAGCACTTAAACCACCATATTCTATATAGCCTCCTTTGAAACATACAGGGGTAAGTAAGCTGGTAACAGCATTTGGGCTGGGTTTTGAAAAACGAAAAGAAATTTTTCAGGCAAATTGGGCATCAGGAACATTAAAATAAACAAAATTATAGGTACCAGAAATGAATAAGCCATCTACTTTTGCAACATAGTTCTATCTTCTTACAGCTGCTGACCACCAAAGACAAATAATTTTTCTTTATACCAGGGAAGGAAGATGAGGTAGAAAGTTATTCTCATTTATAAGCCAAAGGAAGTGTACTCAGAAATCATCTAGGTATAGACAAATTGAGAAGTATATTCCAATAGTTCAGCCAAATTACCAGTTGACTAAACTTCTCAGTCCTTTGAAGCCTTGCTATCATTTGCAGTATTGTTTTATGGGAAAATACATACTAAACAACTGATTCAGAAATGTGTTTGGAATATAGAGTCTATGTTTTCACTAGTTCTTCATGGTGATGTGTTATGATGGATGTTCTAGGAATAGGTAAATTTATTTCAGATTAAAGATAGTTTGCTTACTCTAAAAATTAAATTTTTCCATTAAACAGCTTTGATGACTTTTTATATCTTAATAAAATAGTTTTAATGTGCTTTATGTTCTTAAAATCTTATAAATAGCTTTTCTTTCTTTTCCTTGGTTATAAGACTTCTCTTCAGCTAGTCTTCAGTTGGTTATTCAGGTTGATTGTTCTATATCTTAGTTATAATTCCAGTTTGGTCCTAGAGGAGGTGAGTGTAACATCCACCTTTTCTGCCACCATCTTGGATCTCCCTAGCTTTTCTTCTTCTTCTTCTTCTTTTTTTTTTTTTTTTTTTCCGGTTAATCCTCACCCAAGAATATTTTTCCATTGATTTTTAGAGCGAGTGGGAAGGAGAGGGAGAGACAGAGAGAAACATTGATGTGAGAGAGACACATTGATTGGTTGCCTCCTGCACCCATCCAACCAGGGCTGGGGAACCTGCAACCAAGGTTCCTTCCCCATGACTGGAATCAAACCAGGGACCCCTCAGTGCATGGGTGACCGCTCTATCCACTGAGCCAAACTGGCTAGGGCCTTTTTTCCTTTTTTAAATAATTTTTTAATTTTCCAAATACAGCTGACATATATTAGTTTCAGGTGTACAACATAGTGAGTGACATTTATATAACTTACGAAGTGATCACCCCGTAAGTCTAATGCCCAACTGACACCATACATAGTTATTACAATACTAGAGGCCCGGTGCATGAAATTCGTGCATGGGGGGGGGGCGGGGGAGAGGGCCCTCAGCCCAGCCTGCACTCTCTCCAATCCAGGACCCCTTGGGGGATGTCCGACTGCTGGTTTAGGCCCAATCCTGGGGATCTAACTGCCTCCCCTGCCAGCCCGATCACCCCTAACCATCTCTGCCTGTCGGCCTGGTCGCCCCCAACTGCCCCCTCGCCCCCGCTGGCCTGGTTGCCTCTCACTGCCCCCCCACCAGCCTGGTCACCCCCAAGTGCCTCCCTGCCGACCTGGTCGCCCCCAACTGCCCCCGCTGCCGGCCTGGTTGCCCCATGCAGCCTGCTGTTCAGTCATTACTGTTACTGTGATGGTGTCCCGGACAATTTGCATATTCCTCTATTATTAGTGATTCCCTGTGTTGTACTTTATATCCCCATGACTTTTTATAACTGGCAATTTGCAATTTATGATCGTAATCCCTTCCCTATTTTTGCCCCCCCCCCCCCAATCTGGCAACCACCATAATGTTCTCTATATAAGTTTGTTTCTGATTTGTTGGATCATTTACTTTGTTTTTTAGATTTCACATATAAGTGAAATCATAATATTTTCCTTTTCTTATTTAACTTAATATAATACCCTCTTAGTCCATCCATGTTGTCACAAATGGCAAGATTTCACCCTTTTTTTTATGGCTGAGGAATATACCATTGTATATATGTACCACATCTTTATCCATTTGCCTGTCAGCGGATGCTTAGGTTGCTTCCATATCCTGGCTATTGTAAATAATGCTGCAATGAACATAGGGATGCATATGTCTTTCAAAATTGTGTTATGGGTTTCTTCAGGTAAATACCCGGAAGTAAAATTACAGAGTTCTTTTTTGTCTCTTGTTATAGCCTTTATTTTGTACAAGTGGCTGAAGTCTTCAATGCCTGACCCCCCCCCCCCCCCCCATTTCCCCAGCCTCCTTAAAAATTGTGAAGGGAAAAATAAGTCTTGTGTTTTTTCTATAATTATTGTAATTCAGTTTGTTTTTTATCTTTTTGTGATCTTGTTTGTTTTATATGTGATATAGTGTTTTTTGTTTTTTGTTTTTTGTTTGAATAGACATGTCTTTTAAATTTATTAACCTTATAAACTTTATTAAATTTATTAACTTTATATTATATGTATATAACATATGTATATATGTATGTATATGTGTGTGTATATATATATGCACATAAATATACATATACATATATATATGTGTGTGTGTGTGTGTGTGTGTGTGTGTGTATGCTTAAACATAGTTTCCCAAAATAGTTTGGTAACTCAAAAGTTTAGAGTTTTACTAAGTTAAGTGAGATAAAAATTATTAAATATTAAAAGTAAATTTACTTACTTTTGGCTTCTTATTATAAAGAAACTAAAAGATAAATTTGGATCTGTTAATGGATATGTCTTGTACTTTATTTTAAAAATGAATGCATAAATAAGTGGAACAATAAAGCGATGTTTCTCTCTCCCTACCTCTCTAAAAGCAACAAAATCAATAAAAAAGAATTTTAAAATATTTTTAAATGTCTTCTAATTGTACTGATGCCTGCTGATAATTGAATTTTAGTCTTAGAATTATTTGAGAAAATTTTCAACATATGGAGTTATAAGTTTTCATGTATGTTTATACAGTAAAAAATGCTCAGTTTTTCTGTGTGGCAGATTCTTAATTAAAGAAATTATCCCCTTAAATTTATTCTTTCTCTAGTTAGAGAAATGTAAAGTGCCATGCAGAAGCTCACAGGCCTCAGTACAAGTAAAATGTTTTTTCTTTGCTGCCCAAAAAGGTTCCATGTAGATAATGAGAGGACTTATTTGTACAACTACAAAAATTGCTTTAAGACCTTTAGATTAAATGTTCAGCACTGTTTTTTAATTTTGTAACCTCCATTTATGGATATAAAATTCATTTTTAATGACATATTTAAATGAGTGTTATTACTTCTCTTCCTCTTATATGTTCCATTTTATCTTGGATAAGCAGTTATTTTATTTGAAGTCAAGATAATTATTGTACAATGTACAATATTTTGTTTGGAATAATATCACCATGTAAAAGACTTAAAGCTGAGATTTCAGATTCATCATATATTTTTAAGCCAGACGTGTTCTTAAAGTTTATCTAGTTTTTCACTTGATAAATGAGGAAACTGAGGCCCAAAAGTTAAGGGACTTACCCAGAATTACGCAGCTAGTTAGTGGCAGAGACGGAACTATTGCCCAGGCATTCTGGCTTCTGATCTACTATATGTCAGATATGGTGGGAGGCCCATAAGTGTTTAATTGAATTAAAATTAATTACTTCTGTCAGATGAGAACCCAATGTCTAGTAACTAGAAATCTACTCTCACTTAGTGTTCTTTACTTTTTCAGCATCAGGTTCTGGACTTCTTTTCCATTTGAGGCTGGGGAATTGGTCTGACTTGTTCCCTCAAATTCTGCTTCAGTTTTCAGTGGCTGCTACTAAAATCTTAGCTTTTAGATATTAAATTATTTTCTGAAAATAGAGGCAACTGAGATTTTTTTAGCCAAATTAAACATTTCCAGAAACAAAAAAAACTAGACAAAAATAGTCAACCCAGCCCTGACCAGTAGCTCAGTTGGTTTGGAGTGTCATCTAATACACCAAAAGGTTGTGGGTTTGATCCCTGGTCAGGGAGAGTGCAGGAGGCAAATGATCTCTTACACTCCCTCCCCCACTCCATCCCCCTCCCCAGCTCCTCTTCCCTTCTCTCCCACTCCTTTAATCCCTCTCCCTTTCACTCTCTAAATCAATAAAATATATCCTCAGGTAAAAAAAACAGTCAACCTAATTTCATATATATCTGTTATTTTAAAAATACAAGCTTACAAATGACATAAATTAGCTCAACCATTCAATGCATTCTGTTTCAAGAGTTTGTTATTTAACTGGTGGACAAACTTCCAGCAATTGTTTCTAGATTAATTTTTTAAATCTCCATAGCTATATATATTTTCACTCATTCTTCACCTTCAAAAGAATATAAAACATACCACATTCATAGAAAACCTGTAATAATCTTACATAGAATACATTGCTTTTATTTAAGATTTTTAGACCACTTTCTAGTTTTATGTCATATTCGTAAAAAGAGGGTGTTCTACCCAATTATATGCATCTATGTATCCTTTTTCTATTATAGGTAAAAAAGATTTTTTAATTTCTTAATGAAAATATGTGTTTCTAATGGTAGAAATTTAATTAAGGAACTGGAGTTGAATCATGAGAAAATGATACAAAATATAGGAATAAGGTGAGATAATGAAAAGAAAAGAAAAATTAAAAAATAAAGAACAAAGTGGGGAAAGTAATTAGAACCTAGTAAAGATAAGATACCAAGGAAAGAAGCCTTTTAGAAATATTGACTAAGGTAGTATATGTTTTAAAAAAGGCTTGTTAAGGGATTTCTAGGATAAAATCTGGGTGAGCTGCCAACTTAGAGAATGTAGAATCAATCTGAAATGAGGGATTTGGCTCTGGTCCTCAGAATTAAAGGGCTGAAGAGATCAACCAAAGGACTTGTATGCATGCATATATGCATAACCAATGGACACAGACACCAGGACGGTGAAGGCATGAGCGGGGGCTGGTGGGGAGGCATGGGGGGAATAAGGACACATATGTAATACCTTAATCAATAAAGAAAGAAAAACAATAGAATCAGAGGGCTGAATAAATATCCTTAGGAGATGCCTGGTTTGGCTCAGTGGATAGAGCATCTGCCTATGGACTCAAGGGTCCCAGGTTCGATTCCGGTCAAGGGCATGTACCTTGGTTGTGGGCACATCCCCAGTAGGGGGTGTGCAGGAGGCAGCTGATTGATGTTTCTCTCTCATCGATGTTTCTAACTCTCTCTCCCTCTCCCTTCCTCTCTGTAAAAAATCAATAAAAAAATTATATATATATATATATATATATATATATATATATATATATATATCCATCCATCCATCCTTAGGAGATAATATCACACTGGCCAAGGAACAGAACCAATTAGAATTGTAAAGTCAGACTTGGATATTAAGCTGTGCCAGATGGGATTTTTTCTGATGTTGTGCCAGACACTATTGAAAGTACAATGTACTTCCTAGTCTTACTGTCAAGGAACTTACAGTCTAATGGGGAAAAGTGTAAAGTTAATTTGACAAAGACTATATAGTTGGTACTGATAGTGAGCACTTAGTATTTCAGAAATGGGAGATAACATAGCACTTAATTTCATTAATTTTAATTAATGGTTCTTGTACTCTCCTTGATGCTTAGGAACAATCTAAACTGTGAATTCCTTGATGCCAAAGATGGTGTCTTATTCAGCCTTATATTTCTTAGTCTTTCAAAAGTCCTCAGTACTGTGAACTCTCAGATTCATTCTGTTCTCTTGGTGTTCAGATTATCCTGAATTTGACCAGTGGGAACTCTTTCAAGCTAGCACCAGTATCTTTTTTTCTATACCTTCATTAGTCTGAACATTTCTGTGTTTTCTGGCACTAGGTGGCAAATTTTTAATAGTATTTTACATTAAATGAGTATAGCTAAATATTCAATAGTACAGTAGTGAAACATTGCTTATTAGCACTGGTCTATAAATTGCTTAATAAATGGTCCCAACAATTACTCTGTGACAATTAGATTGGAAACAATAGTCATAAGAAACTACTTCAAGGGAAACTGGGTGTCAAATACCACTTGGATTATGAGAAATAAATGCAGATGATAAGCATTTGAAATGGAAATGGCGCTAACTATAAAGCCTGTAGCAAAAGTTTTTATGGTTTTATAATTACTTACCTTCTTAAGCAGATTTAATTTAGTAAGGGTGGAAAAGACTTTTTTTTTTAGCATTCCCATGAATAGACTATCCAATAGCATACTCTGAGATCTTACTAATAGGATGTGCTTGAAGATCTCATTCAACCTGATATGGGCAACCAAAGTAAGCTACAATTTAAAAATCCAGTGAACTTACGTATTCAGGTTTCAAGACTTGAATATTCATATTTAAACTTATTTATTCAAAAGCTGATTATCCTTCCTCTGCATCTAATTCTTAACTTTCTCCTTTCATTATCATGCCAGTATGAATTTTTAAACACATCCATAAAATGGAAAAGTGGGAGGGGGGGGATAGATATCCTTGTAACTTACCAGGTTCTTAATAGCTGTTCTGGATTTTCATTTGTTGCTTTTGCGTGTGTGTGTTTTAATCAGTTCAGTTTTGTTTCTGGATGTTGTGTTTGTTCTCCATCTTACTATAGGCGGTCAAGAAACTATCATCTTTACAACAGTGGAACTTAGAGTCAGGAGACCTGGATTCTAGGCCTAGTTCTGCCACTGATTAACTGTGACCTTGGGATGCCAATTTCCTTCATATATTCATTCAGTCCGTGGCATCCTTAGCTCCATTCATTAGCTCCCAGGCATCCTTAGGCCTTAGTTTCTGCATTCCAAACGTTATACATCCATCCCAGTCCTGTGCTAGGTGTATAAAATTAGTACTCAGAATCCGGACTGTTAGTGAGAGGCAACGTGGGCATCGCTGTTGGTAGAATCACATGGCACCATGGCCTAGAAGCATATCAGAAGTCTCATGGTGTGTGAAGGAGAAGACCACCAGGGAGAGGAGAGCAGAAGGGTCTTTGGAGAGAGGCCATCATATGCAAAGGTTGGAGGCAGGTTAAATGCTCACAAAGGAGACTGAGAAGGAGCAGCTATAAAAAGTAGGAGGGAAATCAGTAGAGAGGAGCGTCTCTGAAAGCAGAGAGAGACTTCCCTGATCAGCTTGTTTTTAGTGTGAAAAGAGCATTTGTAGAGATTGAGCTGATGGCTGAGGGTAAAGCTTTCTTAAACAAGAGCAGATTCATTAAGTATATAATATAATCTTCCTTGATTATATTTTGAATTATATTCCTTTTAAAGCCTGGGTCTAAATTATGCATCTCAGAGCCTGTTTGAATCCTTTCAGTCTAATTTAGATATTCTTTTGCTGTTATTTACCAAGCTACCCAATACTTAACACTGTTTTTTAGTGCTATATATTTTTCAATATGAGTCCAATTTCTTCAACTATGCCAGGATTTTGAAACATAGTCCATCATTTAAAAACCTTATTTTTTTGCATCAAGTAATTCCATTTTTAAATGCTAGTTTGTTAAAAAGAAACAATAACATTTTGTTCAAACTAGGAACATTTGAAAATGTGCTCCACAAATTTACTGTCAATTAAGGAGATTTGATAAAAGATGAACAACTAGCTATCTCAGATTTACAAATACTACAATGTTTACATTGTTGTTGGAAGTCTTCAGTGCAGTAAATCATGTGCTTTTCATGGACCATATCTCACAGACGCAGTTGGATGTGAGACAATCAGATTTTTACTCCCCACAAGCTGGACAGCTAAAATGTCATGTCAATAATGTGTCAGAGACTTAGTGCTCCTTTGCTGCCTGTCTGATTTAAGTTGTTGTGGTCAGTTTGAGGAACCTGTGATATGATAAGATAGCATTCATTAGGTCATGTTGTTTGCAAGTGCCCAATCTTACATCAGCAGCCTGTGAACACTCAGAAGGAGGAAGAGAGGGATACTGACCTTGTCTGGTTGAAAGCTTATTTTGTGTTCAGTAACAAAATATGACACTTGTGTAGTTTATATAGGAGTATTATGTATTCGTAAAATTATTTTTTCATCAGGAGTTAGTTTTAGAAAAAAGTGAATACTATGAATACATTTATCTTCTTATACTTAATACTTCAATCTAAAAATTAAAACTTTTATTATAAATATTTTCTGCCAATTTAAAATGAAGCTGAAGACAGTAGCCATCATTTCTTTTTCTGCTGAAGAAAAAACTGGATGTTGAAAATTAACATTGTTGGTAAATTGTTTAAATTCAATCAAATCTTATACATTTCTTTTTTAAAAATATATTTTATTGATTTTTTTACAGAAAGGAAGGGAGAGGGAGAGTTAGAAACATCGATGAGAGTGAAACATTGATCACCTCCCTCCTGCACACCCCCCACTGGGGATGTGCCCGCAACCAAGGTACATGCCCTTGACCGGAATCGAACCTGGGACCCTTTAGTCTGCAGGTCGACGCTCTATCCACTGATCCAAACCGGCCAGGGCTATACATTTCTTAAGTAGAATATTATTTATTTTCAGTCTGTCAATATCTCCACTGGAAATATACCCACAAAATAATTATATATACACATACACACACATACATATCTTTATTGACATATAATTCACATACAGTACAGTTCACCCATTCAAAGTGTAAAATTCAGTGGTTTTTACTATATTCACATTTTTATCACTCTAAAAACTAATCCTACTTCCATTAGTAGTCACTCCTCATTTCCCCCCTAGGCCCCTTCACCAGCCCTAGGCAACCAATAATCTACCTTCTATCTCTAGAGGTGTCCCTCTTTTGGACATTTTATCCTATATAATAAAAGGCTAATATGCAAATCGACCGAACAGGCAGAATGACTGGTTGCTATGATGCGCACTGACCACCAGGGGGCAGACGCTCAACACAGGAGCTGCCCCCTAGTGGTCAGTGCACTCCCACAGGGGGAGCACCGCTCAGCCAGAAGCGGTGAGCTGGGCTCACAGCTGGCGAGTGCAAAGACTGTGGCGGGAGCCTCTCCCACCTCCTGCAGCACTAAGGATGTCCGACTGCATGGAGTGGGCCTAAGCCATCAGTCGGACATCCCCCGAGGGCTCCTGGAGTGCGAGAGTACGCAGGCCAGGCTAACAGACACCCCTGAGTGCATGAATTTTATGCACGGGGCCTCTAGTTTAAATATAATTATACGCTATGTCTTCTTCTATGATTGGTTTCTTTTACTTAGCATAATGTTTTCAAAGTTCATGTTATAGTGTGTATCAGTACTTCATTCCTTTTTACTGCCTAATAATAGTCCTTCATAGGGATATACCACATGCCTTTTATTTATCCATGCCTCAGTTGATGGACTTTTGAGTTGTTTCCACTTTTTGGCTATTATGAATAATGCTGCTGTGAGCATTTGTGTACAGGTTTTCTTGTAAACACATTTTCGTTTGTCTTGAGTATATTTTTAGTGGAATTGTTGGGTCATATGGTAAATCTCTGTTTAACCATTTGAGGAACTTCCAGTTCTTTTCTCAAGCAGCTGTATCCTTGTACCTTCCTACTAGCTGTATATGAGGGTTCCGATTTCTCTATATCTTTGCCAATATCTTTTAAAAATATCTTTATTGTCACCCTCACCGGTTTGGCTCAGTGGATAGTGTCAGCCTGCGAACTGAAGAATCCCGGGTTCAATTCTGGTCAAGGGCACATGCCCCCCTTGCGGGCTCCATCCCCAGTAGGGAATGTGCAGGAGGCAGCCGATCAATGATTCTCTCTCATCATTGATGTTTCTGTCTCTCTCTCCCTCTCCCTTCCTCTCTGAAATCAATAAATATATTTTTAAAAAATCTTTATTGTTGAGAGGATTACAGAGATCACCCATTTTCCCTCAATTGCCCCCCTCTACCCAGTTTCCACCACACCCCAGGCCTTCACCACACTATTGTCTGTATCGATGGGTTATGCATATATGCATATATGTTCTTTGGTTAATCTCTTCCTGCTCCCTCTTCCCCCTTCACTCTGAGATCCATCAGTCTGTTCCATCCTTCCATGCCTGTGGACCTATTTTGCTCATCAGTTTATTTTGTTCTTTAGATTCCACACATGAGTGAAATCATGTGATCTTTCTCTGACTGGCTTGCTTCGCTCAGCATAATACTCTCCAGGTCCCTCCATGCTGTCCCAAAGAACAAGAGATCCTCTTTTTTACTGCTGCATAGTATTCCATTGTGTAAATGTACCACAGTTTTCTAATCCACTCATCTGCTGATGGGCACTTAGGCTGTTTCCAAATCTTAGCTGTTATGAACATAGGGGTGCATATATCCAAACACCTGATTGGTGTTTCTGGTTTCGTGGGATATATTCCTAGAAGTGGGATCACTGGGTCAAATGGGAGTTCCATTTTTAATTTTTTGAGGAAACGCCATACTGTCTTCCACAGTGGCTGCACCAGTCTGCATTCCCACCAGCAGTGCATGAGGGTTCCTTTTTCTCCACATCATCACCAGCACTTGTCATTTGTCAATGGTAGCCATTCTGACAGATGTGAGATGGTACTTCATTGTTGTTTTGATTTGCATCTCTTGGATGATTAGTGACTTTGAGCATGTTTTCACATGTCTCTCAGCCTTTTCTGTATGTCTTCTTTTGAAAAGTGTCTATTTAGGTCCTTTGCCCATTCTTTGATTGGATGGTTTATCTTCCTTTTGTTACATTGTATGAGTTCCCTATAAATTTTGGAGATTAAACCCTAATCAGAGATAACATTGGCAAAATAAACAAATGGGACTACATCAAAATAAAAAGCTTCTGCACAGCGAAAGAAACCACCAACAAAACAACAAGAAAGCCCACTTCATGAGGATGTTTTGCTAAAGGTTTGAATTTTTTCAGTGCTTCAGCTAAAGGTTAAATCAAATGAAATGTACGTGGTACTTTGATGTAGTTTTAAAAGTTCAGAGTGAAACAAGTGTGAAGTGATTTATTTCCTGTAATTGGTCATAGATTTACATAGAACCTCATATATTCCTAACCTCATCAACCATTGACATTAGACTACCGTCTAAATAATGTTAATGGTTTCAATTTTATCAAGATATGTCAGCTGCCAGGAAGAGGAAAATGGCAGTTTCGTTTTGTTTGACCCAGTATACTGGATAAATCTAAGTATGCACTAAAAAAAGACTAAGAATTCTTTGTAAATGACTTTTATTTCTTCCCCCTCTCTCCTGTAGTGGCAAATGCATAGTATAACTTTCTTCAATTTCAAACTTTCCTTTCCACCTTTTTCACTTATTAATACGCATAATTGTTTTCTTTGCTTCTAAAAATGTCTTAACTATTGCATTTTATACATTTAACATAGAATCTATTCTTTTAAAAAATGTTTAAGGTTTTTATCTGGTTTTTAAACAAGTTTTATTTAGCTTAAGGCCAGAAACATTTTCAGCATTGTCTATTTTATATTATTTTAATAAAATTCTTGAATATTTAAATAATCTTTTAAGTACTGTAGGTCTGAATTTTGGCTCTTGTCTATGTAATGCTACGATCAAAAAGTCATGACCTCCGATTGATCACTTTTATTGGTTTCCTGTTCTGATTCACTGGAAATCTTTGGGTTTGTGTGCTTGTTGCTAGTTTTAATCTTTGTCATCTGTGTAATTCCATTTTTAAAGAAGCTGAAAATTGAGAATAAATGTAGCATATTATTTCCTATTTGCATTTATTTTAAAATTAGAAAACTGAGAAAACCATTCTATAAAGAATTCAACAAAATTACTGATTAAACTTTCAGGGGGGAAATGAAAGCCTCTAGAACTTAGAAACACAAATCTTTGGGGTTATTGGATTTTATGTCCATCTTCCTATGTGAAGTATAATGTTGAGTTATTTAAAATTTTATATATTCTACATCTCTTCTAGAAAAGTTACATTTAGCTTTAAAAGCTATATAGCTCTGTGTTTTACAGATTGATTATACAACCCAGATGTACAAATAGAAGCTTTATAATCTGATATGACTCAGTCTTGGAAACTTACTGCAACTGTTTTGCACTTCACTTGGTGGTATCACATGACTCACTTCAGTGGTTCAACCCTGTCTAGTAGTGATCAAAGTTCATTTGGTTAGGGGTTTTTTTTGGTGTGTGGATGATTTTTTTCCACTTTGTTGTGGATTCGTAGTCTTTCAAAATACTCAGTGCACTCCTTCATATTTTTTTGAATCTGAGAAAGTGGTAGTTGCACCATTCAACCTCCAATCACATACAGGGGGAAAAATGTTAACTTGAAATAATATGCCTGGAAGTACTTTTAACTGTAAAGCATCATGTAAATCTAAGGGTTTAAATGTTTTTCTTTTTCAATTACAGTTTACATTCAATTTTATTTTGTGTTAGTTTCAGGTGTACAGCATAGTGGTTAGACAATCATACACTTAGCAAAGTGTTCCCCTGATATTTCCAGTACCCACCTGGCACCATACATAGGTATTACAATGTTATTGACTATATTTCCTCTTCTGTACTTTACATCCCCCTGACTATTTTGTAACTACCAATCTGTACTTCTCAATCCCTTCACCTTTTTCACCCTGTCCCCCACATCTGGCAACAATCAGTCTGTTCTCTGTATCTGTGAGTCTGTTTCTGTTTTGTTCTTTTATAGTGTTCTTTAGATTCCACATACAAGTGAAATCATATGATAATTGTCTTTCTCTGACTTACTTATTTCACTTATCATAATATCTAAGGGTTTATTACTAAATCTGTTACCCTAATATGTTAAAATTGAGGAAGAATAACCTGTGTCTCTTTAAAATCAACTGTAAAAATCAACCCTAACTTTTCCAGTTACCAGTATTCTGTAATGTGATGAAAGAAAGCGAATGCATACAGAACATCTGTCCTCTGTCCACATGCACACTAGCTCCAATGACCAAATTTTCTTAGCACTAATATTTTTATTATTTATTAAGAAGTTATATTTAAAGTCTATAAATCTCCAAAACTATGACACTTTTCTGTTTTACAAAAGAAAATTCTATCTTAACCTTTAGTGGTTTAGTTTAGTTAATGAAGTAAACTAACGAAAAAAATTTAAATACGTACCCTTACTGATTATGAAGTCCTTTGGGAATATTCATTCCTGCAGGTTCTCTCTGCTTTAAAATTTTAGTTATTAATATTTCTGTGAAATAACTGTAATCGTTTTTAATGCTTTCTTTTGTGTTTGAATTTTTACTATCATGCAGTTAGGAACTGCTGTTTCCTGTCAAAACCTACGTTCATCAGACTATGAACATAACAATTTCCTGTTTTCTTATTAACTATACTGCATTTTGTGCTTTATTCTTTAAAGTTATATAATGTCTTAGCTTATCGCATTTCTCTTGTAATTGCTAAATGTTTTCTTAGGTCAGCATTGTTTAATACACACCAAGAAATCTTGAAGTCTCATGTCTTTGTTGATAGTGAGAGGTTATGATTTTGTTAATTTTTTAAGTTGTAGTGAATATGTCAGAATGTCTTCAGTATTATTTAAGTAAATTCTATGTGTTTTTACTATTTTTACTCTGTTTCTTACTGCACAACATGATGAAGCAGTCCACGTCAGGTAAGAAATAGTGCATTATTTGGATCTTGTATTTATATTAGTATTCCCATCTGTCTACTTACTACTATTTTCATTCAGCATTTAAGGGGATGGGATGAATAATCAGTACCTGAGGGCTTTAAAAAAAAATCCTGCCATGTTTTCAGTGTAGTTCATCAACATTTCTTATGTTCCAACACTTGTCAAGTCAGAATGCTAAGTTCTGGGATATAAAAATGATTGAGAAACAATCCCCACCAGCAGGGGCTAACAGAAGAGGTAGGATATATGTACAGCAATATTTTTCCAGACAGTGCTCATTTTAAATATTGGATTCTTGTGTTAAATCATATAATTTGGGAAAAATTTATAAGTAATACACTCAAATATATATGTGTTTCAATCAATAAGAGAAAGTATTTATGAAATTATTTATGGCTACTGATTTATTTAAAATGTTATAAAATTATTAAAAGTTTTATTAAAATGCTAATATTTTAAATTATTAATATTGAAATACTAGAAAACAAAAATGCTATTAAAAGTAAAGGAAGCAGTATTAATTGTTTTGTTTTTATGTTATTGGATTATTTGGGGGTTTTGTTCAGATGAGTGTAACTACTTTATTATCAAAATGATCGAGCTACAAGTACATTTGGTGGCACAATTTACAGGTTTTATTGATGATCTTATTCTCGGAATACAACTAAACAAATAACTGAAACTAAGAAACTCTGTATGCATGGTGGGAAGTGTTTGTTTTTAGACTTATAACCTGCTTTATTTCCCACAGATTTTTGAGGGAGTTTGCACGAATACTTATAATAAAAATATAATTTAATATTAGGTTAATTAAATCAAGTGAAATTGCTGATATTTGACTTTTACTTGCAAAAATAGCAATAGCATGCAGTTCAATATAATAGTTAAAAGAATTAGTTCTAAGACAACATCTAGTAAAATCAGTTCATGTTATCACACAAGAATGTATACAGAATCATATGGAAGTGTGGAGGCAGCCGCTACCGGGCTGTGGAGCCATGTGGTTGCAGTGGCTGATGTGCTGCAGACCATGGGGCCTGTGATGGGCTGAGTAGCCCACCAATGTTGATGGCTGCTGATTGATCAGGGTGGGGGCTGCTGAAGGTTGGGGTGGCTGTGGCAATTTCTTAAAATGAGACAACAATGGAATTTGCGCATCAATTGATTCGGCATGCAGTGCTGTTTGATAGCATACCCACAGTAGAACTTCTTTCAGAATTGAAGTCAATCCTTTCAAACCCTACCATTGCTTTATCAACTAAGTTTTTGTAATATTCTAAATCCTTTGTTGTCACCCTGGCTGGTATGGCTCAGTTGTTTGGACATCATCATGTGCACTGAAAGATTTCTGGTTCAATTCCTGGTCAGGGTATAAACTTAACCAGGTTTTAGGCTTGATCCCTGATCCCTGGTAGGAGGCAGGCAATTGATGGTTCCCTCTCAAATAGATGTTTCTCTCTCCCCTTCCCTTCCTCTCTCTCTAAAAAACAAACAAACAAACAAATCCTATATAATAAAAGACTAATATGCAAATTGTCCCCTTGACCTGGAGTTCGACTGGGAGTTCAACCAGGGGGCGGGGCTGGCCAGCCAACCGCCTGCAGCCCCTCCCCCTGACTGCCCAGATTGGGGCGGGCCAGTCGGACCCCATCTATGCACGTGCACGGGGCTTCTAGTAAATAAATAAAATCTTTGAAGAAAAATATCCTTTGTTGTCATTTCAACAATCTCCACAGCATGTTTAGGAGTAAGTAGATTCCAGCTCAAGAAATCACTTTCTTTGCTCATCCTTAAGAAGCACCTCCTCATTTGTTAAAGTCTTATCATGAGATTGCAGCAGTTCAGTGCATCTTCACGTTCTACTTTTAATTCTAGTTTTCTTGCTGTGTTCAATGACATCTGCATTTACTTCCTCCCCAGAAATCTTGAACTCCTCGAAGTCATCCATGAGGTTCAGAGTCAACTTCTTAAAAAATCCTGTTACTATTGATATTTTGACCTTTTCCCATGAGTAATGAATGGCATCTAGAATAGTGAATTCTTTTCAGAAGGTTTCAGCTTACTTTGCCCAGATCCATGAAAGGAATCACTATACCAGGGGTGGGGAATATCTGGCCCAAGGGCCATATAAAGCTGAAAAATCATTTGGTCTGGCCTTGTCAAGGCATTAAGGGTGAGTTAATTAAATGTTTGACCATATATAACAGGCTAATTTTTAAGTTGATAATTTTGTGTGGCCCACGAATGATGTTATAAATATCCAAATGGCCCTTGGCAGAAAAAAGGTTCCCCATCCCTGATCTACGGCATCCATAGCCTTATGAAATGTATTTCTTTAATAATAAGATTTGAAAGTCAGAATTCTTCCTTGATCCATGGGCTGCAGAATGGATGTTGTGTTACCAGAAATGAAAACATTAATCTCGTACCTCTCCATCAGAGTTCCTGGGTGACCAGGTATAGTGTCAATATTTTGAAAGGGATATTTTTCTCTGAGCTCAGGCAGATTAGATTTAACATAACTTTTGGAATGGTAAATGAGCATTGGTTTCAACTTGAAGTCCCCAGCAGCATTAGCCCCTAACAAGAGAGTCAGCCTGTCCTTTGGAGTTTTGAAACCAGACATTGACTACACTCTCTAGTTATGAAAGTCCTTCCTACATGGCATCTTTTTACAATATAAGGCCGTTTTGCCCTGGCCGGTGTGGCTCAGTTGGTTTGGTGTTGTCCTGTGCACTGAAAGGTTGCAGTTCGGTTCCCAGTCGGGCACATGCCCAGGTTTCGATCAATGTTTTGCTCTCAAGTCAATATTTCTCTTTCTCCCTCTCTCTCTAAAAATCAGTAAAAATATATTTTTAAAAAACAATATAAGGTTGTTTTGTCTGCGTGAAAACCTGTTGTTTAGTGTAGCCACCTTCATTCTCTTAGCTAGATCTTGAGGATAACTTGCTGCAATTTCTTCATCAGCACTTGCAGGTTCACCTTGCACTTTATGTTATAGAGATGGCTTCTTTCCTTAAACCTCATGAAGTAACTGCTAGCTTCCTCTCCTCTCTCAGCCTTCATAGAATTGGAGAGAGTGAGGCTTTGCCCTGGATTAGGCTTTGGCTTAAGGGAATGTTGTGGCTGGTTTGATCTTCTATCCAGACCACTAAAACTTTCTCCGTATCAGCAATAAAGCTGTTTCACTTGCTTATCCATGTATTCGCTGTAGTAGTACTTTTAATTTCCTTCAAGAACTTTTCCTTTGCATTCACAGCTTTGCTAATTGTTTGGCCTGTGTTTACTTTCAACATGTCTTCTTCACTAAGCTTAATCATTTCTAGCTTTCCAGTTAGCCATGTAACTATTCTTTTGCTTGAATACTTAGAGGTCATTGTAGGGTTATTAATTGGCCTAATTTCAATATTGTTGTATCTCTTGGATTAAGGAGGCCTGAGGAGAGGGAAAGAGATAAGGGGCTGGGGGGGGGGGGGGGCGGCAGGACATGACCAGTTGGTGGAATTGTGGGCATGGCTCATGGCTCCCCAAAACAATTACAATTGTAACATCAAAGATTACTGATCACAGATCACCATACAGTCCTGTATTGCTTAACAATGGGGATACCTTCTGAGAAATGTGGCATTAGGGGTTTTTGTCATTGTGCAAACATCATAGAATGCACTTACTGAAACCTAGATGGTATAGCCTACTACACGCCTAAGCTATATGATATGGCCTATTGCTCCTAGGCTGCAAACCTGTAGAGCATGTTACTGTCCTGAATACTGTAGGCAATTGTAACACAAGGTAAGCATTTATGTATCTAAACATACCTTAAAACAGAAAAAGTATAGTAAAATACAGTATAAAAGATTAAAAAATGGTATACCTGTATAGGGCACTTACCATGAGTGGTGTTTGCTGGACTGGAAGTTGCTCTTGGTGAGTCAGTGAGTGAACGGTGAGTGGATGTGAAGGGCTAGGACATTACACTGCTGTAAATTTTATAAACACTGTACATTAGCATTGCCACAAACATAAATATTATATTGCACTCCAGTGTTACAATGACTACAACATCAGTAGTGATAGGAATTTTTCAGCTCCATCTTATGGGACCACCTTTTATATGCAGTACATAGTTACAGCACATGACTATAATGAAAAAGTTTGAGGTATTGTGAGAATTACCAAAATGTGATGCAGACGCACAAAGTGAGCAAATGCTGCTGGAAAAATGGTGCCCATAGACTTCCTCAAAGTGAAGTTGCCACAAACCTTCAATTTGTAAAAAATGCAATATTTGTCAGTGGAGTAAGGCAAAGCACAATAAAATGAAATATGCCTGTATAATGACTCATTATATTAGTATTCAGCATCAACATCATTAATTTACATTTACATCCTTAAGTCTATATCAATTCTCAGTGGAACCACAAGCACACAGATGCTTAATAATGCAACTCCTCAGGCCTCTCCTCTGGAATGGAGACTGAGATACCTGGGAAGTCTTAATTTTTACAGGTTTCCAAGATGGTCTTAGGAGGAAAGTTTGGAAAATAATGTGGGTTTGGGGAGGGGGTAATTTGTTTTTCTGACTCTATTTTAAACAGTTTTATTGAGATAAAATTTACAATTATGGAATATTTCTGTCACCCCAAAAAGAAACCTCATGTCCATTTTCAGTCACTTCCTTTCTCCTCCCTTCTCCCCCAGTCCTAGGCATCCACTGATCTACTTTCTTCCTCTATCGATTTGCTTATTCTGGATGTTTCATATAAATTGAATCATGCAAAAAATAATAATAAAAAAAATGGAATCATGCAATATGTCATCTTTTGTATCTGGCTTCTTTGACTTACCTTAATGTTTTTGAGGTTCATCCATGTGTCCATACTTTATTCCTTTTTATTGCCAAATAGCATTCAATTGTATAGAAACAATGTCTTAATGTGATTATTTTACATGATATTTTTATTCAAATGATTGTCTTAGTTTTTTCATTTTTTTCTTGTGGTGTGTTTTCTTATGTGTAATTGTCCTCTAGTACCATGTAAATCCTCTGTTATGTGTTCATCTCTTCTGTTCAAACAGTTTAGTTGTACTATTAGTTTCTCCTTGTTGAAGAAATCTTTTCTCTGATCTGCTCCAGTCTACCTCAGTGAGGACGAGGTGCCTCCAAGCCTCCTGCATAATTGTCATCTTGGGAGCTTTTACGGCATCATAGGGATTCCTTTTACTTCACTTTTGTATTGGACTTCCTTTTTCCTGGATGAAAGAAAGGAAAGGAGAGGAGAGGAGAGGAGAGGAGAGGAGAGGAGAGGAGAGGAGAGGAGAGGAGAGGAGAGGAGAGGAGAGGAGAGGAGAGGAGAGGAGAGGAAAGGAAGAAGAAGAAAGAAAGAAAGAAAGAAAGAAAGAAAGAAAGAAAGAAAGAAAGAAAGAAAGAAAGAAAGAAAGAAAGAAAGGGCGTCTTTTTCTTTCTTGATGTACTTCAATTTGGTGTAGCAAATCCCTCTTTCTGGGGGGAAAAAAGATTTATGGGAGATAAACTGTAAAAATGTTTTATTTGATTCACCCAAAAAAGGGTTTCTTTGAGGGGTCAGATTAAATCATTGCCGTTTTTAACTCATATTTTAGCCTCACACTTAATTGATAGTTTGAGTGAGCATAAAAAATTTTAAAGATAATTAAATGTAGATTAGATTTTTTTTCTCAGAATTTTAAAGGCATTGCTCTATAATTGAGAAGTCTGATATCATTTTTATTCTTAATCCTAATATATAAAAAGCCAGGGACCTTCACGACCAAAACAACTGGATGGACGACCGAACAGCAGGCTGCGTGGGGCGACAAGGCCAGCAGGGGGGTTAGTGAGGGACAACCAAACAACTGAACAGCAGGCTGCATGGGGCGACCAGGCTGGCAGGGGGGGCAGTAAGGGGCGATCAGTCTGGCGGGGGGTGGGGGGTGGGGGACAGTTGGGGGCAACCAGGCCAGCAGGGGGGGCAGTTAGGGGTGATCAGGCTGGCATGCAGAGGTGGTTAGGGGTGATCAGGCTGGCAGGGGAAGCAGTTAGGGGTGATTAGGCAGGCAGGCAGGCAGGCAGGCAAGCGGTTAGGAGCCAGCAGTCCTGGATTGTGAGAGGGATGTCCGACTGCTGGTTTAGGCCCAATCCCCGGGATCAGGCCTAAACCGGCAGTTGGACATCCCCTGAGGGGTCCCGGATTGGAGAGGGTGCAGGCTGGGCTGAGGGACCTCCCCCCTCCCCCATGCATGAATTTCATGCACCAGGCCTCTAGTATTTTATATAAAACATGTTTTTGTTTGGGGCTGGATACTTAGTTCTTTTCTTTGTGCCCAGGTACTTCACAAGCCTTTTCAATCTCAAAGCTCATGTCTTTCATGACAGAGAAATGTATGTCTAAGATCTCCTTTCATTTGTTTGTTTGTTTTTAAGATCTCTTTTTAGAGTATCCTGTTCTTTTTTTTTTTTTTTATTTCAGAGAGGAAGGAAGAGGGAGAGAGAGATAGAAACATCAATGATGAGAGCGAATCATTGATACGCTGCCTCCTGTACACCCCACCTTTGGAAATCAAGCCTGCAACCCGAGCACGTGGCCTGACCAGGAATCGAACTGTGACCTCCTGGTTCATAGGTTGATGCTCAATCATTGAGCCATGCTGACTGGGCAGAACAGTTACATACACATTCCTGGACCCTACCAGGAGAAAGTTTCAGGGAAATATGTTTAAACTGACTGCTTCTTTCTGGATGGTGGAGGTGGCCTATCTTAGTTGTGCTGCTGAAAGGTGGTGTCCATTTGTATAAACCAGACAAACCCACAGGAGACGTCCATAGTTCAGCCGCATTTTTGTCCTGAGTAATTAAGAGTTCCATTTCAGGTAAGTCCTCTGTGACTCAGCCCCATTTGGTTGGAATAGAGGATTAATGATTCTCAAACTGAGGATATCAGAATCTCCTGAGATGCTTGTTAAAAATGTAGACTCCGGGATTTCACTCTCGAGTTTCCCTTAGATCTGGGAAACGATTCTACATGTTTAATAGGCGTCCTCTGTTATCCTGATGCAGATGGCCAGTGGGCCATATTTTGAGATATGCTAATCTAAGTTGTTACCAATAATGTCCTTGAAAGTTTTGGGGGGTTGGGTTGGGCTGAGAAGATTAAATACCTGCTTTTTGTATTGTTTAAATATAATTAGTTCCTAAAAGAATAGTAATAAGGATAAGCAGTATAGCTCTTAGAGCTAGGCAACCAAGACTTTGTACTTTAGAGGGCCCAGCTCTGGTCTTCTTCCAGTCAAGTCCCAATTCACAGGAGGAGGGGTCCCGGAGGACATCCCCACCTGGAGTCCATTTCACAATCCGGGTACTTAGTACTCTGTAATTCCTTGCCTGGTGTCCACTTTCCTCCTAGGCCCAGGGGATACCTAAGTTTTACCAAATAGTCTCTTCCCTTAACCTTTTCTCTTGCCCACCCGAACAATTCCTCTATGCCCTTGCTATTTTATATTAGCAGTTCTCAAAAAAAAAAAAAAAAAAAAGCAGCATTAATTGCATCTCCTTTGACATTGAGGAAATGACCCTCACCTTATAGTTAGTTTTATGTAATATTTGAGATGGCTTATTAACATCTGATATACTGAATGTTTTAATTGCAGTAAGTTTTGCTAGAGCAGAGGAAAGCTACAACTTTCCAAACAGTTGGGAAGTTGTGGTTCCCCTGCTGTGCTCCTCCTTTGTAACAGCCAGGAAAAAGGAATCACGTGTTCCATATTATCTCTTCAAAAGGGCCTGGGGAAAAGAGAGAAAGGAAGAGATTAACTGACTTAATTTAACACTTGGAGCCATAAATCATGTGTTGCAATATGGTGATAGGATGTTGCATCAGAACATGGATGTGGCAGTTGTAATGCAGTGGGTATCACAACCATGGGAGGCTGTGTGGTGCTCTTTGTCCTTTCCCTGAAGATTCAACTCCAAGTCTGTACCCCTCCTGCCCTGCCAAGGAGAAAGGTGTTATTTCAGTTACATTGTACCTCCCGGTAATTTTGTTCTCTCCGCCGAGGGCACATGCATTTCTTTATGGGTGAAAGTTTGCCACAGACATCATTGTACCCTCTTGTGTCCTGTGGTCACATACCAGCAGGGAGGTGTTGGATTTCCTCACATCTTCCTGGAAGTCTGTAGGGAAAGCTGGGAGGTGTTATGGCAAAGCTTACATGTAATGTCTTTACTCGGAACCGTTAGTTTTGAAAGTGTATGTAATATTTCCTGAATATTTCACATTGCCTTTATCTCAAGATTTGAAAGATAGTAAGTGATCAGGAGTTTGTCCCTGAGAAACAAAATTGAAGATTGACAGTAATGATAAGGATAGGAGAATGCAGTGTATTTCAGCAAAGTTCTTGATAATCAAAGCAGATTTTGATAGTTAATTGTTTTTTATTGTTGTTTTTGCATTTTTAACACATGGAAATATCAAAATTAAATTTTACATTTAAAACATAAACTCTTGAGGACAGGGCTAATGTCTTAATTATATGGTAGTGCAAGTAGTAGTATCCATGGTGGTGGTTTGGGAATGTGAAGGAACTTAGGCAAAGAATTGACAGATGATGAAAAGAAATAACCTTAAATTCTGATAAAGCTGGGTTTGGGGGGATGTGGTTTAGATTTGTGACAGTGGGTTTTTCAATATGAACTCTAGAATTAGTCAGACTTGCCCACCAGTAAAATGTAGCCTTTGATCTCCACAACCCTTCCCCCTTGAGGATCACACCCAGGGATAGAGAAACAACCTGGTTCCCAAAGATGGAAAGAGAAGGAGCTGAGCAAAACCTGCAGTTGCTGTCCCCTATTTGATGGTGAGGGAAGTGGCTCCTCCCGGGAAGGAGGAGGGGAGAGAAAGCAAAAACGTTACACACTACTGGCATTCCCCCACACAGAAGGAAATAACTTAGTGGGCGGAAGTATTCCTGCTCTAACAGAGTGATAGTGGTGAGGTAGTTCTTAGGATATTGTAACAGGACATTAAAGCAAGTTTTAATGATTTGTAAATTATTTTCATGATTCACTGAATTAAGGAGACATGCTCTTAAAAGACAGTGTGGTAGTTTGGAGTATGACTTTTAAGTCCATATCTTCTGAAATATTTATAGGTGAACTGATAGGATATCTAAGATCTACCTCAAAATAATCCAGGGTCTGGAGAGGTATACTGTAATTAGATTATCAATGTTGTGTTAGGTGATGGGTACATGGGGTTCATTGTATTACCTCTAGTAAAATGAAAGTTCAATCTGATTCTAAACTTTACTATTAGCTATGTGTCCTCAGCAACTTGCTCTACCTGAGTCTCTGTTTCCTATTCTCTGAAATGAGGATAATAAAATCTACCTTAATAACTGTTGTGATTATTCAATTAACATAGCACATTATGTGCCCATTACATAACACACAGGAGTCGCTCAAAAATTGGTAGTTACTATTCTATCTATAAATAGGAGGAAATCAATGTTTCATCTTCCTTAAACATGAAATGTTTGCTTTCTTGGTGAGGTATGTATATATTTCCCCCAGGTGACTGTATTAACTTGGATTTTGTTTTGACAGCTCAGGTGCCTAAAAGGCCAGAGGAGCTTCTTGGGCCAACCCCCTTTTGATGGAATCCACATTGTCAACCACTTAATAGGAGATGATGAGTCATCCCATTCCTCTGATGAAGATCTCATAGAGAATTCCTTACAGGAGAGTGGCATTGGTTTTCCTTTGCACAGAAAATCTGGCGTGATGTCTTTAGCCCCCACTGTGGCAGATGGTAGTGAAAGCGAAACAGAAGACAGTGTGATGGAGACCAGAGAGGGCAATCAAGTGGATCAAAAGGAACGGCCCCCAGGAAAGAGAGAATCGTACTCAACCACTGTCTGACCATCACTGTGAACTAGACTGTGGATTTTTTTAAGGGATCAGTTATATGATTAAGGGTTTTTGGGGACATATCTGTTTCATATGTACATATATATATTTTTCAATCTTACCTGCCTTTTGATCTTTGCCAAACCGTCACCACTGACTGACCATTGCCATAAAGTAGACTGGAATATGGTTAATGTGAAAAATAAGGTTTAGCAGTATTACTGAATCTTAATGTTTCTTGTGTAGAAAATGTAATTATATCTATATGTGGAAACAATTTGAAGTTCTGAACTATGAAAATTTAATTTTCTTCAGACAAAACTGCTCTTGTGCAATATTTTATGCTTAGTAAACAAATTGTATATTTATGTTTATCAATTTGTTTTCAGGGCAACTGTCTACAAACATTTGACCAAGACACACATCTGATTTATCTTATGCTTTTGTGTTTGGGGGAATTTTTTTTTCCATTTGAAATTACTGCTTTATTAGTGGACCACTGAAAGTTCCCAAACACAGTGTCTTTTTTCCCATATAATGTTTTAAATACAAATTAGGGTTAACTGTCTTGAGAGTTTTAAGTTTCATTTGAATTTCTAATTTTTATATGCATATCATATGATACTTCCATATATTGCTTATCATCCAGAGCAGTAAGTTAACTACAAATATATTGTTTTTTGTACATAATTTATAAATCTGCATCACCCAACATTGAACATCATTTTATATGGAGAATGTACATGTTGCAAAGTGACTGCCTTCAGCATTCTAACAGGACTTCTGTAAATACAAAGTTAAAAGGAAATTGAAAATAAAACCAAACACTAATATTTTAATAGTTTTAGTACGTTGCTTAGCATTCAACACTAGCAGATTTTATAACTGATGCTTGCTCAAAAACACTATTGATGAGACCTTTTAACTTCACGTGTATGAAACTAATAAATTGTCCACGATTAAAGAAGTTACAGCACACATTACTTAGTGCTAATATTCTACTTAATATAAATTAAGCAATGGACTGAAGTCCAAGATACCCAACAATAATATCTGCAAGTCACCTATGAGCATTATCTTCAGATTCTTTCATTACTAATCTATAGATAAGGCCATAAGAATTATTTCCTACCAATTCTTCCCTTTTTTTATCATCTAGACTATTTTTTCCTAGGAAACTGAGTATCTATCATTGATAAATTGGAGGAAACACCCAAATTACACTTACACTATGGAAAGACAAGAATATGTTCACTGGATGATTCCCACTCTCATTTTCATCAGCATCCTATGAAAAAATAGCCTTGGAGGATAAGATGGGAAGGTTGGATTTAGTATAGAAATACAATTTTGCACAGTATGTTGCATGCAGAAAAAAAAAATTACAGAATGGAATAGAAGAGACAAAACTAGTTTTCTGTCTAACACCAGGAGTTAAGTCTTGTGCATCTCCGTGGACTAGGCTTCTCCAGGAAGCCCTGTGTAGCTATTTGCCTGAGAAAAAGGAGATTGAGAGCATGCCTGCTGTGTCCGTAGCACTAGGCTAAATTCTAGAGCTTAAATAACTTACCTGTGGCCACATGGTAAGTAGCAGACCAAGATTTTAATGCAGGTCTCTCTGACACCAAAGTGTTGGAAAAGGTTCAGCTAATGAGTTTCAGTTCCCTGCTTTTCTGATAATTAATGTGATTTTAAATAAGTTTAAACCACACTTCACAGCTTTTGAGTATAGATAGTATTCCTAGAATTGCCTGACTGGTGCTTCGGGGTGCATTACTGTCAGCCTGGAGGCTGTTGATGCTCAAGTGAAATGAGATGATTCATGGCCACATGGCTGCTTTGACACCCACATCATGAAATCTGAATGATCTAGACCAGAGGTCAGCAACTGCACCCACGAACCAATTCCAGCCAGCTGCCTGTCTTTACATGACCTCAAGCAGAAAGTTTTTTTTACGTTTTCAAATAGTTGAAGGAAAAAAATCAAAAGAATATTTTGTTACATGAAAATCATAAAATTCAGATTTAAATATTGACAAATTTTTATTGGATACCCATGGTTATCCATTATATACTGTCTATGGTTACTTTTATGTTACAGTGGCAAAGCTGAGTAGCCTAAACTATCTACTGTCTGGCTCTTTAGAGAAAAAGTTTGCTGACCTTTGATTTAGATACTCTAAAATGTATGCTTGCTTCTTCAATTTGTCTTAATAGAGGATCGGACCATTTGCTTTTGCTGTTGAGCTAATAGTTTGAAAACCTAAAATTTCCTGGTGGATCTTGTATTCAAAACTATTGAAAGTGTGCCAGCTATTTTATATCATGAAGTCTGTGACACCATAGACAGATTTGGAAGGATATCTGTGTCTATGGAAATGGAGAAAGAAAGAATTCCAAAATCCCAGCACTGTTCTTCAAAGTATGTATGATTGACCTTTAAGGTATGCTTCATTGAGTCAATGTTATAATCTGACTTTAAAAGAAAGAACATCTTTCTGTAATCATGTTTGAATTCTAAATCTTGAAAGATATTCTTAGAGAATTTCCTAAGTACTTGTCCTGATTTGGAATTAGGTATTGAAAGAGTCACAGTAAGTAAACCCTAATCGATTGATACTCTTGTAATTTAGACAATGAAAAACAAGAAACAATCTTCTCATTCAATATCTTTGATTCAAATACTCCTTAGCAGAGTTTAAAATGTTCCTGACCTTTAGGGTGCAATAGGATACTATGCTCTGATTTGATTCCATTTCATTCAAATTAAGACGGAGACATTGACAGTGTTTTCTTGATAGATTTTAATTATTTTGTCATTTAAATGTTACTCAGTTAAACAGAGTTGAGGAATATTGGAGAAGGGGGTAAAGTGAATGAAATAAATTTTTAAAACTCATAATAAATTAGAATAACACACACTCCCTTGGGCTAGTCACCTTCCTGAAGTCATTGCCACCCTGGGTTGAAAGACTAAGGGTAGAGGCTTACAAATGACCCAAATAAAGTGGAAATTGCATTGAGGTGATGAAACAGAACTTTTAGGTCAAGAAAATACTTCAACCACTCTTTTAAGAATTAGTGGTAAATTTTTCATCCTGGAAAAAGAAGTCAAAGATGTACCTTTCTATCCTATCTACCCTTTTTATTGATAAATATCAGGCACTCAGTATTGGATGATGAATTGAGACATCAAGTCCCAAGTAACTGGCTGACTATTTTGGATGAAAAAAACTTTTTCTTGGCTCATGATGCAACTTGTTACTCTCCAGATAGTGCCTTTGATTGAAAACAAGGTGTAGACCTTTTTAAGTATATTATTTATGACATAAGAAATTATTTGGCTCCTCATTATCCTTTATCTTTTACATAATGCACTATAATTTTCATATTTAAATAAGAAAAGTAGATTAATTGTATTTTGGTAAAGCCCTTTTATGGCCAGCTTGATTATTGTGATGCCAGATGTTGACAGCTAACACTTCAGAAATCAATGATTTACTTTTATTAAAACAGTGAGTTTTAGCAAGAAAGTTCTTGTTGCTCTATTATTAACAAAACAGTACGTTTTTAAATTAATTAATTTTAATTCATTCTGAAATTAAAATTTCTGGTTAAAAGTGGAGTGTATGCTATTTATAATCTAAGTTTTTACATCATATCCATTGATCTACCTGTTCCCTTTTCACTCCAAAGAAGAGATGCCAGAATAATACATTATGCTAGAATAATACATTATACTATAGAGATGCAAAATTATAATGTATTTTATTTTACCATTGAAATTTCTTATTGTAACGTATGATAACCTGAAATGTTTCCTTGTGCCTTTGCTTTAAACAATTAAAGTTTTTCATTTTATAAGAATTCTTGTTTCCTTAAACTATTCAACTCAAAAGGGAAGATGCATCAAAACATTAAAAAATCTACAGAGATGTACCACTCATACATTGACGCCTAGTCAGAGAAGGAGACCATCAAACACCATGAATAACCAAGGTAATGAGGCAGCTCAGAAAGAAAATGAAAAATCTTCAGATAATTAACTTAAAGACATGGAAATATGTGATTTAAATTACAGAAATTGCAGTTCTGAAAAAAATAAGATGCAAAACACTAAAAAAAAGCTGCTTGGCCCAACATCAGATACTCATTAGGTTTGTGCTCCATGGGTACAGGGACCATATCCACCTTAGTACCAGACAGAGAGGCTGGTATGTGATATTTTTCAATGTAATAAAAGGCCAGATATCTATTTCCTTTAGGAACATACTAATTTAAAAAAATATATATTAATGGCAATAGTTTCATCTCATTGTATTTTAGTTAAAATAACTAGAGGCCCGGTGCATGAAATTCATGCACTGGAGTTGGGGGGGTTCCCTCAGCCCGGCCTGCAGTCTGGGACCCCGCATGCCTTACCGCCCACCTGCTTGATGCTCCTGCTTGGCTCGCTGCTCAGTGCTGCCGCGGAGGCAGGAGAGGTTCCCATCACCGCCGCTGCACTCACCAGCCGTGAGCAAGGCTCTGGCTGAGCGGCACTCCCCCTGTGAGAGTGTACTGACCACCAGGGGGCAGCTCCTGCGTTGACCGTTTGCCCCCTGGTGGTCATTGTGCATCATAGCAACCAGTCATTCTGGTTGTTCCGCTGTAATGGCCACTTAGGCTTTTATTGTATAGACTAGGGGCCTGGTGCACAAAATTCGTGCACTGGGGGGGGGGCCTTAGCCCAGCCTGCCCCCTCTCACAGACTGGGAGCCCTCAGGGGATGTCCTACTGACGGCTTAGGCCCGCTTCCCATGGGGAGCGAGCCTAAACCGCAGTCTGGCCTCCCTCTGCAGTAGGCGACGGGGCTGATCAGGGGAAGGCACCAGCCCCATCATCCCGCTGCTGCAGCCACTGCCAGCCACTGCAGCCGCCAAGATGTTTTCATCAACATGGACTCCAGTCTCTTCACCATGAAAAAATGACAACTTTCTTTAGGCATTTTCAAGATGTATCTTTCATAAGATATGACATTTCTTTTTTTTTTTTTAATCCTCACCTGAGGATATGTTTCTGTTGATTTTTAGAGAGTGTGAAAGAGAGAGAAACATCAATGTGAGAGGGACACTTTGATTGGTTGCCTCCTGCATGAGCCCTGACCTGGGCCCCAGCCAGGGAGGAGCCTGTAACCTAGGTACATGCCCTTGATCAGAATCGAACCCGGACCCTGCTGTGGGCAGGCCGAGGCTTTATCCACTGATCCAAACCGGCTAGGGCAGGATGTGACATTTCTTAGCCCTCCAGCAGTGGACCTTCGTTTTCTTCTCCAGGAGTGTGGTGGAAAAACCCTAGATCACCTTCTTGGGTTCTTATAACCCAAGTTACCAAGAACACTGCAAGTGGTGGCGTACAGGGAGCTTAGCCAGTGAGAGGTCAGAAAAGGTGTTTATGCTTGAACTGATTTGGCTCAGTGGATAGAGCGTCGGCCTGCAGACTGAAGGGTCCCAGTTTTGATTCCTGTTAAGGGCATGTACCTTGGTTGGGGGCACATCCCCAGTAGAGAGTGTGCAGGAGGCAGCTGATTGATGTTTCTCTATCATCAATGTTTCCGACTGTCTATCCCTCTCCCCTCTTTGTAAAAAATCAATAAAATATATTTTTTTAAAAAAGAAAAGAAAAGGTGTTTCCTCTGCAGTAAATGTGCAGAGGACCCCCTGTGTTGTGTCCACTGGGCTAGGGGTGTGTCCTGTGGCCCGGGAGAGCACACCCCCAAGGCCGTATGCCCTGTGTTGTGTGTGCCAGGCTGGGGGCATGGACCCGGGCTGTGCGGCGGCTGCCGGGGGCACTCCCCAAGGCCAGCAGCCCTGTGTTGTGTGCACTGGGATGGGGCCGTGCACCCGGTCCCGTAGGCCCGGAGTGGCCGGGGGCGTTCTGGGACCCCGGCCGCTCAGGGCCTACGCGTGGGCCTACAGGCTAGGAGAGGCCTGGGTCTCAAGGATGTTCCTGGGACCCAGGTTGCTCGGTGCCTGTGTATGCAAATTAACCCACCATCTTTGTTGGGTTAATTTGCATACTCACTCCTGGTTGGCTAGTGGGTGTCATGGAGGTACAGTCAATTTGCATATCTCTTTTATTAGTGTAGATTAGCAACTAATTCAATAAATTATTCAAATATCTATAATTAGAATATACATAGAGATGCTATTATTAGAAATTTGTGGCTTCTGCATTTTTATTACAATGTTACTATCACTTAGTTCAGAAGCCATAGTATACTATATATTCTGCCTTATCCCTAAAAGGATTTAACGTATTTTATAAAGGTCCATGAAATATGACAAGTGACCATGAAATATGGTACATGAAATAAAGGTACATGAAATATGACAAATGTCAACAGTGCCAGGGTTTCTCCACCTTGGCACTGTTGACATTTGGGGCCAAATTACTGCAAGTGACTGTCCTGTACATTGTAGAATGTTTAGCAGCATCCTTGGCATCTACACACTAAATGACAGTAGCATCCCCTCCTTGTGTATGACAACTGCAAATGTCTCCCTCCCGTCATTGCTACATGTCCTTGGTAGGGAGGGACTGAGAATGAAATTGCCTCTGGTTGAGAATCTCAGATATAAATTTAGATAGAAGTGGTTACAAAAACAAAGGGCACTAGGACCAAAACTAAAAATGCCTATACTATTAAAGATGGTTCACAAATTTGGAGTCAGTGAGAAAACTGAAACCTGAACCACAATGAGGTGTTACTTCACACTTATTAGGATGGCTATTCAAAACAAACAACATGTTGACAAGGAAAAAATGGAACCTTGTATATTGCTGCTGAGAATGTAAAGCGGTGCAACCACTATGGAAAAGTTTTGGCAGTTCCTCAAAACAGAGTTACCATATAATCCAGCAATTCCACTTCTGGATATATACTCAAAAGAAAGCAGGGACTCAAACAGATATTTGTACACCAATGTTCATAATAGCATTACAAGAGCCAAAAGGTGGAAACACAAATGATCAATAGATGAATGGGTAAATAAAAGGTGGTATGTACTGGGTATGACAAAAAGAGGTTTACAGTTGTATGTGAAACACAGAGTTTATTCTTATATTATTTACTAAATAGAGGCCCGGTGCATGAAATTCATGCACGAAGGGGGGTGTCCCTTAGCCCAGCCTGCACACTATCCAATCTGGGACCCCTTAAGGGATGTCCGACAGTAGTTGGACATCCCTCTCACAATCCAGGACTGCTGGCTCCCAACCGCTCGCCTGCCTGCCTTCCTGATTGCCCCTAACCGCTTCTGCCTGCCAGCCTGATCAGCCCCTAACCACTCCCTTGCCAGCCTGATCGACACCTAACTGCTCCCTGGCCGGCCCGATTGCCCCTAACTGTCCTCCCCTGCAGACCTGGTCACCCCCAACTGCCCTCCCCTGCTGGCCCAGTCAACCCTAACTGCCCTCCCCTGCAGGTCTGGCCCCCCCAACTGTCCTCCACTGCAGGCCTGGCCCCCCCAACTGCCCTCCCCTGCAGGCCTGGGTCCCCCTCAACTGCCCTCCCCTGCAGGCCTGGTCTCCCCCAACTGTCCTCCACTGCAGGCCTGGTCCCCCTCAACTGTCCTCCCCTGCAAGCCTGGTCCCCCTGAACTGCCCTCCCCTGCAGGCCTGGGTCCCCCTCAACTGCCCTCCCCTGCAGGCCTGGTCACCCACAACTGCCCTCCCCTGCAGGCCTGGTTCCCCCCGCCACCAACTGCCCTCCCCTGCAGGCCTGGTCCCCCCCCAACTGCCCTCCCCTGCAGGCCTGGTCCCCCCCCAACTGCCCTCCCCTGCAGGCCTGGTCCCCCCCCACAACTGCCCTCCTCTGCTGGCCTGGTCATCCCAACTGCCCTTCTCTGCTGGCCTGGTCACCCCTAACTTCCCACAACTGCCCTCCCCTGCAGGCCATCTTGTGGCGGCCATCTTGTGTCCACATGGGGGCAGCCATCTTTGACCACATGGGGGCGGCCTTCTTATGTCTTGGGGTGATGGTCAATTTGCATATTACTCTTTTATTAGATAGGATTATGGTATTATTCCCATACAAACAACTGTAAGCCTATTTTTGTCCCACCCTGTACATATAATGGAATGTTATTGAATTATAAAAAGGGAAGAAATTTTGATACATGCTACAATGTGGATGAACCTTAAAAACATGCTAAGTGAAATAAGCCAGACACATAGTATGGTTTAGCAAACTCGTAGAAGTACAGTATAGTAGTTGTTAGCAGGGAGTAGGGATATGGGGAAAGGGGAAGTTAGTGTTTAATGGACCTGAGTTTCTGTTTGGGATGATGAAAAAGTTCTGGAAATGGATAATGATGATGGTTGTGCAACACAATGTATTTAATGCTACTGAATTGTACAATTTAAAATGTTTGTTTTTTTTTTTAAAGACATGTTGGTCTACGGCCATACCACCCTGAACGCGCCCGATCTCGTCTGATCTCGGAAGCTAAAAAAGGCATGTTGCCCTAGCCAATTTGGCTCAGGGGATAGAGCATCAGCCTGTGGACCAAAGGGTCCCAGGTTCGATTCTGGTCAAGGGCATGTACCTCGGTTGCAGGTTCCTCTCCAGCCCGGACCCTGGTCGGGGCTCAGGGGCTCATGCAGGAGGCAACCAATGGATGTGTTTCTCTCACATCCATATATCTGTCTTTCCCTCTCTTCCACTCTCTCTAAAAATCAATGGAAAAATATCCTCGGGTGAGGATTATAAAAATAACAAAATAAATAAAGTTTAAAAAAAAGGCATGTTAAAAACTTAGCATCAGCTTATAAATGAAATATGTTCAAACAAAGATTTATAGAAGAAAAAAAACAAAGCCTAAAAGTTATCAAATTTATCCATTGTACTTGCCCATGAAATACAAACTGTTTTTTCAGGTTTAGAATTCTGGCACTAGACTGGGACTCGAGCTTTGTGCTGATGACACCTGGACAGGACAAACTTCCGGCCTCCTTGCTGCTCCTTGATCAGCAGATGCGACCCAGGGCCTGGCCCCTCTTGGAAGTCCTTCCGCCACATTCCCGCAGGTTAGTCCCCCACCTCCTCCCGGAGTCTGCTCAAGTGTCACCTGCACGGGAAGCCTTTTCTGATCCTCCCTTTTAAAAAGCCCCTTCCCAGCTTTACTTTTCTCCGCAGCATCGATGACTGTCTGACAGCCTATGCACTTTACATCTTCATTTGTTTTTGTACGTCTCCCCACACTAGAATGCAAGCTTTATGATTTTTGTCTCTGCCCCCAGAATTCAGAGCAGTGCCATAGCTCACAATAAACATTTGTCGAATGAGGGAAATGAGTAGTTGAGTAAATCACTGTGCCTCAGACAGTTCACTATTAAAATGGATAGACACCATCTGTGAAATACAGATGTCAGCGGAGAGCCCAGAATCGCAATGCACCACCTAGCTCCGGAGTCCTCCCATTGCTGAACACTACTTTGGCACAAGGCATCCACCAGGAACTGCTGAAGCGGCCGAGGTGAACCAGACCAACTCTTGTCTGACTCATGAACGGGGGAGATGCAGGGTACCGATATGATGCTACGGGAATTTCAGAGATTACGTCCAGCTTGGGTTAAGGGCCTCCTTTGTACCCTTCCCCCTTCCCTGCCCATCCAAAAGCTCTGCCCTGCACCAGGGCAGGGATCATGGTCCCTGTTCTGTGTGCCCCATGGTCTCCTATCCAAGGGCCTGCTCTTACCGAGGTGCTCATGTCTCCTGTTTGGGTGTAAGGCTACATCTCTCCGTCACTCTAGATTTTACCAAAGATGGCTAGCAATGAAGCATCTTAAACCAGTGTGGAGGGGACGAGGTGGCTGAGTGGTTAAGGCGATGGACTGTTAAACCAGTGTGGAGGATTTTAGACCCAGAGAAACTACATATCCTCCTGAATTGATTCTTTTTAAAATATATATATTTTTACTGATTTCAGAGAGGAAGGGAGAGGGAGAGAGAGATAGAAACATCAATGATGAGGGAGTCATTGATCCGCTGCCTCCTGCATGCCCCCTACCAGGGATCGAGCCCACAACCCTGGGCATGTGCCCCGGCTGGGACTCGAACCGGGAACTCCTAGTTCATAGGTCAGTGGTCAACCACTGAGCCACACTGCCGGGCCTGAATTGATTCTTAGAAGGTAGCTGCTCCTTGGCCTCACTCTCGTCACCCGGGGCTGGCCACTGTTTCAGAGACTGGATCGGGTCTTCTCTGAGGCTGTCCTCAGTAACAGGGGAGAGCAGGGCAGGTGGAAAGAAACGAGTGGGCTTTAAAGATGTTGTTTCTCTGATTTTTTTTTAAAAGGAAATGCTTACTGTACACATGAGAGACTCCGAGGCGGAGAGATGCCGTGGCAGTTGAGATGCACCTGGGAGCTCCTAACTGTTCCCTGCCTCCGCCTGTGGGGTGAGAGCAGCCATTGCCCACAGCCCCCGCAGCCCCCACAGCCCCCACAGCCCCCACAGCCCAGCCGCAGCCGGTCAAGTCTCCGCGCCTGTCTCCTCCCGGCCGAGGGCTCTTCCTCTCCAGGGCCAGGCCTTCCTGGCCTGTGGTGCCAGCTCTGCCCTTCCCACCCCAGGACTGGACTAGGTGCCCTCCTTGGTGTTTGCTGTACTTCTACCTTCCGGGCACAATTGTGTGTGGACCTGCCAACCCTGACCAGGCTGACTTCCCGGTGGGCAGAGAAGACAACATCTACTGCCCACAGCCCTGCCCGGTCCCTTCTGCTTATGAGTCTCCAGGTCCAGCCCCTGCTCCTGAGCCCTTCCCTGGAGCTCAGGAGTGAACCAACCTCGCTCCATTTACAAAGAGAGTTTTAAAACCTTTGGTGCACGAATAAATGTGTGTGTCTGCAGCCTCCTTACTACCAGGTAAGCTTCCGGCCAGGCTTTGATGGCTCAGCCTAAAGGGGTCTCTGAGCCACATCCCTCTCCCCAGCCTCCCGGGCCAGGCCAAGCTGCTGGCAGAACTGCAAAGGCCAACTTCCAGGTGAGGGAGTGGAAGACCAAACAATGGGAGCATAAATGGATGAAAAGCGTCAAGCATTTCCGCCCCAGTTAGGTGTTAGTCCATTCAGAGATTAGGCCAGGTCCAGCGGCCCTTTCCTGGCAAACTGCCTTCCAGTTGTGTTCCCTGAGAGATGTTCCTGGCCGCGGCCCCCCTGGCCAGTGCTGGGATTTGAGTAATCACAGGCCCAAGTGGGGTGTGTGGGAAGGTGTGTTGTTTGGTCTGGCTCGCAGCCCTTGACACTCTGTAGCTATTTTAAACAGATCCCACAGCCTTTCATTTGCTTCACTAATTTCTCTAAAATAGAACTGTTTACTTGTGGGTCAAAATTGAAGAAGCTTCTTGTTCATCACCAAACCGCTCTTTGGCAAGACTGGAGACAGCGCATGTGCCAGAGCCCCAAAGGGTCTGACGCATAGTGAGTGCTCAGTCGGTGTTAGCTCAGAGAAATCGCGTGTTGCACTCTGACCCCCCAGAACCAGTACAGGCCACTCGGTCGGTAAAGGGGTACTTCTCCTCCTGCCTTGACTTCATCTACACTCCACTCTCTGTATTTTCACTGTCTACGTGGTATTGCCACATAAATGCATTGTTTGAGGTAATGGTGCGACAGTATCTATTTCCTCATTTCTGCCGGTGGTGGGAATTATACCAGCTGTTGTTATTATCATCCCATGCCCTGCAATCTCAGCAGTTTACAACATCATTTCTCACTCCTGCTACATGTCCATCAAAAGTTGGGGGCCCTACTCCACATTGTTTTTACTCGGGGACACAGGCTGAGGAGCACTGCTGACTGTTACAGCAGAGGAGAATGATATGGTGAACCACATGCTGGCTCCCAAAGCTCCTGCCAGGGACTTATACACACACACATCACTCCCAGTCACATTTCACTGGCTGAGGAATGTCACATGACTAAGACTCCCTCAGAGAGAGGCAATGAATATTTGGAAACATAGTATTTAACTTTGTGCTAACAACTAGTTTAACTACATTTTTAATTCATACAACATTAAATTCAGCCTTTTAAAAGATACAATTACATCATTCTTATTATCTACACTAATAAAAGAGAAACATGCAAATTGACCGTACCTTTGCTACACCTACAAGCCATGCCCACCAGCCAATCAGGAGTGAGTATGCAAATTAACCCAACCAAGATGGCGGTGGCCATGGAGCTGGAGTGAGCAAGAGGCTTGGGTTGCCCCCAGCGATGGAGGAAGCAAAGCTTCCCGCCTGCCCTGGCTGGCCCTGGCCTCCGCTCAAGGCTACAAAGTTTCAATTATAGAAGATAAAAAATCCCAGATACCTGCTTCCAGCCCGCCCTGGCCTCCACTCAAGGAGGGGCTGGGAGCTGGGTTGCCAGGGGCAACCCAGGATACCAGCTGGCCCTGGCCTCCGCTCAAGGCTACAAAGTTTCAATTATAGAAGATAAATAAATCCCAACAAAAATGGCAGCGGCCACGGAGCTGGAGCGAGCAGGAGGCTTGGGTTGCCCCCAGCGATGGAGGAAGCCAAGCTTTCCGCCCGCCCTGGCCAGCTCTGGCCTCCACTCAAGGCTACAAAGTTTCAATTATAGAAGATAAATAAATCCCAGATACTTGCTTCCAGCCAACCCTGGCCTCCGCTCAAGGAGGCACTGAAAAAAAAAAAAAGAAAAAAAAAAAAGGAGGGGTTGGGAGCTTGGGTCACTGGGGGGGTGATCAGGCCAGGATGGGATGGCAGTTGTGGGTGATCAGGCTGGTGGGGGGCGGGGCTGTTAGGGGTAAGCAGACCAGCAGGGGGGCCAGTTGGGGGTGAGCAGGCCATCAGTGGGGGTCAGTTGGAGGTGATCAGGACAGCGGGGGGAGCAGTTTGGAGCGAGCATGCCAGGAGGGGGACAGTTGGGGGTGAGCAGACCAGTGGGGAGGGAAGGCAGGGGCGAGCAGGCCAGCAGGGGGGGGCAGTTGGGGGTGAGCAGGCTGGCAGGGGGGCATTTGGGAGTGAGCAGGCTGGTGGCGGGGGGCAGTTGGGGGCGAGCAGGCCGGCAGGCAGAGTGGTTAGGGGCAATCAGGCAGGCAGGCAGGCAGGTGAGCGGCTGGAGTCAGCAGTCCTGAATTGTGAGAGGGATGTCCGACTGCCGGTTTAGGCCCGATCCCTGTACACCGGCAGTAGGACATCCTTCAAGGGGTCCCAGATTGGAGAGGGTGCAGGCCAGGCTGAGGAACACAGCCCCCCCCATGCATGAATTTCATGCACCAGGCCACTAGTATGTACAGAATTGTGCAACCATAACCACTAGAGATAATGGTTCACACCATTCACATCAATATCATAATATTTTTATCACCCCAAAAAGGATCTCCATATCCATTATCAGTCACTCTGTACTCTCTTCTCCCCACAGCTTTCACTGTTACTAGGCAACTACTCATCTACTTTGTTTCCATGTATTTGCCCATTCAGGACATTTCATATAAATGAATTATCTATACTACCTTTCTGTTTCACTTAGCATAATGTTTTTGAGACTCATTCATGTTGTGGCATGTATTAGTACTTCATCCCTTTGTTTTTGCTGAATAATATTCCCGTATATGGGTATTCCACATTTTGTTTATCCATTCATCAATTAATAAACATTTGAGTTGATACTAGTTTTTTAAAAAAACTTTTAATTGAGTTTTGGGGAGAGAGGAAGGGAAAGGGAGAGAGATACAAACATCAATAATGAAAGAGAATCATTGATTGGCTGCCTCCTGCACGCCCACTACTGGGGCTCAAGCCCACAACACGGGCATGTGCCCTGACAGGGAATCCAACCATGACCTTTTGGTTCCTGGGTCAACATTCAACCACTGAGCCACAATGGCCTGGCCAGGCTGATACTAGTTTTTTTGCTGTTGTGAATGATACTGCTGTGAATACTCATGTACACGTTTCTATGTGGACATAGGTTTTCAATTCTCTTGGGTATATACTTAGAAGTAGAATTTCTGGATCATGTTATTATTCTGAGGAACTACCAAACTGTTTCAAGTGTCTGTAGTATTTTACAATCTCACCAACAATGTATGAGGGTTCCAATTTCTCCACATCCTCATCAATATTTATTATTGTCTATCCTTTTTATTTTAGGCATTCTAGTGGGAGTGAAGTGGTATTTCAATGTGCTTTCATTTTACATTTCCATAATGGCTAATAATATTGACCATCTTTTTATGTGCTTATTGATTCTTTGTTTATCTTCTTTGAAAATGTCTATTTACGGTAAATCTTTGTCCATTTTTTAATTGTTTTTTTTTAATTGTTAAATTGTGAAAATGTAAGCCATGAAACCATAAAAATCCTAGAAGGAACCATAGACAGCAAAATCTCAAGACATCTCTTGTAGCAATATTTACAGATACATCTCCTAGGACAAAGAAAATTAAGGAGAAAATAAACAAATGGCACTACATCAAAATAAAAATCTTTGGCACAGCAAAAGAAACCATCAACAAAATGAAAAGGGAGCCCACTGTTTGGGAGAACATATTTGGCAATGATACATCTGATAAAGAGTTAATATACAAAATATATAAGGAGCTCATACAACTTAACAGAAGGAAGATGAACAATCCAATTAAAAAAAAATGGGCAAAGAAACTAAATAGATACTTCTCCAAAGAGGACATATAAATGGCCAAGAGAGATATGAAAAAATGCTCAAAGTCACTGATCATCAGAGAGACGCAAATTAAAATGACAATGAGGTATCACCTCACACCTGTCAGAATGGCTAGCATCAATAAATTAACAAATGACAAGTGCTGGTAAGGATGTGGAGAAAAGGGAACCCTAGTACACTGCTGATGGGAATGCAGACTGGTGCAGCCATTATGGAAAACAGTATGGAGTTTCCTAAAAAAAATTAAATATGGAACTGCCATTTGACCCAGTGATTCCATTTCTAGTAATATATCCTAAGAAACCCAAAATACCAATCAGAAAGAATGTATGCACCCCTATGTTCATAGCAGCACAATTTACAATAGCTAAGATCTGGAAACAGCCCAAGTGCCCATCAGTAGATGAATGGGTAAAAAAACGGTAGTATATTTATTCAATGGAATACTATGCGGCAGTAAAAAAGAATCTCTTATCTTTTGAGACAGCATGGAGGGACCTGGAGAGTATCATGCTAAGTGAAATAAGTCAGTCAGAAAAAGACAAGTATCACATGATCTCCCTCATGTGGAATCTAATAACAAACAAACAGAGTGGATCCAGAGACATGGAAGCACGGAACAGAGTGCGAAATCTCAGAGGGAAGGTGGGGGAGGGTGGGTGGTTGGGAAGTAATCAAACAAAGACCTTGTATACATATATGCATAACTCTTGGACACAGACAATGGGGTGGTGAGGACCTGGGGCGAGGGATGGGAGTGGACTGGAGGGGGTCAATGGGAGGAAAAAAAGGACATATATAATACTTTCAACAATAAAGAACTATTTAAAAAATTAAAATAAATTAAGCCAATAATGGCAATACAATAAATAAATAAATAGTTAAATTATCAGAATTCTTTATGTATTCTGCATTCAGTCCCTTATCAGATATATAATTTGTAAATACTTTTCCATGAGCTATCTTTTCACTTTCTTTTTTTTTTCCTTTTCACTTTCTTAATGGTGTCCTTTGAAGCACAAAAGTGTTTAATTTTTATTAAGTCCATTTTGTATATTTTTTCTTTGGTTGCTTGTGCATTTGTTGTTACAGCTAAGAAACCATTGCCTAAGTTTTCTTCTAGGAGTTTTATAGTTTTTACTCTTACATTTAGTTGGATGGTCCATTTTTTAATATGGTGTGAGGGGCAAAGTACATTATAAATCTTTTATTTTGGAATAATTTTAGATTTACAGGAAAGTTTCAAAGATTGTACACAGTTTTCATACACCCTTCACCTAGCTTCCCTAATGTCTAACATAACTATAGTACACTTGTCAAAATAAGAAATTATTGATGGTACTATAGTTTTAACTAAATTACAGACTTTATTCACATTCCACCTGTTTTTCCACTAATGTCCTCTTTTTCTATTTCAGGATTTAATCCAGGATACCATACTGCATTTAGCTAGGTACTTTTAATATAGTAAATAATGTAATCCTCACAACAATATAAACATCTTTTCTTTACAAATGAGGAAATGAAGGCATTGGAGAGCTTAAGTAACTTTTCCAAGGCTATGTAGCCAGTAAGTGATGGAATTGCTCTTATCTTCATCATTAATCCCAAATTCTAGGTAAATCACATTACATCCTCTGGTTGCCTCCCACGGAAGAACCAGGGGAGTTAAATTTTGTGATATGTTGGTGGCCTGAAAATGTTTTTATTCTCTTTTATTGATAGTTTGGGCATTGTGGCAGAGACTGCCTGATGTCTGCCAATATCTTTGGCTTCTGAAATTTCGCAATGATGTCCCTTCATAGGGCTTTTCCCCACTCATTGTGTTGGGCCTTCCCTGGGTCCTCTCAATAGGGAGACGTATGTCCTTTAGATTTAGAAATATTTTTCTTATCTCTGTGATAATTTCCTTTCTCATTCTATTAGTGAGCTGTTGGGGCCAGGGCCCCTGGGTTTTTGTTCCTCTAATTTTCTTGTCTTTTTCTCTCCTGTTTTTATTATTTGTTTATTTAGTTTTTCAAAATTGGGAATATAGGTACACATTGTTATGTGATCTGATTTATTATTATTATTATTTTATTGTTTAAAGTATTACAAATAGTAGTACATATGCCTCCTTTTTCCCCCATTGACCTTCCCCCAGCCTCCCCCACCTCCCAGCACATGCCCTCACCCCCGCAGTGTCTGTGTTCATTGGTTACGCTTATATGCATGCATACAAGTCCTTTGGTTAATCTCTTACCGCGCCCCTCCGCCCCCCCACCCACCCACCCCCCGCCTTCCCACTGAAGTTTGACAATCTGTTCAATGCTTCTTTGTCTCTGTATCTTTTTGTTCATCAGTTTATGATGTTCTTTATATTCTACAAATGAGTGAGATCATGTGATATTTATCTTTCCCTGACTGGCTTATTTCACTTAGCATAATGCTCTCCAGTTTCATCTTTGCTGTCGCAAATAGTAAGAATCCTTTCTTTTTTACAGCAGCGTAGTATTCCATTGTGTAAATGTACCACAGTTTTTAATCTACTCATCTGCTGATGGGCACTTAGGCTGTTTCCAAATCTTAGCTATTGTAAATTGTGCTGCTATGAACAAGGAGTGCATATATCCTTTCTGATTGGTGTTTCTGTTTTCTTGGGATACATTCCTAGAAGTGGGATTACTGGGTCAAATGAAAATAGTATGATGTTTCCTCAAAAAATTTAAAAAGTGACCTTATTTTTTTAACTTACCATTTTCTACACATTTTAAGGGCTGTACATCATATGAACATTCTTTAATATGTTTAACCAACATTCTTTTGTTGGGCATGTGTTCCTTATCATTGCCGTGAAACCGCTTTAAAGTAAGTTTGACACCCACCTTTGTTTCCTTGTGATATATGACTTAAAGTAAAACTCCCAGAGCAGAGGGTATATATATTTTTAATACTTTTTTTCCTGATGCATATTGCTAATATACCTTCCACAAATTAACATTCCCACTAATAATATAAAATAATGTTCCTTTTCCTATAGAACATACTTTTGGAAACAATAATCTAATTTAAACTAAAGTTGTATCCTAACATATATAAAGAGCTAGGTGGTGTCACGACCGAACAGGCGACCGGTCACCATGAAGTGCATAGAGCACCTCTTGGTCCCCCCTCTCCCCACCCCCCCCAGCCGCTCACCATGAGGGGCGCTGGCGGCGGGGCGGGGCGGGACTGGGGACTGTGGGCTGCTTTGCGGGGTGGCCGTGAGCTTAGCGGGGCAGTCACCCAGGCGGCAGCGGGTTTTGCTAAGCATTTGCAGGGCGGGGCAGCTTCACGGAGCAGTGGCGGGGCGGGGGGAGTTTTGCTGAGCGTCCAGCAGCGAGCTTCGTGGTGGTGGTGGTGGGGCAGCAAGCTTCGAGGAGCAGTTGGGGGGGAGCCTTGCTGAGCAGTCGAGGGGCCATGAGCATCATGGAGTGTCCCCGGGCGGGGAGCATCACATAGTGTCGCAGGGCGGCAGAGGCCATGAGACGGAGGCCAGGCTAGGCTAGGGACCCTAACCACGCACGATTTCGTGCGCGCTGAGCCTCTAGTATTCATTATAAACAGAAACTTGTTATATTAAGCACATTTGAGGGAATTTTCCTCTCTGAGAGACAGCTTCAGATATTCTCATATTCATAAAATTATTCATATATTTTCGCTATTATGCTTCCAACCATTCTTAGAATAAGTACTCTGGCTTACATATAGAGTTAGCTTTTCCCTGGCTTCACCAAGAGCATCGCCGTCCTCGAGCCATAATACATAGGGATTAGATGAGGGTGGTCGGGCCCTGAGCGCTTTCAAACACCTGGTGATTTATCATTAGCTGAATTTAAAATAAGCTGATTTAAATGTCGAAAACTCATAACCAGTTTTCCCCAGAAATAAAGGTATCACTTTCTTAACCTTTTGCACTCGGATGTCGAGATTAAAATTACTCTTTGAATGTATCAATAATTTGAAATATAAAAAAATCCAAATAAATAAGTTTGTATGAAAAGAAACTCCGGTTTTTTATTCTACTGCCGCGCTTTGTAAAATCTGGGGTATTTAAAAAATTAAATCCCGAGTAGAATAAAGGAATCGAGAAAAAAAGCAAGCAAGTGCAAAGGGTTAATACATGATTTTTCAAGGACTGCTGGGTAGCCAAGAAAACCTTAGTAGGATTAATGAAAAACCCAAACTTGGAATGGCCACCTAAGCCTTCTTCTGGAATTTTTTCTTTGCCTCAAAGGCTTTGCTAAGAAGGGTCCTTATTCTTTATAGAGACATCTGAAATATTTATAAAAGAAATGATAGGACATTTGGGTTTTACTTCCTAATAGTGAAGTGGAAGAGGGGAGTAGTGAGTAGAGAAATAAATGAAACAAGGTTAGCCATAGATTTACTATTGAAACTGACTGATGGATACATGGGGTACACTTTACTATTCTATCTGGGTATGGTTGATATTTTCCAGGAAAACAAAACAAAACAATAAAACCTTCATTGCATTCAACTTATGGAAAAACTGAGCCAGACTATTAGGTCTGGCAATTTGAACACAGTCTTCATGGCAAGATAACATCCCAGACGTGAGTTGGCTCCTGGGCGGCTCACTTAATTCTACAACCATGGTCAGTGGCCTACATTTTTATAGCTCCCAAGCCAATTTCTTGCCAATTTCTAACCAGAGCTCAGTGGCGATGTCCCACTTTAAGCAACTAATTAAAAAATACAAATTCAATCAAGCACCTTCGGTGCTGGAACTATTCTAGATCTTGACTTCGGTGGATATCTATCAAAAAGTTAACCAAACTCTGTGTGGCTCAGTTGGCTGGGCGTCGGCCCATGCACTGAAAGGTCGCTGGTTCAATTTCCGGTCAGGACACATGCCCAGGTTGTGGGTCTGGTCCCCCGTCAGGGTGCATGCAAGAGGAAACTGATTGATGTTTCTCTCTCACATCAATGCTTCTGTCTCTCCCTCTCCCTTCCTCTCACTCTAAAAAAAAATAAATAAATCAATAGAAACATTATATTTAAAAATATATATATTTTATTGATTTTTTTTACAGACAGGAAGGGAGAGGGATAGAGAGTCAGAAACATCGATGAGAGAGAAACATCGATCAGCTGCCTTCTGCACACTCCCTACTGGGGATGTGCCCGCAACCAAGGTACATGCCCTTGACCAGAATCGAACCTGGACCCTTCAGTCTGCAGGCCAACGCTCTATCCACTGAGTCAAACCGGTTAGGGCCAATAGAAACATTTTTTTTTTTTTTAAAAAGGTATACTCTTAAGATTTATGTACCTTCACCCTATGTATATAAATCAGACATCAGTAAAAGTTTATAAAAGAGAATAAAGCACGGAAGACTTTATTTCTAGAGCTATTTAACAATTGTTGTGAATTACAAGCTCTGATTCTTATATACAAGAGCTATTGTTGGCTTGTTCCAGACATAACCTTGCCTGACAGAAGAGCAGCGGTTATCTCAGCCCAGCCTGAATAAAGGACCATCTAGTGTGTTTGCTTATTACAGGAGGCAGCATAACCAAAGAGCTAAGAATCTCAGCTTTTTTGTTAATCCTCACCCAATGCTATTTTTCCATTGATTTTTTAAAAGAGAGTGGAGCAGAGGGGGGGAATATAGAGAGAGAAACATTCATGTGAGAGAGAGACATCAATTGGTTGCCTCCCACACGTGCCCTGACCAGGGCCGGGGGTCGAACCTGCAACTGAGGTACATGCCCTTGACTGGAATGGAATCTGGGACCCTTCAGTCTGGGGGCCAACGCTCTACCCACTAAGCCAAACTGGCTAGGGCAAGAGTCTGAGCTTTAATGTCAAATCCTTTTAGGTTTGCATCGCATTAACTAACTGTGTGACTTTGGGCAAAAGAACCTCTCTAAGCTTCAGTTTCCTCATCCCTAAAACAGGAATCCTATCTAATAAAGAGGGAATATGCTAATTGACTGCCCCGCCCTCAAAGATGACGGCGCCCACAGCCACAAGATGGCAGTGCCCAGTCCCCTCAGCCCCGCCGGGGTGACAGGCACGTGGCAAGGCCGGGCCTGCCCCCAGGCGGGCCCAGCTGCTCCATGAGCCTGCCTCCAGAGTCCCCCAGCCCCCTCAGCCCTCCAGCCACCCAGGGCTGGCCTGAGGCACAGGCAAGCCTCAGATGGCAGCTGCCCAGCCGCCCAGGGCCACCCGAGGCGCAGGTAACCAGGGCCGGCCGAGGCTTGCGCTGCCAGCAGTGGCAGCAGCAGAGGTGTGATGGGGCGTTGCCTTCCCCTGATCGCCGGGTCGCCTCCCGCCCCTGAGGGCTCCCGGACTATGAGATGGGGCAGGCTGGGCTGAGGGACCCCCGCTCCAGTGCATGAGTTTTCATGCACTGGGACTCTAGTAATAATAATAATAATAATAATAATACTGACTACTTCATAGGGTTGCTGTATTTCAGTGAAATAATGTAGGAAAAGAACTTGGCACAGTCTCATCATCAACCACCAAGAAAAATTAGTTATTAGCTTGATTGACACATTTCAAGCCTGGGTTTCAGGCTAATGTCGTACATAGGGAACAGGCAGATTTTAGAAATGAGTTGTCTGTTATATGCCAACATTACACTTTTTATAACTTTGAAATTCCTTTAGATCTGTTGGCAGCAACTGAGTACGGGCCAACTACACAAGTTCAACCCAGATACACTCTACCCTGCTGCCCCCTATTAACGCTTATATTAAATCTTAAAAAACCTGAGAGAGAAAACAGTTTTCATAGATGAGTGAGACTACTCCTTTCTGTTGAAAAACAAAAAACAAGCAGAAACTATCTATATGCATATAACATGATTCTTATTATCTCAAACTCAGAGTGCCTCTTGGCTAATCACTGCCAGAAAGGATAGATATTTGCAAAATAAGTTTACATTTGGTAAGTATTTGGTAAACATTTCTCACCTTTTAACTGGTTCATAATGTTATAACAATATTATATAAGTAACTTTGTTTAATTACCGGCATGAAAATCACAAATACTTTATCCTGTAGAGTGAGGCAGGAAGTATCACTACTCAAAGTTATGACTTCTGGGGGTGTTAATTAAGATTTTATTGTGATGTTAATATTTTAAAACTTTTTATGTTAAGGTTATGTTCACGTTGAATCTAGTTGGAATTGTTTAAATGTTCATTGTACTATTCTTTAAACTTTTCTGTATTGAAAATATAAAGTTGGAAAACGTATTCTGGCCACTTTCTATGAATATGACCCTTACGGTCTTATGTGTGTGCTACTCAAACTCAAAACGATTTCTTCAAGGAGAACTTACACCTGACTTTGGTTTTCCCTTGTAGGTGAGAAAAGCCTTTTTATACAGCCAGCTGTTCTTTGGTACCTTGGCTTTCAAAACAGGTCAAATTCTACCCTTGAATTGTCTATTAAGGCATAGGAGTCTGAATTCAGATAACTCAGAGTAGCTGCATTCCAGAATTTAGCTGAGAGTATAATCTCATCCTGTCATCCAATATTTATTTTAAATACTCGGTAGGGAGGGGTAATTTTCAGGGAGGATTATTTGAAGCTTGCATCAGTGTATGAACTTTGTCAATCTAGTCTAAAACATCCATGGATTAAACCAAACCAGTAGACAGCTGGTACCTTGCTGGACAGTTCCAGAGTTTCCTGAAGTATAATTTTTACCAAACTGTATTTTTATATGAATGTCAACAATATATATTGAGTGTTGTGAGAAACAGCAACTTATGTTGCATTTATTTTAAGGATGTATGAGAGCATTGTTTACTTCCTTCACACAGTAACCATTTTTTTTTTAGGATCCCAGAGAGAAATACTGTATCTAGTCTTGGTACCAAGAATAGTTAATAGTAATAGTTAATCTTAAATTTGTGATGAGAAAGAAAGTGAGACAGAGAGGAAGAGATAAGGAGGGAGGAAGGAAGGAGGGAGGGAGGGAAGGAAGGAGGGAGGGGAAGGAAGAAAGAAAGAGAGAGAGAAAGAGAGAGAGAGAGAAGGAGGGAGGGAGGGAGGGAGGGAGGGAGAGAAGGAGGGAGGGAGGGAGGGAGGGAGGAAGGAAGAACATTTCCTTCCCTCTCTGACTCTCCTCAGAGAATCCTAAGCAAAAGAGATAAATTTCATTAGAGAAGCATGATGAAATATCCCCATCAAATGCCTTTCTTTGATCCAAGCTGCAAAATGGCTCCCAGAGCAGGAGGAAAATGTCTTTGAGCAAAAAGCAGATGAGTTTCTTCTGCAACTGGTAGAATCTGTCAATGACCAAACCCCATCCCTGGTCTCAGGTGACAGGCCTTTCAGATTTCTAGCGGAAACTGTGCTGACTGGCTGTATTAGCTGGGGTTCTCCGGGGAAACAGAGCCTTAATGAGGGAGGTGTATTATAGGAATTGGCTTACTCAGCTACGGAGGCCCCAAAGTGCCATCATCTGCAAGCTGGAGAACCAGGAGACCAGTGGTATAATTCACATGAGGGCAGGGCAGGGGTGGTGGTGGTGGTAGGGGTTTGTCCAAAGGCCAGAGAATCAGGAGATCCAACGTCCACAGGCAGGAGAGGATAGACATCTCAGATCAAGGCGGGTGGTAGGGGGCCCTGGCCAGATAGCTCAGTCGGTTAGAGCATTGTCCTGTTACACCAATGTTGTGGGTTTGATCCCCGGTCAGGCACATACAAGAACCAACTAATTGCCCCACTGGTGTGGCTCAGTGGTTGAGCATTGACCCATGAACCAGGAGGTCACCATTATATTCCCAGTCAGGGCACATGCCCGGGTTGCGGCTCAATCCCCAGTAAGGGGCCTGCAGGAGGCAGCCGATCTATGATTCTCTCTCATCATTGATGTTTCTATCTTTCCCTCTCCCTTACTCTCTCTGAAATCAATAAAAACATTTAAAAAGAATCAACCAATGAATGCATAAGTAAGTGGAACAACAAATTGATGTTTCTCTCTCTCTCTCTCTCTCACACACAAAAAAAACACACCAATCAATGAAAATTATATATATTTTTAAAGATGGGAGGTGGTGGATATGAATGCACCCTCCCTCTCCCTTTTGTTCTAGTGGGGCTCTCAGTAGATTGGATGGTGCAGACCTGATGCCGTCCCCATTGGTGAGGGCAGGTCTTCTTCACTCAGTCTACTGATTCAAACGCGAATGTCTTCTGGAAATACCCTCACAGACGCAGCAGAAATGTTTTACCAGCTCTCTGGACATCAAGTTGATACACAAAATTAACCATCACAGAGACTAAAGAAAAGTCCCCGTGTGCCAGGCCAGATGGCATCTCAGAGGTCTGGGATAGGAGAAAAATATTCTTTATTCACTGTCTCCTTTATTCACCTTCCCGGCTATATTCACTTCTTGGCTGGTTGAAGGAGAGCAGAGTACCCCATATCCATCTCTATACCCCACATCTGGCATGGCACAGGGCATCCAGCCAGTGTTCTGTGAATACTTGTTGAATTAAAATGAATTGTACAGTTGAGTCCACAAACCTCACCCTCCTGCGGGACCACCGTGCCAGCACCGCGCCTTTCCATCCGTCCGTCCGTCAGGCCCCAGCAGCCGCGGCTGAACTCAGCCTCCACACTGGTCGCCGGGTTGCTGTCTGAGGCGGAGTTCATTCTGTGCTGTCCCTCGTGTTTCCTTGTTGCCACCAGGGCGTTCTCTCTCCCACGAGTGAACAAAGGGACTGTGAGGTGCACAAGCTAATCCCCGATTTGTACAGAAGCCCTGCTCATTCTTTCATCAGATAGGGCTGGTGTGTGTGTGTGTGTGTGTGTGTGTGTGTGTGTGTGTGTGTGTGAGAGAGAGAGAGAGAGAGAGAGAGAGAGAGAGAGAGAGAGAGAGAATGTGTTTTAATTAAAGCTCAAATGAAAGCTCCTGTGGCCCCTACCGCTGTGTCGGCCCTTACCTGACATCAGGGCCCGTTAGAATACTTCAGGAAGAGGCAATGGCCTCAGCCTCAGTGATCTGCTCCATCTGATGGGGACATAGGCTATGAGGGTTGGAAGTGATCTTGGGAAGCCCAGACCCCAAGGGCTCCTGTGGTAGATGAGGCCTGTGAGCCAGGGAAAGGAGCCTGAGTCTCTGAGGCGGCCGGTCTGATTGGGGATGTTGGACATTTATATTAAAACGCTTCCTGGCAAGTCCTGGGCGCCGCCTGGAGTGGGCAAGCGACTGCTCCCACTGTGAGGCCTGGAGGCCTACCTCCTGGACCCCGCCTAGGTTCTGCAGCCAGGCCGGCCTGGGTTTGAATCTGAACTCTGTCCTCTGGCTGTGTGATCTGGGGGAAGGCAAGCAGTCTGTTTCCATAGGCTGTTTACTGGGATGGTTGGAGATCATGTATGAAAGGGCCTTGCAGAGTGCTTGGCGTATAGTGTTAACTAGCGGTAAATGCCTCCTCTACGCTTTACACCTATCAACTTGTTGAATCTGTGCAGTGCAACAACCTCTGAGGTAGGTGCTAATATTGTAACTATGTTTACAGATAAAGAAACTGAGCTACAGAGAGGTTAAGGAACTTGTCTAACAATAAAAAATGACAGAGCAGAATTTCCGACTATGGACATCTGGCTCAGAGCCCATGCCTTTAATTACTACATTAGGCTGCTACTTGGTTATTAAGGTATTTAAGTTTTTCCTTGGCAAAGGTATAATTATTACAGTCATTTGGGAAAATAATTTGTCAGTATGTGTTCATAAACTTTAAAAGGTTCTTACCCTTTAAAACAAGTAAAAATAGCCCGGCCAATGTGGCTCAGTGGTTGAGCATCTATCAATGAACCTGGAGATCACAGTTCGATTCCCAGTCAGGGCATATGCCTGGGTTGCAGGTTCGATGCAGGAGGCAGCCAATCAATGATTCTCTCTCATCATTGATGTTTCTATCTCTCTCTCTCCCTATCCCTTCTTCTCTGAAATCAATAAAAATGTATTTTTTTAAAAAAGTAAAAATAAAAGGTTTCTTTGATGCAGAAATTCCACTTCTGGCAATCAACCATAAAGAGAGAATTATCTATACTAATAAAAAGGTAATATGCTAACTAGACCGGGAGACCAGACATCTTCCTACCGTCCAACTTCCTTCCGGACAAAGCCACGGTGGTGGGGGCCAAGGCAGAGGCGGTTAGGGGCGAACAGGCCAGCAGGGGAGGGCAATTGGGGGCCATGAGGCTGGCCGGGGAGAGCATTCTGGGGCTATGAGACCGGCCGGCAGGGGAGGGCAGTTGGGGGCCATGAGGCTGGCAGGGGAGGGCAGTTGGGGGCCATGAGGCTGGCAGGGGAGCTGTTAGGCAGTGATCAAGCCAGTAGGCAGGCAAGTGGTTAGGAGCCAGCGGTCCCAGATTGCGAGAGGGATGTCTGACTGCTGGTTTAGACCCCATCCCTGTGGGATGGGGCCTAAACCAGCAGTCAGACATCCCCCAAGGGGTCCCGGATTGGAGAGGGTGCAGGCCGGGCTGAGGGACCCCCCCACACACACACACCATGCCACCATGCACGAATTTCGTGTACCAGGCCTCTAGTCTATATATATATATATATATATATATATATATATATATATATATATATGAGGTAATATGCAAATTAGGCCAGGACTCCATAACAGGTCACGACCAGACAGAAGGAGGTTGCGTGCGCAGGTGAGGCCCAGAGTGGAGACAGAGACAGAGGCAGGGGGGCCTGCCGGAGCCGGCGCAGCAGCTTGGGCGGCCCTGGAGCGGACACAGGCAGGAGTCCGGGGGACGCTGCGAGTCAGGCTTGGGTCCCGGCCCCCCACGGGGTGCCTCATCACATGGTGGGAGGCGGGGCACCTCCTCACATGATTTCAATCATGCACTGGGCCTCTAGTATGTACATAAAAACCCAAATGCAGGTTTAACAAAATCACAGCATCATTTAGAGTAGGCAGAAAGAGATACAATCCAACTGTCCAGTAAAAGATGAATAAAAAAATCATAACATATCATCTAAATGGACAATTATACAATATGACCATAGTATGCAAAATATACATCTAGACTCTTTTTTTTTTTAAGATTGAGGAAAAAACACCCCAAATAATACTGGTGCTTAAACTAAGGTGGTAGAATATGGAAATGTGTTTTAAATTTTTCTTTCATCTACTTTTCTTTTTTAAAAAATATAGTTTTATCGATTTCAGAGAGGAAGGAAGAGGAAGAGAGAGATAAAACATCAATGATGAGAGAGAATCATTGATTGGGGATCGAGCCCACAACCCTGTGAGCTCCTGCTTCCTAGGTCGCAGCTCAGTCACTGAGCCACTCTGGCTGGGCTCGCCTACTGTTCCAATGTTCTATCATGTAGCTGTGCTGCACTCAGAAACTTACCAAATGCTGTTTCTGGGCTTCTGATAACGCCCGATAAGCTCACGCGGCCTGGGTTAGAAGCTTGCAGCAGGGGTAAGGGAACGCGTTTATGCTGTCCACCTAGGGACTCGCCTCTGAGGGAGAGCTTCGGCTGATTCTCCCAGACTCACAGCTGGCCTGAGGTTTCCAGGAACCATAACCCCATCTTACCTCTAGGCATAGGGTCAGACATTCCCTCTAGAGGAGCTGTGTTTGGTGAGTAATTTTTAAAAGTTACAATTTACAGGCTTTACTGGTTTAAAGTGAAGTGCTTCATCTGAAGTAGGGTAAAACGGTCACCAAACATCCTGGAGGAAATGATGAAAAACTTAAAAAGAAAAATAATTTTACATGTTCTCTCTCATTACATTTTCCATTCACCAAGTAAAATCTCCTCCTCCCCCCTCCCCCATAAAAGTTCATGCTGGGTCTGTTTCTATGAAGAGTCATCTCATGCAGCCCACACATAAGATGACACTTTATTCAGTCAATCTGTTCTTAGGAACAATGTAAAAATATATATGTGGTGAGGTTAACAATTTTCTTATTTGAACTCTGAACACTAAAGCTAAAGCCCCCTCCCTCTTCAGGTGTTTGAAATCCTTTCTGTAAAGTTTAATTTAAAAATTTTATAGCAATAGTGTATATTTTATAATGTGTCAAGATTTAAATGTAATGGTCCCAAAATGTTTATTGGAAGAAAATAGTGCTTTTCTTTATGTTTGAAAGGTTCCAAATATAATTATGAGACTGGGTTTTACTCATAATGTAAGTCTTATATTAATTTGTTTATCTCCAAATTTCTCCTTTACCCCATTTCCCAATTATTGTGTGTTAGTAAAAAAGCATTACCAACTTTCCATAAACGATGATACCATCAAATCTTATTCTGACTTATAGTGTCATTTAAATTTTATTTTGATAGCCTGCTCCTTGTAAGAGGAGAAGGGAAACAATTATATTACCTAACATTTGAGTTGTCATCACACAATTATCATTCTGCATTTATTTTCCTTGAATTCATACAATTTAGAAAAAAATATATAGCTCATTTCTGTCTGACTATACCCACAAAGACAGCTCATCCAAAGACAAAAAGTAAATAGTTTTTTGATACTAGGAGGACAAAACCATGGCAACATGACAGGGTGTGGTCACTGTCTAACAAATACTTCATGTGCATAAAACAAAAACTTGTTCTGTGTCTGGTCTTTAATAAAAATCTAGCTTTTCCATAGTTGATTTTTATAATCTTTTAACTGTTTGTTAAAATGATATAAATTCTCCTGGCTTATGCATTACATAAACATGCTATCCAAAACACTTTTTCTGGTATGTATCAAAGGCCTTGAAAATATTCATTGTTGGATCCAGAAATTCCACCCCTAAAAATATGCCCTAAAGAAGCAATTTAAAATGTGGGCAAAGCTATATCCAGAAAACTTTTTGTTCCGTTATTTAAAACGGTGAAAAATGAAAACAAGCTAACTACTAAGACAGGGTGATTGAGTAAATTATAGTAATCTAGCTGATATGATCCTTTTTATAGCAATTGAGAATGATGAAAGATAATAGAGCGGGGAAGATGATTGTCATGATTTTTATTTAAATAAATGTTATTATAAAATACTTTTTGTTCAGTTAAAGAAAGTTTGAAAAATAAAGAGAATAGAAAGAAATATTATTATACTCAGTGAAAAAAGCAGATTACACATTTGTACCTATATGATTAAAACTCCAGCAAAAATACTGAAGTTTCCTCTTTTCTTTCTTAATCAAATTATAACTGATATAATTTACAATGAAAACATATTTAAAAAATAAAGCACCACTTTCATATAGAAAAAATCTCTGTCTGGCTTACAGAGACCTTCATGCCCAGTCCCACCCTGTGTCCCCTCCCCCCCCTGCCTTTTTACAGTGTTTATTAAACATTGATTTTACTTTCAGTGTGTCTCCCACAGCTACTCTTTAGCCAGTAGCTCCTGGTATTTGACACATGGAAGGCATTTCCTGTTTAAAGATGGGTAAACTGAGTCCTGAAACAAGATAGTTACGCATTTAACTTCCCCCGAATAAATCCATGGAATATCTAGAATGAAAATAGATCCTTGGTTCATTTTCTCTGACCTTTGATTAAAAAGAATATCTATATCCAAGTCCCTGCAAATTGCTGTAACGAGGTGTGCTTATCCAAAGTTGAATAAATCCAAGCAGGGCACGGAACAAGGAGGTTAAACCTAGGACACCCTTAACTGAGAGCATTCTTTCTTTCTTGGTGCCCAGAGGAACCTGTGAAGAATGGAAATCAAAGGACTGTTCCAGGGTCTTGCAAGGTAGGTAGGTATTCTGACGTTGCAAGTGAGAAACTGAGGCTGGGAGAGTTGAGTAACTTGCTCAAGGCCACCGGGGTAGTAACAGAGGTAGATATCCACAAGTGACTGTCCCTGGACAGCAGGGACTCTGTCCCCTCCTGGTAGCCTCGCTGAGACAATCAAAGGAGGCAAACATTACAGAAATGCAGGCTGGATGGGGCATTCCCCTCCCTGCGATTCCTGGATCACCTCCTCTTCCTCTGCTTCCCCCAAAGAGGACAGAGACGGTAACTAACTGTAAAGCTTTGTGGGGGAAAATAAACAAGAAACTGGTAATATCCTGTTACAATTTTCTTTTTTTTAAATAGCTCAGATCTTTTATTGTAGGGAAATTCTGATCTATGAGATGCTGCTTGAAATAAGTGGGCCACTGGCCAGAACTTGGAAATGTTTGCCATAAAAAGAAGGTCATGTGTTACTTGGTACCTATAGATACATGATTATTGTTACGTGATAGCAATTAGTAAATTACCGAGGATACTGGTAAGTTTAACATCTTTTTTTGGTGAAAGTCAGTATTTATAGAAAATTATGCCCGAGCCTACATTCTGCCTATGATTAGATTTATTTCAGTTCCAAAGGAACATGGGGTAGGGATTCTTTCTAGCTTTTAAAAATTTGCACTTGGTGCATGGGGTGGGGGTCTTACTCTCTTTCCTCTCAGGTTAGTAGTCAGTGAGAGGTGGTTTGGAGTCGTGGGAAGTCAGGTTCATTCTGTCATCATTTCCAGTCCGGGCTCCTGGCTGCTCTCCTGGAAAGTTTCTTAACCTCTCTGGGTGCCCCTCTTCTTACTTTTCTCTCTGCTCCCCCTGAGTGTGGGAATCACATTTCAGCACTATACACATGCGAAATGACCTGATCTTGCTAGTTAAATATTTTAATGTGTATTTCTTCAGTTGAGTTGGTAATACAGCCACATGGTTCAAAACATATAAAGGGGGATCTGGTGTCATTCCCCTCCCACCTGCTTCTCCCTGGATGTTCTTGTCCCCATTTTTATTTTGCAAACTCAGAGGTTGGAAAGGGCAAACCAAGCAAGCCAACTAGATTTAATCAGAATGAAATGGATGCTATGCCCCCTTCATAGCCTCCCCACCCATGTTTCCTAAGACCCTGAACAGCAACACTCAACTAAACTTTTTAAGTGCCTTTTTAAGAAATCTTAACTTTGAACTTGCTAATGTGCAAAGAAAATGGTCTTTAAGGTTTTAGACCTTGGGCCAAGACAAAGCACACAAGAAATAAAAATTTTAAATGCACTTCATTTTCCTTCAGCTAATCCAATATTTGTAATTCTTCTAATTGAGGCTGATTACCTCTGCATTTATTTATAAAAGGGTATGTTGAGTAAAATAATAGTAGGGTGAAGGGGACAGCTAGACACATAATTTAAGATGTGTCTAATCTAGCACTTGCCACACAGTAGGTGTGCAATCATTGCTGTATAAAATACAATTTATTAAAGCATGCTTGAAGCACTGCCTTGATAACCAAGTATTTTCTGCAAATAACTTTAGGTTTACAGTGCAAATTAAAAATCACTTTAAAAAACATTCTCTAGGAAAAGGGCTCTAAGGGACGTTTTCCCCCTATGACAACTTTTAATTAATTTAATACATGGCTGTTAATTTGCAAAAATGGAGGAGCATTAGTCCCTTCTCTGGGTATCTAACACTGGAGACTTATTGTGCATGAAGTAGTGACCAAAATCTAAGTCATTCATTTAGGAAAGCAATGTAATTACACGGATATCCACCCTTGCCAGGAGAGGGTTTAGGCTTAGACATGCACAACAGGCCACACGATGGATCATGACATACAGTCTAGCGTTGGAGGTTGCTGCATTTGTTTCATTTATGCGTGAGATTTTTAGCTTTCCCGCGTTCTATTAACAGAATTAATCAATTAATGCCATTTATTCATTTACTCCATCCACAGACATTGGTTGAGACTACCAGGGACATGATGTAGACTCAGATGCCCGCTCTCATGGCACACTATCCCGGCGAAGGTTTACTCTTAATAATCATCAGGTATTGCTGCTTTTATGGCGCTTTACTGCTCCCCTGAGGACCAGGTGCTGAAGGTGACCTCAGGCTGTGGCGGTGCCCGCGCCCGAGATATGGCTCTCCCGGGCCGGCCGGGCAGGGCGGGGTCAGCCGAGCAGCCACCGCGCTGCCCCTGCGCGCTCCCTCCCGCGCCGTCTCCAATTCCGCAGCTCGGACCCCCGGAAATCAGCCGCCGGCTGAGCGCACCGGCACCGCGGCGAGCGCGGCGTGGGGCGGGCGCGCCCTCCCGTCCCGCCGGGCGCCCCGGGGACGCGCCGCCAGCGCCCTCTCGGCCGGGGGCTCGGCGCTCGCCCACCTCTTCCAAATTTAACCGTTACCTAAATCCGAAGGGAAATGAGCAAACCTCTCGGATTGGGTGTCAAGGTATTTTCAGCCTCGCTGGGCGTATTTATCCCGAAGTGTTTCCACAACAAGCTATTTCGGGGCCGCGGGGCAGGTTTCGCTCTGCGGACGCCGCGGCCACTCGCCGGGCTCCAGGCCGGCGGCACCGCGGGCGGGTGATTCACGGCCCCAACCCCGGGGCGGCGCAGCCCGAGCGGGCGGCGGGGTTGGGGGGCGGGGGGGGGGGTGTCCCGGGCCAGATGGGCCGGGAGGCTTCGGAGCTGGGCTCTCCTCCACTCCCGACGCCCCAGTCAATCTGTGTCCTGAATCTGTGACTGCTGCTTGTTGCGGAAGTCTCCCAGGAGCCAAGAATAGTTCATTTTCTTTCGAGTCATTCCTAGTGTCTCAGGCCTTCGGGTCTCCCCACCCCCGCCGCCCCACAGAGAAGAAACGGGGAGGGACCCTGGAGAGGGAAGCTGGAAGCCGGGTCCCCTGTCCAGCTAGCCCCTTGCGCAAAGGAAGAGCGCGCCCCGCCGCCGGACCCGGGGGTGGTGGGGGGAGGTCTGAGGGCTAAGCGAGTTACTCCTTAACGCTCAGGAAGTGAAGCTTGTGGTTTTGGGGGCTGAGCTCCGAAGGAGATGAGAGAGAGAGAGAGAGAGAGAGAGAGAGAGAGAGAGAGAGAGATCCATCCATCTGGAGAGCAGCTCGGTTTGAAAACTCTCCGAGCGCGGTGCCCGCGCCTTGACCCCGCAGGTAGGTTCGCTGCGCCTGTCTCGCACGCCCTTCCCCGGCGGGGGCGGCCCGAAAGCTGGCCGGCACGGGCACTGCCGGGGCGAACGGAGGGCTGTGCGGGAGCGCGGAGAGCTCTGTGCTCTGGGTCCCGACCGACCCGCACGGCAGGGCTGGGGACACGCGCCGGGACGTTTGGTGGTTTTGCAGGGGAGCGGGATCCACCCGGGAAGGAAGCATCTGGTGGGGCGGAGGCGGCGGCGGCGGCGGCTGAGCTCTGCAGGCTGCCCGCTCGGTGCCTCCAGCTCCCGTCCCCCCGGGCCCTGACCGTGACCGGAGGCCCTGCGGACCCGCGTGCGCCGAGAGGGCCGCCCCGCCCCCTGGCCGCCAGCTGCTAAGCGAGGTCGCCTTCCCACGCGCTCAGTGCTCGGCCCTACCCACCCCCACCCCACCCCCTCCACCCCCCCAGGAACCCGCAGAAACAGCCAGGATGCGGGAGAGGTGCGGGGCTGTGGCAGGGGTGGGGAGGCAGCCTCCTCGCCCGCCGGATCCCGCGCGGTCCCGGTCAGCCCAGGAAGAGGGGACGCGGGCACCTCAAACCCTGCACCCCCCACCACCGCTGTTGGGCTCTACGCCAACCCGTACTCAAGATGCAGCGGGGCCCCGGGGGCCGTTTCACTCCGTTTACCTTTTCCTTTTAGTTTCATGGTTGTTTAAGGAATTGATTTTTTGCGTTCGTAAGTGTCTAATTATATGGCCGAAGGGCAGCTCACGCCGGGCGCGGGGACAAACTGAAGCAACAGAACTGCGCCTTCGCTCAGCCCAGCACCCCGAAGCCTCCTGAACTTCCGACCCTCGGGGCCGACCCGGTTGGCGGGGGGGAAGCACCCTCGCCCCTAGGGGGCCTTCTGGCGCTTAGGGCGCGGGAAACGTCGATGGGGTTTATGCTGCAAGACTCAGCCTTCTTTTCTCCCAAGCCTGCCCCACTCCTCTCCCGGGGAAGGAGACACAGGGGGACGGGGATGCCCTCCAGGGGACGAGCCCCCTAGCATTCTGTTTACGCCCGGAGCGCCAATGGGCAGACTTAGGCGGCGTCCTGCATCCTGACCTGGAGCCGCGCCACTCCTAGTCTCGCAGTCTCAACCTGGCGACGCCCAAGGACCGTAAGCCCCAGGGCCCCATTTCTGAACGCGCTGAGACCACGGAGAGTGGTTGCTCGCAGAGCCTGCAGCTCACAAGTGCACCCAGCCCCCATCGCCGTCGCCCCGGGAGGAAGGCAGATTCATTTTCTCCAGACCTCCTAGCCACCTAGTCCCGCCCCCGGAGAGAGACCCGAGCACTGCCGAGGCGCTGCCCCGCCTCCCCGCCGGGCTCAGGTTTCGACCCCGGGATTAGGTGAACTGATTGGGGGGTTAATGAGAGCGGCAGAGCGGGCAGTTAGCTCTCCGCCCGGCCCGCGCGCGGACCTCGCCTCTCCCGCGCCCACCAAGCTGTCGGTTCCCTGTGGGCTCCTAGGAGGGAGCCGCGCGCTTCAGCCAGCGCGCGCCGGCGGGGCTCGACCTCCCCAGGACAAGGTTTTTGGTGAGCAGAGTGGAGAGTGGTTTTCCCCGGGACTTGGTTTCCAAGGTTAGGTCTCCAGGGTCTGGGTGTCTGGCCCCGGACCTTGCCTGCTCCCGCGTCTCCAGGTCAACTTTTTTCCCGTGTGGAGCATGAGTGTGGGACGCGCAAGAGCACCAGGATGCGAGTTCCTCCCAGGGCCGGGTTTGGTCCTCTGCCACTTCCCCCGCCGCCTCACCTTCTGGCCCCCCTGCTCCCCAACCTTCTTTCTTGGACCTCTGCTGCCCCCAGTTCCCCTGCTGCGGCTCGCCCCCGACCCCAACCCTCATCCTGCCCAGTGTGCCCCGCCCCTGCCCCCCTGCCCTCCAGTTTGTAGCTGGTTCTTGAAGGGCTTGGCTACTTGCCTCTTCCGGGTCCTCGACCATCGACACATCCCCAGGCCCTAAATGTATCCTCTGCCCCCGCCCTCTGCCCCCGCCCGAAAGCAGGGCCCGGCGGGTCGGGTTGGAATCAGCGGCCCATTGGGCGCTCCGGCTCTTGGGAGACTTTGCTGAACTGTTTTGCCAGAGGAGGGGAGGGGCCGGGGGGCGTGGGCGAGGCCGAGGAAGAGGCCGGAGCCCGGGCCCCGGTGAGCGGCGGCGGCGGCGGCGGCGGGCTCGCGCCACCTGTCCGAGTGCCACCTGGTGAGCGCGGCGCAGCGGGCCAGGCCCCTCCTCCCGCGGGCCGGACTCGCTCCTCCCCGGCACGAGCTCTGTCTCTGCTCGGCTCCCCATTCCCGGGCCCGGAGCGTGCCGACCCGGTTTCCACCCGCTTCTCCTCTCGCAGGTCTCCGCCTAGCTGGGGCCGAGCAAGAATTCGGGGTGACAGCGCGGTGGCCGAGGCTCCAGGGACCCTTGCAAAGGGAGTGGGGAGCGAAGCGCGCCCCACCATCATGCCGCGTTCGTTCCTTGTGAAGAGCAAGAAGGCTCACAGTTACCACCAACCGCGCTCCCCGGGACCCGACTATGCCCTCCAACCGGAGACCGGCCTGGCGCCCGGCGGAGCAGGTGCGGGGGGCGCGCGCGGGCCGGGCGGGGCTGCTCCCGGGACGCAGACCCGGAGCCCAGCCACACCAACCCCCAGGAGCCGGGCGGGGCGGCCCGGCGCCCCCTTTGCTGCCTGCTTTGTTTTCTGTCGTCCCGTCCGGGTGGTATCCCGGGCTTGTCGCCTAGGTTCCAGGACCTCCCTGCCCTCGCCCCCGGCTCCGGGCGGGTTCCGGGCCAGGCCCGGGGAGAGAGGGGGACGCCCGGGCGCCGCGGTCCAAGCAGCGCCTCTTCAGAAGCGTGGGGCCCCGCCAGGCCCAGCCTGAGCACCTCTCCCGCCTCCTCTCCGCAGACAGCACCTCGGGCGCCGCGGGGGTGAAGGTGGAGCCCGGGAGCCGTTTGTCTCCCGAGTCGCAGCTGACGGAGACCCCCGACGGAGCCTCCGCGTCCCCCGGCAGCTGCGAGGGCAGCGTCTGCGATCGGAGCTCGGAGTTTGAGGACTTCTGGAGGCCCCCGTCGCCCTCTGTGTCTCCAGGTAAGGACCCGCTGGGAACCCTAGGGTCCGGGCGGCAGGGACCTCTCGGCGAGGAAATGAACCCGCGCGGCTCTGGGCGCAGAAATGCTAAATGGACGGCGGAGGGTCTTTCCCAGAGGAGGGAGAGTTTTCGTGGGGGACAGGGCCCCAAGGGCGGCATCCGACTTTCTGGGACCGTGGCAGCCTGCCTGGATCCGAGGCGGCGGGACCCGGGCTGTTCATCCCCACCCAGTTTGTTTGCGCAGAGCGGGTGGGTGAGAGAAAATAAATGAGTCGTCTCCGGCGGCAGCAACGTCGACATTTCGTTCTCAGGCCAGAGTTGATTGTTTAGAAAGAGCTGGGATCCCAGCATCCAGAACCCCAAGGGTCTCAAACAAATGGAGACCAGGGAAGTCTGAGAGGAAAGCGTCATTGCCTTTAAAAATCGCTCTCGCTTCCGCGGCGTGGGGCCCCGCAGAGCTGGGCGCCCAGCGGAGGGACCCATCCCGGAGGAAAATCTCCGGCCCCCCGCTGGGTCTTCCAAGGCGGGAATGGGGGCCCATTTTATTTTTTGTTCTGCCTGGTCGGTCCAGTTCTGGGGGCCAGCAGGCTGGTTTCATTTCCATCCAGCAGTGGAGTTTGGAGAAAACTGAGTGAGAGCACGTCGGGTGGGGCGGGTCTCAGTTGGGCCTGGGGAAGGAGAGCGCAGACCAGCAGGGTCTGCCAAGGGTCGGTTATTTAAGGCTGCATTTACTAGTTTTAGAAGGATTCCCCCTTCCCCCCCATCCCATCCCGCACTCGGTGCGTTGACTTGGTTAAAAGACAGCTCCAGCGAGTGAGTCTGGAAAGCAGCAAGCCGAGGTTTCTTCTTGACACCGCCCAGCAAGGTCTGGGCACCGGCGGCGTCTCCCCACGGAAACTCGGGGGGCTGCAGCCTCCCTCTGAAGCGGTTAGCTTGGATAGGAGGCTGCGGTGCCTGAACTGATTTGCAAATCCGTATGCACGTACAGAAAGTAAATGTTGGGGATTTGGTTTTAGCAAGATTCTTGTTGTTTGGGGGATGCAGAAAGCTGCGGATTTGGAAAGCTGTTCTCCTTACAGTTGGTGGCTAAGCCTTAGTTGTAAATTATTTTCTAAGAAATTTGGACCTTTTTTTCCCCCCTGTCAAACTATGATGGAAATGGGAGTAGTATCTGGCAGGCAATTCAAGCCCCAACCCCCTTCCCGCTGCTCCTTCGTAACTGCACTGGGTGAGCACTTAACAACTTGAAGGAATGCAACGCCTTCCCTTTGCTGGTTTCCCAGGAAGGTAGGTCTTGGGTAGGCCGGGCCACATTTTATTGGTCCTCTCCTTCCCTCCTTATCCATCTCAGGAACGAAAAGGGACTGAGGGGGGACAATGAGGGGCCGGATAGCGGAGCTGGGCCCTCTGCCCACGAGCGCTGCCCAGCCGCCTTCTCCTCCCGCACAGCTCGGCCCAGAGCATTGATTGAGCACAGGCGGCCTGGCGCGCCCCTCTCTATGGGAACACCCGGTGCGCTGGTGGAGCCGGCAAAGACCCTCTTAACCTCGCGCGCTCCCGCCGTCCTGGCACAGAATTCCCTCTCTCCTCACCCGACGTCGTTTCCATTGTCCGCTTGCCGCCTTGCTGCCTCCAGCGGTCCTCGAGGCCTCAGGGACCCGGACTGCGTTTTATCCAGGGCGCGTCCCTGGCACCTGGCGCGGCACCTGGCGCACGGAAGGCTGCACAAATGCGGGGGGCCTGGCAGCCCGTTTGAAGCCTGACCGGACGCCCCCTCGTGTCTCCTCAGCGTCGGAGAAGTCGGTGTGCCCATCGCTGGACGAAGCTCAGCCCTTCCCCTTGCCCTTCAAGCCCTACTCGTGGAGCGGCCTGGTGGGCTCCGACCTGCGGAATCTGGTGCAGAGCTACCGGCCGTGCGCGGCCCTGGAGCGCGGCGCAGGCCTGGGCCTCTTCTGCGAGCGCAGCCCGGAGCCAGGCCACCCCGCGGCGCTGTACGGCCCGGAGCGGACGGCGGGCGGCGCGGGGGCTGGGGCGCCCGGGGGAGGTAGCGCAGGAGGCGGCGCGGGCTTGGGGCTCTACGGCGACTTCGGGCCGGCGGTGGCCGGGCTGTACGAGCGGCCGACGGCGGCGGCGGGCGGGCTGTACCCGGAGCGTAGCCACGGGCTGCACGCGGACAAGGGCGCTGGCGTCAAGGTGGAGTCGGAGCTACTGTGCACCCGCCTGCTGCTGGGCGGCGGCTCCTACAAGTGCATCAAGTGCAGCAAGGTGAGGCCCCCCGCGCTCCCGGCGCGGCCCGCCCAGCGCTCGCGCCCCCAGCCCGCGCCCAGCCCGCGCCCGCGCCCCTCGGCCCCCCTCAGCGACCTTTCCCCGGGCCCCGCCCGCCGCAGGTGTTCTCCACGCCGCACGGGCTCGAGGTGCACGTGCGCAGGTCTCACAGCGGCACGCGGCCCTTCGCGTGTGAGATATGCGGCAAGACCTTCGGGCACGCGGTGAGCCTGGAGCAGCACAAAGCCGTGCACTCACAGGTAAGCGGGGGTGGGGGCGGGGGCCGCACGACGGCCTCGCACAAAGGCTTCGCATTCGGAGATCCTCGGGGTCTCTGCAGCACCCGCCCCTCTCCACCTGGTGGTTTTCTCCTTGGGCTTCCCGGGCTGCCCCGTCTCCTCGGCCTCGGTGCATAGGGAAAGGTGGGTGGAGGCCGGCTCGGTCTCGAGGCAACCCTCGAGTTTGGTGTCACGTCCCTGGGAGCCTCCAGAGTGCGATCCTGATCATCACTCTGAGTTTGAGGAGAGTTTGTATGCACCCTTGCTGCTGATGTGTCGGATTTATTAGCTCCGTTTCAGTCTCTCAGCTAATCTGCATCGACCCCTCCCGACGGAAAAAGAGGGATTTTGGGCCATTTAGAGCATCCAGTAGCATACTTGTCCTTCTACGCTTTCATTCATTCCTTTAAAGTATTTGTCGCCCAAATTCCAGGTGCTAGGCACATGCGAATCCTATAACGTACCCGGTCCCTGACAGGATGCCCCACGGAGAGTACAGTTTAGCTGAGAGACAGAAGGTAGATAAGCAAATTAGTGCGAAGTAACTATGACAGAACAGTGCGTACTTACAGACACTTATTTAGTAAGAAGAGTATTCTCTCATTTCTCTCAACACCCACAGCTGGCTGGAGGGAGGGGGCATCTCAAGTGACTGAGGTCGAAGCCTCCTGCTGAAGAGGGTGGAGAAGTTATTGTAAATGGGTGTCAAAAAAGCAGGGTGGGGATACAGTTTTGCCCTGGGGTGTGGAGGGTTGTGGGTGAAAAGTGTTTGGGTAGAAAAAAATGTTAAAGGGGAAGAGGAGAGGGGTGGGGATGAATGGGAAGGAGAGGATCAGGGGGTCGGGCTATTTGGAAAGGGAGTCTGAAAGAAGGGCAAGCCCTGGTTTTGAGTCAGGTCGGTGGTAAGGAGAAGGGCAGCCTAGATGACTGCCATCAGAACGCCACACTGTTCTCTCCACAGGAAAGGAGCTTCGACTGCAAGATCTGTGGCAAGAGCTTTAAGAGGTCATCGACGTTGTCCACACACCTCCTCATCCACTCAGACACCCGGCCCTACCCCTGTCAGTACTGTGGCAAGAGGTTCCATCAGAAGTCAGACATGAAAAAACACACCTTCATCCACACTGGTGAGCTAAGGCCCTTGGCTTGTAGGAACCACCCAGCGAGGGATGGGGGGCCAGGGATGTGTTCATCCCCCTGAGGCCAATATAAGTCACCATCTCTGTGAGAGTCTGCCCCCCCCCCCCCCCCCCCCCCCGCAATGAGTGGCAGATGAGGCCTAATCACTGCAGAGTGTAAACGAAAACAAAGCGGGTTCTCTTAGGTTCATTTGCATACGTAGTTCTCCCCACAGGGGCCTTGATTTGGGATTGTACCTGAAGAACCACTCAGCAGGTCAGCTGCAGGCTCCCTATCCTCACAAAGAATATTTTCCTCTAATTTAGCAGCTGCTCCAGCTGCTGCCTGCTCTGGGTGAAATATGAAGCCCCAGGGTCCTCTCAGAGCCATTGCTCTAAATGTTTACCTAGAGATTGAGGACTTTCTCTAGGGCTCCCACCCAGCCTTTTGGGGGAGGGATTTATGGGTGGCCTCTTGGCTGCATCTTTAGGAGTCTGAGAGCTTATTCTGAGTGAGGGGGAAAAAGCAATAGTAAATATTACTACGCTGACTGCTAAGCACTTTGTAAATGCATTGTCATTTTATGCTCACAACAACTCTGGGAGAAAGAGGCTATTCTTTATTCCCATTTTAGAGATGAGGGAAGTGAGGTCCATAAGAGTTAATTAACCTGCCCAGGGTTACATTGCTAGCAAGTGGCGGGGCCAGGACTTACATTCTGCTCTGTCTGACCTCAAGTGTCTGTGCTCTTGACCACTGTTTATTGTATTCTATTTTCAGAGTCGTGGGGGTTGGTAGATATAAAAAGCTTCTATTCACTTATTGCCCTTTTAAGAACATCAGCAAGTTCACGGCATAGTAATGATAATTCTTTACCTATTACAATGCTTTATAATTTATAAAGTGCCTTTAAGTCTGTCACTTTATTTGATCCTCACTGCCGTTCCCTAAAGTAGGAGCTGAAGTTACCATCCTGAAATTCAGAGAGATGGGGTGATTTACCATAGGCCAGGGCCCATGGGATGCTCTGGCTTCCAGTTCTGTGCTCTTCCCCTGAGGTTTGGGTTGTGTGTAGGTGGCAGTTTTAATGCCAGGAGCACTCTCTTTAATAGTCAACGAGACATTAGAACCAGAAATCCGACTGTTTTATTGCAGAATATGAATACTGATTCAAAACAAATTGCAGTGTGTTCCAAACATGTATTAATGTCTTCAAACATGCTTGAACACTGTAGATGGCCCCATCAGAATACCCAGAAAAACAGCCTATTTTAATCATGCCCTCTTGCCTGAAATTTCCATGTAACCCACTCCTTGTAGTAGAGGTATTCAAGACGCTTATCAAAATGCAACTAAGGTCTTGACTGAATGAAACATTAAGCCCTTATCAAACATTTACATTATAGCTAGAATTCGTTTCTCAGATTTGTTTGACCCTAAAGGGATAGGATACGTTTTGATGGGTGGTTCCTTATCAAGGAAATCTGAAGCAGGAAGACAGAAAGAGGTGCGGCAAGAGGGACTGAGGGTTTCTCAAAAACAAACCTCATCTATTTTGCATTTTTTCCAGGGTCCAGCCCTGTGCCAGGCTGAGACTATTTGGAAATCCATGCTATTTCCCCAAATGTTAAACCAGCTTATGAATTGGGGGAAAATACAAAACTTTTTCAATGTTATTTATTAATCTATGTTGAAGAGTTGCTATTATATAAAAAGTCCTCTGATTAACCTCATAAAAAGAAAATAAAATCAAGATAGAAAAGGATCAGCTACCTTAAGAAATACTTTGTGGCCCTAGCTGGTTTAGCTAAGTGGATAAAGCATTGGCCTTCGGACTGAAGGGTCCTGGGTTCGATTCCAGTCAAGGGCATATGCCTGGGTTGTGGGCTCGATCCCCAGTGTGGGGCGTGCAGGAGGCAGCCAATCAATGATTCTCTCTCATCGTTGATGTTTCCATCTCTCTCCCCCTCTCTCTTTTCCTCTCTGAAATAAAAAAGAAAGGAAGAAATACTTTGTGGCCCAAATGTGGATTTTAAAAAACAAGACTTTAAGAAACCCCCATGCTTCAGACGCAGTCTATTGTCCTTCAAGAGCAGGCAAGAAGACAGGCTCCCTGGTCCATACAAACCAACACCTGCTTGGAAACTCAGATTTGAAAACTTCCTCTGAATTAGAACAGTCACGTGGTTTGAAGAGCCGCCCCCACCCTTCTCCCCACCCCTCCTGCTGACCATCTGCTGTGGGGCGCTCTGCTTCTAAAGTCACGGGAGTCCTCCCAGGCCGGCTTCAGCTGTGAGCTTGGGGAGGGCACGTGGCCTTTGCTGTTTCCGTTTAGCAGGAAACGGTTTGAGGCCTTTGGCTGGGAACCCCCACTCAGAAAGTCTCCCTTTCACCTGGTGCCCCCCCTGGCTCCCCGGGACTTGCAACACATCACCCCCTCCGCTTCACGTGAAGGCCTTAGACTGGGTGCTGCCAGCTGCCGTCAAGAGCATGTGGGTCACAGAGAGTCCCCTCTGGCTTCATCACAGACTCATCCTTCCTCCCCTCCCCCCTCCATTCCTGCAGGTGAGAAGCCCCACAAGTGCCAGGTGTGCGGCAAGGCCTTCAGCCAGAGCTCCAACCTCATCACCCACAGCCGCAAGCACACAGGCTTCAAGCCCTTCGGCTGTGACTTGTGTGGGAAGGGCTTCCAGAGGAAGGTGGACCTCAGGCGGCACCGGGAGACACAGCATGGGCTCAAATGAGTGCCCTGGCGGGCCCCATGCAATGTCACAACACTAGGGGGGGGGGGGGGGCGGCCTGCCCACTTGCCAGCAGCCACTTCTGACTCCTCAGGCCCCTGAGGCTGCAGGTCCCACCTGGGTGACCCCCCTTCACCTCACTTCCGGGAGCTCCCACAGGGGATGTTACCTTTTCAAGGTTCATCCAGGAGTGGGATGCAATTCCTCACGGTGCCCCACCCCAGACACTTGTGTGGAAGAGGCGGAATCACTAGTTACAAGGTAGACACACGTTACTGTTGTTGCGGTGGTAAATCCAGAATGAAGAGTGAGTATTTTCATTTTCATTTTGGGGAGTCCGTTGGCCCCTTTCTGTGAGGTGCTGCCTGTGAATCTTGGAGGAATCCTTTCTCCCACTTGCAGACTGTTTCGGAAACTGATTTGGGGAAGTCGTTTCCTACTTTTGACGTGACAAGATACACTGTACAGCCTGCCCCAAGAAAGAGTTCAAGAAAAGTGGACTTGGTGATGAGAGGAGATTAGAGGCCCGTGCAGGCTTCATCGGAGGAGGTGAAGGCGCAGAGCAGCGCCTTAGGACAAGATACCATCCATTTACTCAGCAAATGTTTGTTGGCCACCGGTTACCATGGTACCAGGCCCTATGCTAGATACTGGGGAACCAGATAGTAAGGTCACGGCCCTGGGCTAACAGTCACACCTCAAGTGCCTGGGTCTGTTCTTTTCCTCCCAAGGAGTTCCCAGAAGACAAAGCAGCATCTTGAACCTTCCCTTCTGACCCCTTTGGATTTTACCAACCATAAACGAAATGTAATGGACAGATACTTCAAAGACTTGTGTGTATACTCACTTTTTTACTGTTCAGCTGATTTTTTAAAAAGATGTCTAAGCTAGCAGGCGTGGGGGAGTGAAGGCTCTGTCTTCAACACTTAGCTCTTCCATGTGCCCCACAGAGAGAAAAAAATGGCATTTTCCTTTGGTGAGGTTTATAAATGTTTTTTAGATCTTCTGAAGTGCATTATGTTTGTTAACACATATTTATTAGAGTGATGTTTTAAGTTAATAAAGTATTAAGACTCTTACATATTGCTTTTTTTACTCAGGCAGGGGATTTGTGGAAGCCCTTTGGTGTGGTCTGTAGGGGGAGTTGGCACTGGAGTGAAGCAGCCAGCATCCAGAAGCGAGTGGAATTCTGGTTTTCCGATGCTTTTTTCCTTTTCTTCTATGCCTCAGAGGGTCTCACTTCTTAATAGAACTAGGCGCACAATACGAGGCCCTTACCTACCTTGTAAAGCCTCTGACAGTCGAGCATGTACGCAGGCTCTTTTTTCCTGAGAGTTTCAGAAGAAAGGACAGAGGGCTGCGAGATGAATAAAGAAATCACAAGCCTGAGGTCTAGAGATTGATTCTTAATCGCAGCTGTCACCAACACACCATGGGACTTGGGCAAATCCTGTGACCTCCCTGATATCAGTTTCCTTGACTATAAAATGTAGATATGGTTGTATCATCCCAATATAACCCTGACTACTTTGATTCTGTAGAGACTGGAAGGATAGTATCTGAGACGGGTTAGCTGCTTTGCCTAAGGTAAGTTACAAATCTAAAGATGCATGAAGGTCAGGGAAATTGCTGTCTGGGTTATTTCTGGCTCTATCCACCTACAGGAATTTCTTGCACAGATCAATTCCTTAAACCAGAATAAGGTGCTGGCCTAAATCCCAACTTCCTGTAGTTTTTTTTTTTTTATTAAATATATTTTATTGATTTTTCACAGAGAGGAAGGGAGAGGGAGAGAGAGCCAGAAACATCGATGAGAGAGAAACATTCATCAGCCGCCTCCTGCACACCCCCCACTGGGGATATGCCCGCAACCAAAGTATATGCCCCCGACCGGAATCGAACCTGGGACCCTTGAGTCCGAAGGTTGACGCTCTACCCACTGAGCCAAACCAGTCAGGACCTGTAGCCTTTTTTTTTTTTTTTTAACATCTCCAGCCAAGGTATACATGACTCATGGTGACTACCAGCAGACTGTCCATTTCTGTTCAAATCAACTTCACACAGATTGATTGAACACCTACCATGTGCCTGGCACTGTTCTCAGTGCTGGGATACAGAGATGAGCACAGTATCTTGTGGAGCTTTATTTGGTACTTGGTCACTGCTGAATCTTCTAGAACAGTGCCTGGCACACAGTAGGAGATCAATAAATATTTTCTGTCTGGCCAGTGTGGCTAAGTGGTTGAGTGTTGACCCATGAACTAAGAGGTCATAGTTCCTTGATTCCTGGTCAGGACACAGGCCCAGGTTTCGGGCTCCATCCCCAATAAGGGGTGTGCAGGAGATAGCCGATCAATGATTCTCTCTCATCATTGATGTTTCTGTCTCCCTTCCTCTCTCTGAAATCAATTTAAAAAACACATATTTAATAAATATTTGCTGAGGTGTTAAGTGAATAAGCAGACAAAGGAAACTGCTTGGTCCCAGCTGGCTCTGTTCCTTACAGCACAAAAGGAAGAGAAATTGCAGGAAACAAACAACACACAGGACTCTGAGTTGGTGGGTCACAGGGGCTTTGACGCTGCTTTTCTCCTTTCTCCAAAATCTCAGTCCTCCATGTCGGTTTATTCTCATTCGAAATTTAAACTTGTTTGCTCTATCATGCAAGTGTAAGATGATTTTCCAGAACTGATGGGCGAACAGTTGCAGCATCCAGGAACCTCTTCCTAGTGTCCCGAGAAGCAAAGTTCTCAGTGAATAAATATCAAAAACTTCCTTCCCACAGAATTCACCATGTACACTGGTTGAGAATTTCCAACCTGGTTTGAAAAGTAAAGAAGTTGCACGGAGGGGTAAGTAGAACTGACTGAACTGACTGAAATCTAGTTGTCTGCCTTGTCCTGTTCTCCCCTTATGATGTTTAAAACTTTTGGTCCATTTTCATAATCCCAGTTTATGCTATACATGAGGAGTTTTAATTTTTATGTTAACAGTGTGCCTTTTTTTTGGGGGGGGGGAATAATACCTTGATATCCCCAGTGCAGAATCAAAACAAATTACTGTGCCTGGTACTGTGTGAAATTTGAAGATTGCAAATATCTCCCTTAATGTTATTACTTGACTCCATTAAAAATAGATTGTGAATATTCCGTGTCACATTATCCATGAGGCAGGCCCTCTGTCTTTTGTCTGCTGGAGTAACAGTAGAAAGGGTAACAGGAGACACCAGAGCACACCTTTGTTTCTTTCACTAAATTTTTAATAACACCTCCAGCCAGCCAGTTGGTGAAGCTCAGCTCCTGCATAAAAGTGGAAAAGCACAGCTATCTCAGAGAAGACCAGCCCTTTCAGTAGCTAATTTGAGTTTGCGTTCATCTACACCAGAGATGATTAAATTACCTATCAAGTGTGCTGAGCTATCAGGATTCAGGCCACGTAAAAGGTGAATTTCATCTGATTGATTTGAGACATGAATGGAACAACTGAGTTTTAAAAGCCCCGCCTTAGTTAAAGGCACAGCAAAGTATCTTCCCCGGGGCCAGTTCTTGACTGCAATTGCCCTTGAAAATTGGGTGGCAATAGTGATTGGACCCAAGTCGTTTTGTTGTGTGCCTGTTTGTTTAACTGGACTAACAGAAAGACATACATTCAGTAAGGACTTGTCTACTGTTGACTGTGCATTTCTAGAGCTCTAGTATTTGTTTAAATCTCTGCTGCTATGTTATTTCTACAGCGAACACTTGTTAGGAAGTACATGATTATATATAGTTCATTCATTGAGTCAAACTTTAAAAATAAAAAATAAAGAAATTTTACCTCAAGCCCTTCTAGCTTAAGTTCGTATATTTTTTTCTTAATGTCCTTTCCGATTTTTACCCACATGTGTGTCTATGCACATTTTATATTTTTACCTTGTGATCAGGGTATTTACAATTTATGTCTAGATAGCTCTCTTATTTATAATATGGACACATACTCAAAATTGAAATATGTATTTATATTTCACAATGAGAATTTAGACAATTTTTATGGTTAAAATTTATTGAAATCTGAGCATTTCTTAGGAATTTTGTCAGCCCGTTAGCATAAAAGTCTTTTCTGAAGTTTTACCTTAAACTTATTCACTTTTTAAATAAGACATTTCAAGCATATGGGAAATTATAGAGCATAATAAAATAACCACCATTCTACCATATTTCCTCTGATTTTATTTTTGAAATAAAACATTACAGGCACGGTTGACTATCTCCTGGAAAATGCTCTTCCCTAACCCCGTTTCCTTTCCTCCTTCTGCAGAGGCATCCACTATTCTAAAAGTGGTACATGCTATTGACACGAATATTCTTATGCCTTTCCTTACATATGTCACCATACATAATATGTAATGCCATTTAGCATATTTTTAACTTAATACAAGTGTTATCACATTGTATATATACTTCTGCATCTTGCTTTCCCCCCCACTCAGCACTTTGTTTCTGAGGTTTATCCATGTTGGTACATGAAGTTTTGCTCATTTATTTTAACCGCCGCACGTAGAACTGCGTTGCATGAATACTTGGTGATTATTTATATATTCTGTTGGAGGAGTTTCGGTTATTTCCAATTTTCCCTATCACAAACAGTTCTGAAGGGAGCAATCTTGTACTTGTCTCCTTGTAAAGAGATGTTGTTAGGCTATATTCCTGGAAATGCTGTGTTCTCCGAAATAATTATATCCATTTATATTCCTACCAATAGTACAGGAGAATTCCTGTTGTTCTACCTCAAAGCAACACTTGGTATTGTCAGACTTTTAAAATGTTTGCCAATCAGATGGATGTGAAATATTATTATAATTTGCATTTTCTGGTTGCTAGTGAGGTTGACTATCTTTTCATAAGTTTATTGGCCTGACAGGTTTCCTTTTCGGTGAATTGTCTATTCATGTACTTTATCCATTTTTTAGTTGGGTTGCTTGCTTTTTATCAATTTGTTTTAAAAAATATATTCGAAGTGCTTACTGTTTTGTTAGTTAAGTGTGTTGATACATCTCCTGGTATGTAGTTTGCCTTTTCACTTTGGTTAAAGAGAGAATTTTTAAAATTTGCTTTTGTGTTATTATAGTCAAATGTATGAGTCTTTTCCTTTATTCTTTTTATATCTTTAAAAAAAAACTTCCTTAATTGGTGGTCATAAGCTCACCCCCTATATTTCTTCTAGAAATGTTAAAATGCTTGATTATAATATTAGCTTTTAATCCACTTTTGTGTATATGATGAGAAATAGGATCTAATTAAAACATTTTTTCCACATGGATAACAATTACTCCAACATTATTTATTGCAAATTACATCCTTTTCTCTGAGTTTGCAATGCTCTGTCATATGTCAAGCTTCTGTACGATTCTGTCTGTGGGCTTCTTGATCTTTTCCACTGGTCATTTTGTCTATCTTTATGGAAATGCCATAGTGTCTTAATTAAACTTATAATAAAATCTTAGTAGCTAGTAGGGAAGGTTTCCCTCTGACTCCTTTCAACCTCTTCAGCAAAATCGTGGCTACATCTGGCCCTTCACTCTGGCTTGTGAAAAACTCTGTTGGAATTTTTATTTGTACTGCATTTATTATTTAACTGGGGAGAATTGAAATCATTTTGATATTGATTCTTCTCATCCATAAACATGGTATATTGTTCATTTATTTAGGTCTCCTTTTATGTCTTTCAGTAACATTTTATAATTTCGAAATAATTTTCTTTTTTCTTGTGTGTGTGTTTTTTGTTCATTGCTCTCATTGTTCTGTCTGCTGCTGTTGTGTGGGAACAAAGTTATCATTTTTTTTATATGTTCATTTGTATCCTGCAACATTGTTGCACCTTATTTTTGTTTGATGCAAATTGTTTTAGATTTTTTTATGTAAGATAATCATAAAATATGCAAATAATTAAAGCTTTGTTTTGTTGTTTCAATGTACTCTTCTTCACTAACTGTATTAGCCATGACTATCATGAGTAAGGGGAGAAAGTAGGCATCCTTGTCTTATTCCTAACTTCCAGGGAAATGCTTTTAATTTTTCACAGTTTTGTGTGATTTTGGTATATACCTTAAAAAATAAGGTTAAGAATTTCTGTTTCTATTTGGTAAAAATTTATGTTTGTGTGCATGGGTATTTAATTTTATTGTATGATTTTTGGGAATCTGTTGAGAAAGTGTTATTTAGTTTCTAAATCTTATGACTTTTACTAGAGGCCCAGCGCACAAAATTTGTGCGTGGGTATGGTCCGTAGGGGGCCTTCGATCAGGACCATCTTCCCTGGCTGCCGGCAGCCAGTCCCGATCCCCTCACCACCCCCCACCCCTCGCCGCCACCCACCCCCAGTTCCCCATTTGCCATCTGGTGATCAGAACCTGCTGGCCAGGGGGAGGGACCAAGAGGTCAGCCATTCCCGCCCATTCGCCAGCCCTGCCCCTGCTGCCAGTCGCCCTCTGTGTGGGGCAACCAGCGGGGCGGAGGCACTGGTCTGGAACCGCCCGCATCCTCTGCCACCCACCTCACTTTCCCATTCACCATTGGTCTCTGGGAGCCTGCCGGCCGGGAAAAGGGACCGAGAGGTAGTCAGTGTACCTCATAGTGACTGGTCGGGCGGTTGTTCTGCTGTTAGGGTCAATTTGCATATTACTGTTTTATTATATAGGATTCTTTAATTTGTAAATATGGTGAATGACATTTATAGATTTTCTCTTTTTTAAATATATTTTTATCGATTTCAGAGAGGAAGGGAGAGGGAGAGAGAGAAAGAGAAACATCAATGATGAGAGAGAACCATTGATCGGCTTGTCTCCTGCACCCCAACCTGGGGAACCAGCCTGCAACCCTGGGCATATGCCATGACCGGGAATTGAACCAGTGACTTCCTGGTTCATAGGTCGATGCTCAACCACTGAGCTATGGTGACTGGGTGACATTTATAGATTTTCTAATGTTAAATTATTTTTGCATTGTTCAGGGTAACAGGTCCAACATGGTCATTTTGAAAAACTACATTGCTGATTTGGTTTGCTGAGCTTTACTTAAGATTTTTGTGTTTATGCTTATTAATGAAATTGACTTATAATCTTTCTTTTTATTGATTTTATTAGAGAGAGAAAGGAAGATAGAGAGACTGAGAGAGAGATTTGTTTTTTCCACTTATTTATTCATCAGTTGATTCTTGTATGTACCGTGACTGGGAATTGAACCCGCAACCTTGGTGTATTGGGATGCTGCCCTAACCAATTGAACTACCAGGCCAGGGCGCTTATACTGTCCACATGTGGTTTTGATGTCAAGGTTTAACTCATTTCAAAATCAATAGGGCAAGACTTTGTCTTTTTTCTGTTTCTGGAACAATTTGTGGACTCTTGGAATTATATGTTCTTTGTTGTTTGATAGAACTCATTTGGGCCTCATTTTTTTTTTTTTTTTTTTTATAAAAGAAGACAAAGGGGATGGTACATTTTAAGCTTTCATGACTATAAGAATATTTAAGTTTTCACTTTCTTTATAAACCAGCTATAATAGATTATATATTTTATAAAATGTTCTGTTTCTTACTAGTTTTCAAATTAATTGCCACAGTATTTAAAAATTAGTATGAAAACAGTATAAAGTAGAATAAAAACCATAATATTCTGATTTAAAAAATCTCTACTGCCTGGCCAACTTGGCTCAGTGGTTGAGTGTCGACCTATGAACCAGGAGATCATGGTTCGATTTCCACTCAGGGCTCATGCCCGGGTTCAGGCTTGATCCCCAGTGGAGGGCATGCAGGAGGCAGCCGATCAATGATTCTCTCTTATCATTGATGCTTCTCTCTCTCTCTTTCCCTCTTCCTTCCTCCCTGAAATAAAAAAAAATATATATGTATTTTTAAAATCTCTACTGTTCCTCTAATTATGTTTAATAGTTTATTGTGATATTGCTTACTTGTGCCTTTATTTTTTTCTTGATTAATTTTGCCAGAGGTCTCCATTTTATTAGTTTTTGCAGCATGTTTACATCATCATTTATTTCTATATCTTGTTTAATAAGATTTCTTACTTGAAAGATGTATTATTAAGAAATGAATTTAAAATTTTTAATCATTTTCTAGTAATTTTTATTATTTTTTGATATATTTTTATTGATTTCAGAGAGGAAGGGAAAGGGGGAGAGAGAAACATCAATGATGAGAGAGAATCATTGATCGGCTGCCTCCTATACTTGCAACCCGGGCCTTTGCCCTGACCAGGAATTGAACTGTGACCTCCTGGTTCATAGGTTGATGCTCAACCACTGAGCCACATTGGCCAGGCAGGTAATTTTTATTAATTAATTATAATTTAATTATACTTCGATTGGAGAATATAACCTGCATGATATTAATTATCTCCTATTTTTTGAGATTTATTTTGTAGCTTTATCTATGGTCAATTTTTATTTGAGAATGTGTGCTTGAAAATAATGTAAGTTTTCTAATTGCTGATGATAATATGGTTATTCCAACTTTCCTTTGTTTTTTACATGGTATTTTTTCTATCCTTTTATTTTAAATCTTTCTATGTCCTTATGTTTTAGGTGAGTATCTTTGTAAATAGCATCAACTGAATATTGTTTACCTTTATAAAATCTTTTGGACATGACTTAAATATAATTTCCAATCAACACTTTAATTACTGATACAATTTGATTGTGTGTGTGTGTGTGTGTGTGTGTGTGTGTGTGTGTGTGTGTGGTCAAGTACCTGATCACACACACAGGAGAGAAAAGTATTCAATTACTTTGGCAAAAGAGTAAGATACTACTTTACTCAGCCAGTTCATTTTCTGGTATTCGAGGAAGGATCCTAATTTGCAAGTTTTTTTTTAAGCCTGAGTCTGTTGTAACTGTAGAGGAGAAACAAAAGCAGGAAGTTAGATTTGCTTCTTGATTCTGGTTTTACAAACTTCATTGAGAATTTTTTATTTTTGGTAAATTAGGAAGCATAGTTTCAATTCTGTCTTTTAACATGAATTAGACAATTTCCTAGGTTGCCCTTTCTGAGAAGTAGAACTGATTGGCATGCCTATGTAAGGTTTGCTGCATTGGCAATTCCTTCGTTGTTTGTGGGGTAAGGAAGGCTGACTGGATATCTCCTATGACTTTTTGGAAGATCCACGAACCATCCTTTCATTACCTTTTGCTACACCTGTCCACACATCATTTCTTGGAAATACCTTCCCAAGCTTTCACACAAACTCAACTTCCTCTTTCCTTGTTCTGGAACTACAGTTCAGGGGACTCTAACGTAACGTGTTCTTAACTCAGCCAAGGGAGTCCCACCACAGATTCATATTTTGGCACGCCATCTTTCTGACTTACTTTTGCATGGTTATTGGTTACATCATGTGTTTAGGCGCTAATAAAAATATATAAAATAAAAAATTTTAAATATGGATGCAATCAGATGAATTCCAATTTTTTTCAATCCAAAGGTTCTCTGATTTTAAGTCCTTCCTTTCTTTCTAAGAGTTTGCCATCTAAACTGACAACTGTAAAGGCGCATTGCCAGTGTGTCCTTTCACCCAGAAGAGAGCTAACATTAGGAAGTTGTGGAAAAGAGATCCAGACCGTTCCGTCTCATCTGCTGCCCAAGAATGGAAGCTTGTGACTGGCTGGTCCATCTGGAAATCTGTCTCTCATCTGTGATTCTGAGAGGACAGGAATAAGCAATTGCAGTCAGTGGGTGTTTATAAGTTTGTGTCAATGGACTGTGGTTTTATGTTTCTACCACATATAGATTATTACATTAAAAAATCAGATTATAGCAAAGTCATACAACACTAAAACTTAACTTTTATTTGATGATTCACAAGTCAAGCCTCAGGTCATTATTAGGTATGTAGAAGCACTGATCAAGATAGAGTTCTCTGGTCCTGGCCAGGTAGCCTAGTTGGTTAGAGCATTGCTCTGATACGCCAAGGTTGCAGGTTCAATCCCTGGTCAGGGCACATAGAAGAAGCAACCAATAAGTGCATAAATAAATGGAACAACAAGCTCTCTCTCTCTCTCTCTCTCTCTCTCTCTCTCTCTTTAAAAAATCAATCAATCAATACAAAATTATAAAGAAAAGATAGAGTTCTCTGGATGACAGGCAACTGAACACATATGCTGTTATCAGACCCATGAACTAGTGGGTAGTACTGACAGGGAGACACATTGCAGTCCAAGCAATAGAGCCAGAGGTTTAGCTGATCCCAGGGCACTCACAAACTTATGCATCAGTAAGGATGCCCTACTGTCCACATGGAGATTTCTTTTTCACTTGTTGGCCCAAAACTGGGACGTTCCAGGTATGGTTTGGCTCAGTGGATAGAGCGTTGGCCTGTGGACTGAAGGGTCCCAGTTTCAATTCCGGTCAAGGGCACATGCCCAGGTTGCAGGCTCGATCCCCAGTAGGGGTTGTGCTAGAGGCAGCTGATCAATGATTCTCTCTCATCATTGATTTTTCTATATATCTCTTTCCCTTTCTTTCTGAAATCAATAAAAATATTTTAAAAAATAAATAAAGAGCACTAGTTGCTGTAAGAAATAACTTCAAAATCTCAGTGGCTTACACAATGCAGTTTATTTGTTGTCGATGTCACAGTTGGTTTGGGCATGCTCAGGTTGCTACCTTCACAAGTGATTGAGAGATCTCAGCTCCTTGTATGTTATGGTGCTGCCATCTTCCACAGATTTCTTGGAGTTCTCTGCTGGATTATCTGCATTCAGCAGGCGAATAAATGAAGATAGATAGTGTATAGAGGATCAGATGGGACTTTTATAAAGACAGACTGGGCAGCCTGGATGGTGTGGCTCAGTGGTTGAGCATCGACTTATGAACCAGGAGGTCACGGTTTTATTCCCGGTCAAGGCATTGCCTGCAGGATGTTTTTATCTCTCTCTCCTTCTCTCTTTTTCTCTGCAATCAATACAAATATATATTTTTTAAAGATGTGTTTAAAAAAACAACCAACAAAGACAGACTGGGCAATTGATAGATCACTTCTATTCACATTTCATTGGCCAGAACACCAACAGGTGATCTCTGTCTAACTGCAAAGGAGTCTTGGCAATGTAATTTTCCTTTGTGTCAAGCAAGAAAAAATGGGACTGGTGAACATCGAGCCAGTCTTTTCAGCAACCTAACTAGCTTTTAAACGTGGGCTTATTCCCTCTCTCAGCCTGTTTCCTTTTTCATGAAGAGAGGAGGGTAGACTAATGCTCTCTAAGGGGCTTCCCAGCTTTGGCCATCTGAATTCTGTAATTGTCCAAACCCTGGCTGGGCCCTGGAAACACCCAGCTTGGACACGATCTCGCAAACTCCAAGAGGGAAGAACAATGATCAGGCTTTCCCCGAGGATTTTCTAGCCTCCACCTGCCTATGCCTGCAGCCTCTGGGAAGTTTGTTTATTTCCTGAAGTTCCCTAGAATCAAGATGATCCCGTTTCCCAGGGTGTAGTCTTAGCCTGGGTCATGGTGCCAGCACCCCAACCCCCTCACGGGGTGTGTGCTCAAACCCTAATGTGGCCAGGAAACTTCCTCCTCATCTCCTCTTCCAGTTCTCATGCTGTGAAAAGTGACGCCCCCTGGGGCTCCTTCCCGAAGATTCTAGGGTACCAGCCGAGAGAGGCCAAGGCCAGATGGTCTAGAAAAGGGCTTCACCAAGGGCTGGGCTGTGTCAGAGTGTGTTCACAAGGTACCTTCTTTTCTGTATTTTTGGATGATTTGTAGTTCATTTTCTTGTTTATTATGTGACTCCCCATTGGATAGTAGATTCTTCAGTAAGAGATCTTGTCTGCTTTATTTACTACCGCATCCTCAGGGCCTATAGCAGTGCCTGGCATAAAGTAATTATTATTATTTTTTTTAATATATTTTATTGATTTTTTTTACAGAGAGGAAGAGAGAGGGATAGAGAGTTAGAAACATCGATGAGAGAGAAACATCGATCAGCTGCCTCTTGCACACTCCCTACTGGGGATGTGCCCGCAACCAAGGTACATGCCCTTGACCGGAATCGAACCTGGGACCCTTGAGTCCGCAGGCCGACGCTCTATCCACTGAGCCAAACCGGTTTCGGCAAGTAATTATTTTTTTGAGTAACTATGACTTCAAGTTGTTTAATTTCATTTACGTTCAGAGCAATAGGATTTCTTGGGGGAAGTATGTTAGTAAATACACCTATCTATTTACCTACTCAGTAATGTTTTCATCTTACCCAAGTCTACTTTCAACGTTAGGAACTTCAGAATAACAAGCAAGAGGCCAAGACAGACTATCCCTCATGGTTTAACCTACGTGTGGGGACCCAGGAAGGTTAAACCTGAGGATGTTAGTGCCGTTTATCCAGGCCAGGAAGCATCTGCTGTCGGCATTCCGTCGAGCTGCACTTTCTCCACATTCTCACAGGTGACCATGTGCCGGACTCTACTTACGTGGTCGGTGGTCAGTTTTGGAGAATGAGCAGGCATTTCTGCACTGGCGAGTGTAGCTGTCTCTTCGCAGTCCCTCGGAGTAGAGCAGTCAGCTTTACTCCTTACTTGTGTATCAGATAAAATCTGGAAGTCCTGAAGCTCTTCCTGTCCCTGAGCAAAGGTGTGATCGACCTCTCCTTAGTTTATGCTTTCAGTTTCACTGTGATCATTGTCTCTCTGAAAAGTCTGATTTCCTTCACCCCACCTTACAAATTAAACATGATTTGTAAGACAAATCTGTAGTAACAAAAAGGGAGCAAAGTTATACCACATTATGTCAGAGTAGACACTCAATAAATAGTCCTACCATTGTTAATATTTTCATCATTATTATCTTACTAGAGGCCTGGCACATGAAATTCGTGTGCGGGTATAGTCCCTAGGCCTGGCCTGCAATCAGAGCCATCTTCCCCGGCTGCCCCCAGCTGGCCCCGCCGCCCCCGTTGCCACCCACCCCCAGTTCCCCGTTCGCCATCGGGTGATCGGAACCTGCTGGCTGCGGGGAGGAACAGAGAGGTTGGCCATTCCCACCCAATCACCAGCCCCACCCCTGCCACGGGTTGCTCTCTGTGTGTGGGGTGACTGGTGGGGCGGGGGCCTTGGCCTGGTGCCACCCACATCCCCTGCCACCCACCCCCAGTTCCCTGTTTGACATTGGGCAGTTGGAGCCTGCCAGCTGGGGAAAGGGACCAAGCGGTGGTCAGTGTGCCTCATAGTGACTGGTCGAGCGGTCGTTCTGGTCATTACGCCCTTAGGGTCAATTTGCATGTTACCCTTTATTATATAGGATAGAGGTCCAGTGCACGGGTGGGGGCCGGTTGGCCTGCATTGGTGGGGGCCCCGGATCGGAGTGGGGGTCCCCGCTGGGGGGTGGGGCCGGCCGGGGCGAGGGACCGCAGTCATTCTGGTCTCTGGTCGTTCTGGTCATTCTGCTATTTCGGTCACTGAGGATATCAGTAACTGCCACTTATTAGGACTTTATTCTTTTTTTTTCCAATTTTTTTTATTAAGGTATTATATGTGTACATATCTTACCATTGCCCCCCCCACCCCACTCCCATACATGTCCTCACCCCCCAGAGTTTTGCATCCATTGGTTATGTTTATATGCATGCATACAAGTCCTTTGGTTGATCTCTTATCTTCCCCACCTCTCCCTAACCTTCCTGCTGTAATTTGACAGTCTGTTTGATGCTTTACTGCCTCTGTATCTATCTTTTTGTTCAACAGTTTATAATATTCTTTATTATCCATAAATGAGTGAGATCATGTGGTATTTTTCTTTCATTGACTGGCTTATTTCACTCAGCATAATGTTCTCCAATTCCATCCAGGTTGCTGCAAATGGTAAGAATTCCTTCTTTTTTATGGCAGCATAATATTCCATTGTGTAGATGTACCATAGTTAGGACTTTATTCTGAGCCAAGAACTGTGCTAAGTGCTCTGCACACATTTTCTCATTTCATCCTAACAATATTCCTATGAATTTCTGTTTCCAGAGAAATAGAACCAGGCAGTCAAGGCTGTTCTCAGATTATTTGCATCCCTCTTTGGAGCCAGCTCATGTCATTGGTTGATTTTGTTTCTCAATTAGACCATGACAAATTTTTATTTATTAGTAATAATCCTACTATTAAACCATATACATTCAATTAAGAGGAGTATATTTCTTCTTTCAAACAATTCATAAGGATATTTAAGAGATTAGCCATTCATTGCCGAGGACTACAATGTTTGGTCCACCTCTCCCAGGCCTGAGACTATTCCATTACTTGATGCCCTTCGATGCCATCACCCAAGTAGTTTCTGACTGCCTGGTGGAGACCAGGCTTCTCTGTGTCCCTGAATAAATACAATACACCTGATCTAGCAATTCACTGATGTCCACTAATTTACTGATTTGAAAATCAGAAGTGCAAATACGTTTTCTGACAGCATTTGGGAAAGGAAATTACATATGGCATCTTTGATTATAGACAGAATCTCATCACAGATATTAATTAGTCTCTTTATTGCTGTGGAACTCACGGAGCAATTTCCAATTTACTTAAAATATTTTTACTATGTAACATTTGTTCTGTAAAGAAGAATATATGTAATGAAATTGTAAGATGTGCGTATAATAATAAAATGGAACAACCATGATCCCAGCCCAAGCTTAAAAACTAGAATTTCATTAATACCACTGACATTACCATATACTGCCCTAGCTCATTCCCTTCAGCATCACTCTTTATTACTTTTTATTTGCATACTTTTTGGATAATACTAGAAAGACCTAAAATATTTTGTGATTAAGAAAAAAAATATCAGCCCAGCTGGTGTGGCTCAGTGGTTGAGCATTGGCCTTATGAACCAGGAGGTCGAGGTTCAATTCCCAGTCAGGGCACATGCCTGGGTTGTAGGCTTGATCCCCAGTTGGGGGTGTGTGGGAGGCAACAGATCAATGATTCTCTCTCATCATGGATGTTTCTATCTCTCCCTCTCCCTTCCTCCCTGAAACCCATAAAAAATATTTTTTAAAAATCAGTTCTAGTTCTCTCCACAAATTTTGAAATAATACGCATGATCTCCATGGCAGGCATGTCCCTTCCCGTACACTTAAATATAGACTACAATTATTACTTCTCCATTTAGATATTATTGTGGTTTCAGTTTTCATTGTGTCCTTGTGGGTTTTTCTGTTTTGGCTGCCATTATAAATGTCTCTTTTATTCCCCCATGTGGTCACTTGCTTAAATACCTTGTTTAGCACATCTTCATTGGAGTGTGGTTTGACTACATATCTGTCAGCCTCAGGGATAGTCAGATACTTTTGTTCCATTCCAAGTATAGAAAACATGCAATGGTAATTTAGGCTCTGTGAACTGTGGGAGAAAGGAAGAGAACATTCCTTTCTTAAACTCCTATAATGTGTCAAGTTTTTTTCCCCCTGTATTTTCCTAACTCAAAATTCCTACTAGGTATTTGTCATTCTGTCTGGATTATAGATGAGAAACCTAAAACTCAGAGAGGTAATTGCCCGGGATCACACAGGTACTAAGTGGGGGAGCCAAAATTTGAATCCAGGTCTTCTGTAGGTACGATGGTGGGAGACCGTGCAGCTAATGAGTCAGGCAGTCTCACTCCTAGATCTCTGACCCCACCCCCTGGCTGGCGGACATGAGTGCCAGTCCTCCTCACTCACTTCCCAGGGACTGGGTGGGCTCAGTGAGTGACCCTGCCAGAGGACAGGAGCTGCAGCCACCACAAGCATTGTTTCTGTTATTTCCTGGTGGCCAGGCAGGCAGTGAGGGAACATTCACTCTGCACCATCCTTGGGTGTGGAGACCGGCCACGCTGAACGCCTCTAATTCAGACTCGATCCCAAAGCTCAGGCCACTGCTGTGCTGACCATTTCCGTTTACCAAATCTGCTCACACAGACGCTGGCTGGTGGACTTGTCCCTCTCCTTCCCCTCCAAGTCCTCTCACCAAAATGATACAAAGAAACAAGACTCCCAGCACGCAAACTCAGTGCCATTCCTGACTCTATATTTTTTTGGCCAAAGGATCTGAATGTCTAAAAATGAAGATTCTTCTCCACCTTCTCTCTGCCTCGGGTGGTAGGCTGGTTTTCTTCCACAACCCACGGCAGGGAGGAACCATGTGCGTGTTAGCCTTCGAAGGTGGTTTGGAGATTTACTCCCACTGAGTTGGTAAACTTCCTCCTTCTTAACGGTTTTCTAGACTCCAATCCTAATCGTCGCCTTCTTTCCAAATTCTCCACGTATGTTGCTCAGGAAGCACGAGGAGCTGTAAACCACAGGTTTGTCCTCACCAACTGCTGGAGTCAACCTGCGGAGAGCTGGACCAAGCACCGCCGGCCCTCCCAGGAGCCAGAGCAGCTCCGACGTGAAGAAAGTGAACTCAGTTTGTGTTGTGTAAATTGTACCCCGAACAGTCTCAGGAAGTATCACAGCTTCCTGATTGCAAACCCAGATAAAGTAAAAGGCCACAGCTGCTAAGGACAAAAGCCACCAACCCCCAAAATGAAGAAAAACGACATCGCCAGGCTGCCGTTGTGAGCAAGTCTCATTAGGAGCGTCAGAGTCTAGAAGAGAATTCAGGCGAAGGAATTAATTGGGCTTGTGTCTCACGCAAAAAAAGACCACCTGGCGCTTTGGAAATAGTAAGGAGACAGGGAGGTCTGAGAGTTCTGACCACCAACATCCTGAAGTCAGTTTCTGTGTGATGGCTTCACTACAGAGCATTTAAATCCGATGGAGAATCATGTCAGGGATGTGGATTGAGATGATGGGAGCCTATATTGCTGGGAAATTAAAGTGGAAAGTCTTACCCCTTAAAATCGGCTGTTAAATATAGAAGCCACTGTGTAGTCTCAATATTAAGAAAAAAGACTCTTTACTTGAAAAGGAGATCAGAATTGATTGCAAAGAGCTAAGTTCAAATTCCTTTGCTGACTGACTACTTGTGTGACTTTGGACAAGTTAATCCTAGTTGCTTTATCTGTTAAATGAAAAGAAAAATACCTACTTGTAGGGTTATTGTGAGGATCAGAGATTATACATACAAAATGCCTGAACCAGAGCAGGTGTTCAACATATAATAGTTATTATGCTATTATTGTTCACCAGTGACTCTGAAATTCATCAGCGAGCACCCAATTTGAAACATAACAAGGCTGAAACTTCTATTTCTGTAAACCCTTTGGGTCAGCGATTTTCAACCGGTGTGCCGCAATAATTTTTAAAACATGCAATACCTGACCATTTAGTCAGGGGCACTGACCTCTTTTCTCTTAGATTGTAAATAAAAAAAATGACAACAGCCAACATCCTCACCAAACAGCCAATAGCTGTTTGGTGAGGATGAATAAAAATGATACCTATTTTTTGTCAGATTGGCGAAAAAAAACAATATATATATATATATATGTGTGCTACAGAATTTTAGTCGTTAGGTTCTGTATGCCATGAGATGAAAAAGGTTGGCAATCACTGCTCTAGGTTGATGCAACTAAAATTCTGGGTAAAATATTTTTAGATTCTTGTAAATACGGCTAAAGTAAGGAATTGTTGATTTCAAAACCAGTAGTGAAAGTAGGAAATCTGGTCAGGAAACAAGTGCCAGCTACCCACCAGAGGCTTTTTATCAAGCTCCAGAGAGTCCTTCCTCCCTGAGGGTGTTATGAAGCAGAGCATGGAGTCAGGATAAAGCCTAGGGCTGACCCAGGTGAGGAATCGGATAGCAAACCCACCCTGTTACACCCCAGGTACAAGGGTGAATGAGAAATCACGCCTGGCGGGAGACAATGAAGAAATGCCTGCTTTCACTTTGGTGCTGAGAAATCTCCCTTGAGAATTCATAAGCATGTTGGTCCTCACATGTGTTTTCTGTCGGAATTAACTTTAAGTTAAATGGGGAATTTTAAGCTAAAATTATAATCTAACTATAGTCTCAGATTGGTAGCACCGCAGGCATCTGACAGAAACAAATGCAAATTTGTCTGGAGGAATTTAACTTTAATTCAGATTTCAAAGAATTTCCACATGTTGAATTCCAGGGAAGATGGGCAGAACATGAAAAGGTGCTCAGTGTCATTAGTCATTAGAGAAATGCAAATTAAAACCACAATGTAATGCAGCTACATTTCTACTAGAATGGCCATACGTAAGAAGCCTTATAATACTACATGCTGAGAAGGAGATAGAGCAACGAGAAATCTCAGTCACTACTGGTGGGAATGTGAAATGATACAACCACTTTGGAAAACCCTTTGGCAATATCTTAAAAAAAAATTTAAACATACACCTACCATATAATTCAGCTATTCCACTCTTAAATATTTACCCAAGAAAAATAAAAACACATGTCTATAACAAGATGCACATGAATGTTCATAGCAACTTTATTTGTAATAGCCAAGACCCAGAAATGTCCAACAAGTGACACAATAAACAAACTGTGGTATATCCATACAAAGGGGTACTATTCAGCAATAAAATAAATGAACTATTGATAGACCTAACAACATAGATGAACTCAGAATAATTTTGTTGAGTGAAAGAAATCCGACCCCCCCCCAAAAAAAAAATAAACCCTTATCTTACCTAATAATAGACAAACATGTAAATTGACCATACCTCCGCTACACCACTAGCCAATCAGGAGTGATGTGCAAATTAACCCAACAAAGATGGAAGTTAATTTGCATACACAGGTGCCAAGTGATGGGGCGGGACTCTTGTGTCATCACCATGGCGACAACGCAGGCATTCTGCCCCACCCCTGGTCTCTCAGGGCCCCTGGGCAGCATGGGAAGGCGGGGCCGGAGCAGAAAGGGGCTGGGCTGGAGTGGAAAGGTGGTGCTGGCAGCCAGGGAAAGGAAAGCCCATTCTAGCACAAATCTTCATGCATCAGGCTTCTAGTACTGTATAATTCCTTATGTATAAAATTCTAGAAAATGCAAATTAATCTGTAATGATTGCTTGATGAGAGATAGTGGTAGGGAAAGACTGGAGAAAAGCATTGCAAAGGGGCATGAGGGAACTTTTGGGGGGAAGGGTTGGCTTATTATCGTGGTGGTGGCGATGGTTTTATGAGTGAATGCATATGTCAAACTTTATCAAAGTATACACTCTGAATACGTGCAATTTGTTGTATGTTGATTATTCCTCAATAAAGCTGTACAAAAAACCTAAATGCATTAAAAATAAACTAGATATAGCTGAAGAAAAATTAGAAAACTGGATTTGAAGCTATTATTCACATATATTCAAGTGAGATAAAAAGAGGGACATGTTACAAAGAGACTAGAGTGTGAAAGTCCAACAGACAGAGTTCCAGGAGGATATAATAAGGAGAATATAAAAGAGCCAGTATTTCTTGGATCCAGGAAACCCAGTGAATCTCAAGCAGCATACATGAAAAGAAATTCTCCCCTCGACACATTATAGTGAAACAGCAGAATACAAATGTATGAGGGAGAGAGAATTTTAGATTAACCAGAGAGAAAAGGAAAATCACTAAAAATGGGCAATTAGACTGACAGTTCATAAGAGCAACAAAGGAAGAGAATACAGTGTATTTATTTCTTCAACGTGCTGAGAGAAAACAGCTATCAATCTGGAGTTCCATATTCAATGAAGCTGTATTTCAAGAAAAGGGATTCTAGAAAGACTAATCCCAGGTAAACAAGACAGAGAAAAACAATAAAAACAACCCCTCCCCCTCAATAACCTGAGAGAAGGTATCACCCGGAGACGTTCACTGAAGGAAACCCTAACAAATGTACTTTAGCAGAATAAAAAATGGAAAGCCTGTGATGCAAGAAGGAACGCTGAACAAACATATTGGTAAATATGAGGACATATCTCAGCTTACACTGATTATAGAACGATATACTGTAACAATGTCTACATTTTGGAGTGGAAATAGACTGGAGTTAATGCTGTGCTTATACTGGAATTATAATTGTCTCTGGTCCTTGATTATTTAGGAGCAAGGTAAAGATATTAACTTCAGACTTTATGTTTAGCCTGTGTGCTAAACTACTTAGTTTAATCCCTGAAATAATCAACATAGTGAATATACTTTCTATACAATTAGAAGGACATGAAATTAGGAAAAGAAAAAAAAGTCAGTTCAAGAGAAGACAAAGCAAGAAAGAGAAAAAAGGTAACAGATAGTAACAGGATCTGGAGCATTTAAAACAGTGCCTGGGCCGAAACCGGTGTGGCTCAGTGGATAGAGTGTCGGCCTGCGGACTGACGGGTCCCAGGTTCGATTTCGGTCATGGGCATGAGCCTTGGTTGCGGGCACATCCCCAGTGGGGGGCGTGCAGGAGGCGGCCGATCGATGTTTCTCTCTCATCGATGTTTCTAACTCTCTATCCCTCTCCCTTCCTCTCTGTAAAAAATCAATAAAATATATTTTTTAAAAAAACAAAAACAAAAACAAAAAACAGTGCCTGGGGTATTATCATGATACTAGAGGCCTGGTGCACAAATTCGTGTGTGTGGGGGTGGGGGATGGAACCGCAGGAGGTTGGCCGCTGGCTCCAAGGAGGGAGCTGGCCCTCAGCCCCTCTGGGAAAGGGGCCACACCCGCTGCCACCACCCCGTTCCCCGTTCCCCAGCCCAGCCCAGGGCCCAACGGCCCGGTGGGGTCGGGAAAGGAGGCGACGTCGCCGGGCCGGGTGCAGAAGAAACGGACACCAAAGAAACGGGCACCGGACGCCAATGCCGCCCCACCGCTGTGTGGTTCCCTACCTCCCCCCTCCTTCTTCCCTTGCTGCCGTGCTACCACAGCGGCGGGCGGGCGGCCCCTGGGGAAGGGAGAGAACGGGAGCGAGACAAACCCTTGTGTCGAGGGCTGACTTTCAATCGATCGCAGCGAGGGAGCTGCTCTGCTACGTACGAAACCCCAACCCAGAAGCAGGTCGTCTACGAATGGTTTAGCGCCAGGGGCTGATGGGGGCCGGCCGGCCGCGTGGAGGGACCGCAGGCGGTTGGCCAGCCCTGGGAGGTTGGCTGTGGGAGCACACTGACCACCAGGGGGCAGCTCCTACATTGAGCGTCTGCTCCCTGGTGGTTGTCATAGCGACTGGTCAACTGGCCATTCTGGTCGTTCCAGTTGTTCTGGTTGTTCGGTCATAATATTCGCTTGGGCTTTTATATAGGTAGATTATATACTATTTATAATATAATAATTTTTTAATATTACAACTTTTATTCCTATTTTGAGAAATCTCTCTGAAGCATTCACGTCGAGGATCCCTTTATCAGACGAGTTCTACCAGTTGTGATGGCTCCTCGATGTTAACAAGTTGATATACTATGAAAAGACAGGCAGTGATCTGGAGGAAACAATCTGGCCTTGGCGTCCTCATCCGTAAACTGAGGGAGTTGAAGGGATTTGGAGAAGTTCAAATTGGATGGTTCTGTATTTTTAAATCCTCACTGACCAAAAGAAAGAGGAAATCTGCTGACTCAGGCCACAAAAAACCCAGCTCAGAATTGGTTTATCTGGGTGAGTGGCCATCTCACCACAGGCGCTCACCAGCCTGTTCCCACCCAGTAGGAAGCAGTGGCTCTTCTCTCTCACAGCAGAGCCTGATGAGCGTGGAGGCCACGGAGCAGGGACGAAGCAAAGCCCCCACGTAGAAGAGGCTTGTCAGAGGCACTTTCCCAGCCCGGACGGAGGGAATTCCAGAGGCTCCCAGAGCAGCTGCCAGGCTCAGAGCTCTGCACCACAGCACTGGAGTGAGGCTGCCCGACAACGGGAAGTGATCAAACAAACCCACTCTCTTTCCCCTGATGACACCAAGACTTTGTAAATGCACCCCCTTCCGCTAAAAGTTTTAATGGTGCCTTCCTTGAATCCCCTTACCTGTCATCCCATAGTGACATGATAAATGCTTTCCAGATCTACGTGTTGCAAGGTGTTGCAGAGGGAATTCAGGTATGGCTCAGCTTCCAAAGGTATACCTGGTCCGTGGAATGGCTGCTGAGGAGGAGGGCGGAGAGCCTCTTGGGAACTTCCCTTGAATTAGGGTGTGGTCTGACTCCTTCTGCTCCCAAGTGTGTGTGAGTGTGTGTGTGTGTGTGTGTGTGTGTGTGTGTGTGTTTTAAATTTTATTGATTTTAATTAGAAGCAGGGAGAGAGAGAAAGAGAGAGAGAAACATCATTGTGAGAAAGAAACACTGATTATGTGCCCCGACTGGGGGTCAAACCCGACACCTGGGTATGCGCCCTGACCAGGGATCAAACCTACCACCTACCACCTTCTGTGTACAGGACGACACTCCAACCAACTGAGCCTCCTGGTCAGGGCAAGTGTGCTTTTATCTAATCTGCCTTGAAACTGCTCTGTTGACTGAGTCTTTTATTACTAAAAAAATAAATAAATAAATGCTGAACTTAAGTTCCTCCTCTGCAAGCCCATTTTGAGATGGGCTTGGCCCTGCCTGGAATCGGTGTCATAAGCAAAAGGATGCATGTACAAGGATATTCACCAGAGCATTGTCTAAAACTGTGAAATATAAGTAAAAACCCTTCCTCAGGGTCATGGGCACATCCATATATCAGAATACTAGGAATTGGACATTAGCAAGGCAAGTCACCGAGTGGAATGTAATGAATGACCCCATTCTGGGAGAAATCCACGGTGATGATAACAATGCTAGTATATGCAGGGAGAAAATTTGGAGGAACATGCACCAAAATGCTAACAATGATTGCTTGGGGTAAAGTGGGGTGGAATTTGGGGAGCTTTGACTGTATGTGTTGTATCTGCAACGTTTCAATTTTACATGACTTTGTATTGCTTTTGGATGAGGAGGAAGGGAAGAAGGGAGGGAGGAAGGAAAGAAAGAAAGCCAGTGTTTGAAACATTTCTCCATTCCTTGGCCCCTGGTCTGGATGTTGTAACCTCTCATTAGCCAAGGTGAGGATTTGGTGCTGAGTTGCACTCATGGTCAAATGCTTTTTTCTCAAGACAGAGACACTGTCTTTCCATAGCTGCAGATCACCCACCACATGCAACAGCAGCTTGTCGCCTTCATTGATTTGTTGTAACAGCCCTGTTCTCATCAGGATATATTGTACCTGTAGACGTTTATTTAGTACAATACTTAAGGAGCTCACTGTAGTATTTGACCACTGAATTTGAAATTTATTTATATATAATTTTTAGTTAAATTGATAAAAGTCATATTTTTCTACCTTAGAGTTTAATTTTTAAAAAAGTACTCAAGGCCCTGGCCAGGTAGCTCAGTTGTTTAGAATGTCATCCCGATACACTAAGGTTTCGGGTTAGCTCTCCAGTCAGGGCGCATACAAGAAGCAACCAATGAATGCATAAATAAGTGGAACAACAAATCTCTCTCTCTCTCTCTCTCTCTCTCTCTCTCTCTCTCTCTCTCTCTCCTTTCCTCTCTCTCAAATCGATAAATGAAATGAAAAATTAAAAAGTACTCAATATGTGAGTGTATTTATTCCAACAGAAAGAATAGAGAACTTCAGGTTACTGAGATTAAAATCTGATGCGGACTACTCATTCAAAACTTTAAGGTTCCCATGGCTCTCTATTTTATTTTTTTAAAATAAATATATATTTTTATTAATTTCAGATTGGAAGGGAAAGGGAGAGAGAGATAGAAACATCAGGATGAGAGAGAATCATTGATTGGCTGCCTCCTACATGCTTCCTAATGGGGATCAAGCCTGCAAACTGGGCATGTGCCCTTGACCGGGAAGGGACCTGGGACCCTTCAGTCCGCAGGCCAATGCTCTATCCACTGGGCCAAACTGGCTAGGGCTCCCATGGCTCTTTAAATTTTAAACATGTCTACACACATACAACTGGAAATTTTGACCGCAAACATTGCCTCAGTTTCCTGAGAATGTATGTTCTTTTATTTTATATCTAGAAATCCAGCCTAACAAAAGTTGGAATATTGTAATAGGTTGTTTGGTTTGTAATTTATTTCATTAATTCACTCATTTAACAAACATATATTTAGTAGGTATTCACTACTCGCCGATAGTTAATACCAGCTAACATTTAATTCCTACTTATGACCTGCTGCTCTCTTTAATTAAATGCTGTGCCCCGCCCTCCCCCCCCTTTTTTTTTTTTTGCCTGGCATTGGGAAGGATACAGAGAGGACCTGGACCTCAAAGGTATAGAAATAATCCGAATATGGCTCTGTGCTCAAAAGGAGGGAGAGATAATAGGTTACGTAGTTCCTTGGTGAAATAAATGACTCCCCACCAAGGAAACTGAGGGAGCTTCATGAGGGAGTGGCGTTATATTTGAGTCTTTAAGCAAAGGTTTTGGTCATCTGGAGAAGGAGGAGGGACATTCCTGATAAAGACAGAGATAGGAATGTGCGGGGCATGTACTGTGGCTGGAGCCTGTGGTACGTGAAGGGAAGACAGAGAGAAGGCTACAGGTGCAGTTGGCAAGAATATTCCAGTTATAAGGGCCAGTGAATCATTTGCCCCAACACCCTCATTTCACAGATGAAGGCACCAAGGCCCACAAAGGGAAGACCCCTCGGTTATTCAGAGGTGGGGATGTGATTGGACCCCAAGCTCTCCTGGCTCCCACACTTGAGTTTCCCGTTAAGCTGGGACAGGTCAAGGGGTGCCTGGAATCTAGGCTAGAGCGAGGTGGTCACCTCAGTGCTGAGGGGAGCCACTGAACGTTTGAGAGGATGTGAGTGGGAGAGGTGAGGCAGGGGCTAATTTGGAGGCTTCTAGGCTAAGGCACTTGGAAGCTGGGGATTACATTTTGGTAACTGATTCATATCACATGGCTCCTGTTAACACAAAAGCTGATCTACAAAAACAATGATTAGTTCAATGAACAACAATACGTTGTCCTCAAATAACTATTTAATGGGATGTAACCTCTTTTAAAAAGTCATGTCTTTAGGCCCTGGCTGGGTAGCTCAGTTGGTTAGAGCTCATCCCAATAGTTTTCGGGTTCTATCCCCAGTCAGGACACATACAAGAACCAAGCAATAAATGCATAAATAATTGGAACAACAAATCAATCTCTCTCTCTCTCTCTCTCTCTCTCTCTCTCTCTCTCTAAGAAGTCATTTTTAAAAAGGCACGTCTTTAGTCACAGACTCTAGTTTAGGAGTGCCTAGAGCAGGGGTCCTCAAACTTTTTAAACAGGGGGCCAGTTCACTGTCCCTTAGACCATTGGAGGGCCGGACTATAGTTTAAAAAAAACTATGAACAAATTCCTATGCACACTGCACATATCTTATTTTGAAGTAAAAAAACAAAACGGCAAAAACACCTGCATGTGGCCCGCGGGCCGTAGTTTGAGGACGCCTGGCCTAGAGTGTTGGAGGGTTGGAGAAAGTGGGCACCTTCCGTATGGGTATCAGGTGCTCTGAGGTCTCTGAGTCTTCATTTCTGAACTTTGGGAGATGAAGACTCTGTCACTTGAGTCCGCACCCGCATATACCTTTTATTCTCTTTACATCTGACAAAAAGATTAAACATTGACTACCTTTTTTTTTTTCTTTGAGTTCTTTACTAGAGGCTTATTTTAGTTATATTTACTTTTAGTTTTGCTTTCCTCAAAAGTAGTATCTCCCAGCACCATATGTGATAACAGGGATCAAGCAAAAAGGTTCCCTTAGGGCTGTGGTCGGCTAACTGCGGCTCGCAAGCCACATGCGGCTTTTTGGCCCCTTGAGTGTGGCTCTTCCACAAAATACCACGGCCTAAGCAAGTCTATTTTGAAGAGGTGGCGTTAGAAGAAGTTTAAGTTTAAAAAATTTGGCTCTCAATAGAAATGTCAATCGTCGTACTGTTGATATTTGACTCTGCCGACCGCTGCCTTAGGGCTTAGGCCGCACGCACAGAGCCTCCCAATCACCATATGGATCTCATTCCCTTCACCTGTAGAATTGCAAGCCAGAGCCACGCCTTGCAACCACCTGAGCTCTCAAGGGGAGGCCAAGGCTCAATCCCAGCTCTCCCCTTCATGAGTGGCAGGAGCTTGGGCAAGCCATACAGTGTTTCTGCCGCGGATGCTCACCTGTGAAATGGAGCTAGCTACTGACCACGCTTCCTGGGGTGGCGCGGGTTGTTGGCATTGCTAGACACGGGCCAAGGGAGCTGGCCAGTGTGCCAGTGAGCATCTTGCTCAGCAGCAAGCTTTACGGATCGCTCACCCACACGCCAGCCCTGGCGGGCCGCTCAGAGAACAGCAGCGCTTCGGAGAGTTGTCGGACCCTACAAAAGCCAGCGCCCTTGTTTTTAGATGAGCTCTGGAAACAAAGCTGTGGCAAAGCCACTTCACAGTGCATTTCCCCAGGGTCAGTTGCTTTGAGAGCATTGCTGAGAGCCTTTAAGGGAGATGTGGATTTCCACATCTCTGATTTATGCAAAACTACCCGCCCCAAACCAAAACAGACCCTCTCCCTCTCAGTCTGGCCTGCCTCCCAGCTGTTCACGGTCCCTCCGCGACTGGTAGAGGCCCCACTTGCTCCGCAGGAGCCGGAGGAAAGCAAACAGCTCGGCCAGGCAGGCACCCCACCCACCAGATTATTTTCCTAAATCACTCCTTTAGCTAATATTTCGGGGACAGACACGCGACGCATCTGGCTCCAACCAAATATTTTCAGTCACTCGGATTCCAAGGTAAATATTTGCCAATTTGATGGCAGTAACATTGGTAGCGTGAACCGGGGAGCCACTTATCAGTTTTCAATCGGGGCGGGCAAGCCTGCTCCCGGCTTTGGCCCCGCCCTTCCTGTGAGCCCCGCCCCCTTCCAGCCTCGGTTTCCCCCGGTTTAGGGTCTCAGCCTTGGTGAGGCCCTTGCAAGGCGAAGCCTTGGATGAGAGAGCCAGCCCGGGTTTGCTGAGTTGCTACCTTTCAGGAGATCACTTCTTTCTCAACAGGTACTGCCTCGCCTTATGCTCTACCACTTGCCTTAGGGTTGTGGCCAGGCAAGATTTAGGAAGCCTCCCAGAAGGACTCGTGGTGAAGGGCCAGGAGATGGCTCCCACAGCCTGTTCTATGGCATAAATTACCACCTTAAGAGACTCTTGACATTGGCCCAAGGTTTTGTGCTACAGTGAATAAACAGTGCCCTGGGCGTTGTGTCTTAAGTTATTTGCACTTCAGTCAGAATGAATATATTAGCCTTTTTCTTTTTCTTTCTTTCTTTTTTTTAATCCTTACCTGTTGATATGTTTTTATTGATTTTAGAGAAAGAGAAAGGGAGAGGGAGAGAGCTAGAAAGAAACATCGATGTGGGAGAGACCATCCATCCGTATGGGTATCAGGTGCTCTGTTTGAACCCCAACTGGCATATGTGCCCTGACTAGGAATTGAACCCTCAACCTTTCAGTGTAGGGGTCCATGCTCCAACCAACTGAGCCATATCGGCCAGGGCTATTAGCCTTTTTCTTAAAGAGGCACATTTTATGTAGGAGGAATAATAAAGTGGGATGAGGACACAGGAAAATTGGGCCTAGGGTGGGTGTGCATTAGAAGCAAACTTCCTGCCTCATTCTCTGACAGGTTCTTTACCTTTTTGGGGTCCTTTTGAGACTGTGAAAACTAAGGACCATTTATTTCCCCAGGAAAAGAATTGGGAACTCAGTATTTTGTCTGTAATCTAAGGAGATTCATGGACTCCCCAGAACTCACCTACAGACTCCATGGGAGAGCCATGGACCCCCGGTTATGAAGCCTTGAAACTCAGGGACAGGTTGCCCTGGTGCAGAACTGGCACAGCCCTTGTCTCACCCAGGGCAGGAAAGTGAGACCCTCACCTTGGGCACAAACTGTAAGGGGCCATCAGAAAGTTCAGAAATCAAAGTAAGTAATGTTTTAATGCAATATTTTAAACAATCAAACTATGGCTGTGGTTTGTCACCTCCTTTTGTAAACAAAACTTTATTCTAAGCAGGGCTAGGACTAGGATGACATGGGTGAGGCAGGGCTGCACAAGTGCAGGGGCAAATTCCGTCTTTATTTAAAATTTAGGTATTTTGTTTATCATGGATTTTTTCTTATTAAAATAGTGCATTAAGGTATTGTTTTAAATACTGAGTTTTTTGTGCTCCCTGCCCTTTGCTTTTGGACTGGACACTAATACCCTCTTTGTCCTAACCCTAGCCCAAGCCCTGCTTGGGTCCAGGATGCTGTTCAACAAAAAAACAAATGTAAGTGATCACTTGCTGTGTGCTAGGCCCTGAGCACCCGCCCTCTCCCATTCCCAGACAGCAAGAGTGGCTCCTTAACAACCAATCAGGATGCGGGAAGCCAATCAGGACAGTGATATTTTGACTAATCAGACAGTGCAAACTTGGATTCCTCATTTGCACAAAAGTGGACCAATATGAAATCTGGGTGGGAACTTTTAAAAAATAGGCCTCCTGTGTTGGCTGAGTTGCTCAGTTGGTTAGAGCATCATCCCAATACACTGCAGGTTCCATCTCCGGTCAGGGCACATACAAGAAGCAGCCATCCTATATAATAAAAGGGTAATATGCAAATAGACCGATGAGCAGAACAACTGAACAACCAATCAAAGCATAATATGCTAATGATATGCTAAGGATGCTCAACTGCTCGCTATGACGTGCACTGACCACCAGGGGGCAGACAGTCAACTGGTCGATAAGTTGCTATGATGTGCACTGACGACCAGGGGGCAGATGCTGCGATTGGTAGGTTAGCTTGCTGCTGGGGTCTGGCCAATTGGTACTGAGCGAGATGGGCTGGACACGCCCTGGAGCCCTCCCGCGGCCCCTCCCCAGTCTGATCGTGCACTGGTGGGTCCCTCAGCCTGGCCTGCACCCTCTCGCAATCTGGGACCCCTCAGGGGATGTCCGAGAGCAGGTTTCAGCCTGATCCTGCAGGCCACTCCCCTTGGGATGGTGCCAGATGCAGGGCTCATGGCTAGTGAGTGCTGCTGCAGCAGCGTGAGCCTCTCCCGATCGGGACCGATTGGGTGCAAGCCCACGGCAGGCACAGTGGGCTGGGATGAGCAGGAGCGGCAGGTAGGAGCTGCAGGCAGCATTGACTGCAGGTTTCAGCCCGGTCCTGCAAGCCACCCAGAGGGACACCGCCCATGCATGAATTCATGCACTGGGCCTCTAGTCTATATATATAAAAGCCTGATATGCAAATTGTCCCCACAGGAGTTTGACCGGGAGACCGATCACTCGCTATGACATGTGCTGACCACCAGGGGGTGGTGCAGAACGAAGGAAGGCCCTGGCCAGCAGCCAGCAGCCGGGGAAGGGAGGCCACGGCCGGCAGCTAGAAGGCCCTGATCAGCCTTGATCGCCAGCCAGGCCGAGGGACCCTACCGGTGTATGAATTTCATGCACCTGGCCTCTAGTGAATATATAAATAAATGGAACAACAAATAGATGTTTCTCTCTCTCTCTAAAAAAAACCCCAAAAAATCAATAAATTAAAAAAAAAAATTGGCCTTCCTTTCGTCTCTGGGGAGTGAACATTTAGTTTCCACCAGAGCCTGAGTTTCCCTAGTTTGCAAACTGTTCTCTTGAATAAAGTTTCTCTTCTTTCCGCACCCCTGGCTTGGGGCTTTTGTTGATGCTAGATTGGTGGCAGCAAACTCTTGTGGACAGCTGCTACAAGGTATATAATCTTAGAAAGCTCATTTCCTCCTTGTTTCCTTTGAAAGACATTTTTAAACATGGAGAGAACAATGATACATAACAACTCTGTGAGGTAGGTACTGTTATTATTCCTATTTTACTGATGAAGAAACTGAAGAACAAAAAAAAGCTAAGTAACCTGCCCAAGGTCTCCCAGCTAAGTATCAGAACCAGGATTGGAATCCAGGCATCCTGACTCCAGGACCTGTGCTTCAGCCAGCACACTGGCCTCCTGTAGGCCATTTTGCCTCAGCTTGCACAATTCCAGGGACGGGAGGCGGTCTCAGGCGATCCCTGTTCTGCTGGTGGGCAGCTTTATCAGTCAGAATGTTTTCCTTTTATTTGTTGGTATAAGCCACAGACAGTTGTCCAAAAATGGTTTTCTACTACCTAAATAAGAAGAAAGGTAAAAAGGAGAGTGAAAGACACAAAAGTAAAATCCCTCACTCTGCCCTGCCTCCATCAAACATTCCTGGAAAGAGGCAAAGTTCCCTCTTTCAGTTGTGTCTTTTGAAAGTCAAATCCCCACCCTATGTGTTTATACCTTGTTCCAGGAAAGATTTTAGGTGGCTCAAATGGATTATAAAATACTAGAGGCCCGGTGCATGAAATTTGTGCACGGCAGGGTCCCTAGGCCTGGCTGGTGATCAGGGCTGATCTGTGGGGTGATTGGGGGGCCTCCGTGGCACCCGCCTAGGCCAGCCTGGTGCTGTCTGCTCACTGGCCCCGCCTCCCGCTGCTGCTGCTGCTGCTGCCACTGGTTGCTTCCCTCTGCGGGGTAACCGGTGGGGCGGTCAGGGGCCCCCCACTGGAACCCGCCTTGGCTGGCCTGGGGCCTGCGGGCTGGGGGCAGTTCCTGTGTTGAGCATCTGCCCCCTGGTGGTCCATGCGCATCATAGCGACTGGTCATTCTGCCAGTCGTTCTGCCGTTCGGTAGATTTGCATATTAAGCTTTTATTATATAGGATGATTAAGTAGCATAAATTGAACATATATGAACATGATCCAGCAATTTCACTTTTAGGTATTTGTCCTTCAGAAATAGTTATAGGAACTTACAAGGATAAACATTCAAGGGTCTTTAGTGTATTATTTTTGTAATTGTACAAGGACTTGTAGGAAATTTAAATGCACATCAATAAGGAAATGGCTAAATAGATATGGCTAAATAGATAATAAACAATGGAGTAACTTTACTTTGAAATACTTTGTAACTATTCAAACAAAAGGAAGCTTTTTATGTACTAACATGGAAAGATGTCAGTAACACAGTGTGGAATTTAAGAAGTAATTTTTGTGACTATTTGTACAAAGAATGTTTTTATATAGTATGCATTGAAAAATAATTGGAAGCATATACTTCAAAATATTAACAATGGTTACCCCCTGGGGTGGAAGTGATGATAGAAAAGTAAGTCACAATCACCCCATTACCTTAAGGATTTTCTGAGCACCTTGGCTCAGATTCAACACCTCCTGAATGTTCAACTACTGTTTGTTGAATTGATTGGGAAGCTGGATCATATATTCAGTATGTATTGGTAAGTAAAAGTTTATTGCTGGTACAGTAAATTATCATCTTAAGAAAAAAAAAAAACTATTCCAAATCAGCCTCCCCCTAAAAAGTATCAATGTTGCTTCTCTGCTATTCAGATTACTTCTTTAAAAAAGTAGTTTATTGGGGTGACATTGGTTTATAAAACTATGCAGGTTTCAAGTGTATAATTCAACAAAAATCATCTGAACACTGTATTTTGTGCCCATCACCCGAAGTATAGTCTCTTTCTTTCCGCATTTATCTCCCCTTTTTGCCTCTTCCTCCTCCTCCAACCCCTCTATCCCTCTGGCTATCACCAAACTGTTGTCTGTGTCTATGTTTTATATGTAGCGTTTCCCAAAAAATGTATATACACTCTAACAGTTGACTTTTATTACATTTTGATAATGAAATGTATTTTAATAAATAGTGCCTTTATAATTATTTAAAGTGTGTATGCATTTGGGGGACACCCTATATATAAATTTCTTTTTGCTTAATCTCTTCACTTTTTCACCCAAATCTCTTCTCCTCTGACAGCTGTCAGTCTGTTCTCTGTATCTATGAGACTGTTTCTATTTTGTTCATTAGATTCCACATACAAGTGAGATCATATGGTAATTATCTTTCTCTGACTGGCTTATTTCACTTAGAATAATACCCTCTAGGTATATTGATGCTGTTGCAAAAGGTAAGATTTCCTTTTTTTTTTTTTATGGCTGAGTACTATTTCATTGTGTAAATGTACCACAGCTTTTTTATCCACTCACCTACTGATGGGCAGTTGGGCTGTGTCCTGATCTTGGCTATTGTAAATAATGCTGCGTGAGCATAGGGTGCACATATTCTTTTGAATTAGTGTTTTGGGTTACTTCAGATATATTCCTAGAAGTGGAATTGCTGCGTCACAAGGCAGTTCCATTTTTAATTTTTTGAGGAAACTCCATACTTCTTCCACAGTGGCTGCATCAGTCTGCATTCCCACCAGCAGTGCAGGAGGGTTCCTTTTTCTCCGCATCCTCGCCAGCACTTGTCGTTTGTTCATTTATTATAGCCATTCTGATGGGTGTATTCAGACTACTTTTAACTATTTTCAATGCATAGTATTAAGATAAAGTCCATATTTACTCTGGAGAAAGTCATTATTAACATTTAAAATTTGGTGCTCGATGACCTATTATATCCCTTCCATTGTCATCCCAGTGGAGGTACAACAGTCTACAAATTTTCCCAAAGGTTCATTGAAGAAAATGTGGAAAATAAAAGTGTAAAGAAGAAAACAAAGAACCTGTGATCCCATACTGTAAAGAAACTTTAAATGTGCTTTATATACAACATAAAATTTGCCATTTTAACCATTTTTTACTTCAAAAAGGTATGTTTTTATTGGTTTTAGAAAGAGGAAGAAGAGAGGAGGAGAGAGAGAGAGAGAGAGAGAGAGAGAGAGAGAGAGAGAGAGAGAGAGAGAGAGACACTGATCAGTTGCCTTCCAAATGTGCTCCAACCAGGAATCAAATTTGCAACCAACTGAACCACACCAGGGTTATCATTTTTTCCTTTTTAAAATTGAGGTAAAATTGCATATAACATTATATTAGTTTTAGGTGTGCAACATAACAATTCAATCTTCGTATACATTACAAAGTGATCACCACAATATGTCTAGCTAGTTACCATATAGATGACTCCCTTTACTCATTTCATTAACCCCCAACCGCTCTACCATATGATAACTACCAATCTGTTTTCTGTACCTATGGGTTTTGTTTTATTCTTTTGTTTATTATATTCCACATGTAAGTAAAAGTATATGGGATTTGTCTTTGTCTGACTTATTTCACTTAGCATAATACTCTCAAGGCTCATCCATGTTGTTACAAATGGCAAGGTTTCCTTTTTTATGGTTGAGTAGTATTCCATTGTGTGAGTATGATATATGTACTAGAGGCCCGTTGCATGAAGATTCGTGCAATAGGCCTTCCTTCCGCTGGCTGCCAGCATGGGTTTCCCTCCGGCACCCGGGACCCAGGCCTTCGCTCTGGCCGCCGCCTTCTGTCTTCGCTCTGGCCGGAGCCTTCAGTCTTCTCTGCCCCTGCGCCGCCCCCCATAGCAGGTGCCTGCATATGCCAATTAACCCACCATCTTTGTTGGGTTAATTTTCATACTCACTCCTGATTGGTTGGTGGGTGTCACGGAGGTATGGTCAATTTGCATATTTCTCTTTTATTATTGTAGATCTATCTCCATATCCTATCTAATAAAGAGGGAATATGCTAATTGACTGCCCCACCCTCAAAGATGTGGCACCCACAGCCACAAGATGGCAGTGCCCAGTCCCCTCAGCCCTGCCAGGGCAGCAGGTGCACAGCAAGGCTGGGCCCACCCCCAGGCGGGCCCGGCCGCTCCGCACGCCTGCCTCTGGAGTCCCCCAGTCCCCTCAGCCCCCCAGCCACCAGGGCTGGCCTGAGGCTCAGGCAAGCCTCGGATGGCAGCTGCCCAGCCGCCCAGGGCCGCCTGAGGCTCAGGTAACCAGGGCCAGCTGAGGCTTACGCTGCCGGCAGTGGCAGCAGCAGAGGTGTGATGGGGGCGTTGCCTTCCCTGATTGCCGGGTCGCCTCCCACCCCTGAGGGCTCCTGGACTGTGAGAGGGGGCAGGCCAGGCTGAGGGACCCCCCCTCAGTGCATGAATTTTCATGCACCGGGCCTCTAGTATATTATATATGACATATCTATACATCTATCTATATCTATATCTATCTATATCTATCTATCTATCTATCTATCTATCTATCTATCTATCTATCTATGTGTGTGTGTATATATATATATATATATATATACATATATACATATATACATATATATATATATATATATATATATATATATATACATATATATGTATATGTATATATATATATAATAGAGAAATATGGTAATTAACCAGGATGCTGTAATGGGTCAGCCAGAAAGGCGGAGGTTGCATGCGCAGCATCAGGGGTGGGGCGGCAGGGGCTTCCACTCGCCTGTGTTGGGGGAGGGCCTGATCAGCAGTGGTCGCGGCTGCTGCAGGGCCTGGGGAGCAAGGCAGGGCCGGACTGGCAACTCGAGGGTGGGTGGCACCGTGTGATTTTGAATCATGTGCTGGGCTCCTAGTCTATATTAATAAAAGGGTAATATGCAAATTGGTCAGGATGTCCTCACAGTAATGACCGAACAGCAGACTTCGTGGGGTGACAAGACTGGCAGGGGGGTTAGTGAGGGATGACCAACCGACTGAACGGCATGCTGCGTGGGGCGACCAGGCCAGCAGGGGGGTTAGTGAGGGATGACTGGACAGCAGGCTGTGTGGGGTGACCAGGCCATTGGGGGGGCATTGAGGGGCAACCAGGCAAGCAGAGGGGGGCAGTGAGAGGTGACTAGGCCAGCGGGGGGGGGGGCAGTTGGGGGTGACAAGGCCAGTGGGGGGGGGCAGTTAGGGGTGATCAGGCTGGCAGGCAGAGATGGTTAGGGGTGACCAGGCTGGCAGGGGGGGGGGCAGTTAGGGGCAATCAGGCAGGCAGGCTGGTAAGCAGTTAGGAGTCAATGGTCTCGGGTTGTGAGAGGGATGTCTGAGGGGTCCCAGATTGGAGAGGGTGCAGGCTGGGCTAAGGTGATCCCCCCGTGCACGAATTTCGTGCACCAGGCCTCTAGTCATACATATAATATATATACAATATATATGTATCTCCATCTATCGATGGACATTTAGTTTATTTTTTCATATTTTGGCTATCTATCTATATAAAAGCCTAAGCGACTGGAACAACCAGAATGACCGGAAGGACCAGTCACTATGATGCACACTGACCTCCGGGGGGCAGACACTCAATGCAGAAGCTGCCCCCTGGTGGTCAGTGCGCTCCGACAGCCAACTTCCTCCAGCCAGCCAACTTCCCGTTGTCCCTTCCTCCCACCACCCCCTCCCCCACTGGCCAACCTCCTGCAGTTCCTCCCCCTGGCTGGCAGACCCTGATTGGCCTGCCGCCTGCCCGTTGACAATGGTGGTGTCGGCATTTGGCATCTGTTCCTTCCACGCCCAGCCCAGTGACCATGGCCTCCTCTTTAGCCTGGCCCTGATTGGCTTGGCCTCGATCGGCCTGGCCCCGATTGGTCCTGATCGCTGGCCAGGCCTAGGGACCCCACCCATGTGCAATTTTTGTGCACCGGGCTTCTAGTTGTAAATAATGCTGCAATGAAATAGGGGTGCATATTTCTTTTCAAATTAGTGTTTTTATTTTATTAGGATACATATCCAGAAGTGGAATAGTTGGATTAGATGGTAGTTCTATCTTTAATTTTTTTGAGGGAACTAAGCTGCTTTCCACAGTGGCTGCACCATTCCCACTAACAGTGTACTTGTATAAGGGTTCCCCTTTTTCCATATCCTCTCCCACACTTGTTATTTTTTGTCTTTCTGATAATAGCCATTCTAACAGATGTGAAGTGATATCTCATTGTGCTTTTGATTTGTTTTTCCCTGACAATTAGTGATGTTGCACATTGTCTCACCTGCCTGTTGGCCATCTGTGTGTCTTCTTTGGGAAAATGCCTATTAAGATATTCTGTCAATTTTTTAATCAGATTTTTTTGCTGTTGAGTTGTTTGAATTCTTCATATATTTTGGATATTAATTTCTTATCAGATATGTGAGTCTGATAAGAAGTTAATATACAATTCAGAATCCAATAGTTTCTCCCATTCAAAATGTTGCCTTTTCATTTTGTTGACAGTTTCCTTTGCTGTGCAGAAGCTTTTTTAATTTGATACAGTCCCACTTGTTTATTCTTGGTTTTTTTTTGCATTTGCTTTTGAAATCAGTTTTAAAAAATTAAACACCAGGACAGATGTCAAGGAGCTTACTGCCTATGTTTTCTTCTAGGATTTTTATTGTTTTGCAACTTACATTTAAGTCTTTTATCCATTTTGAGTTTATTCTTGTGTATGATGTGAAATAGTGGTCTAGTTTCCTTCTTCTGCATGTGGCTGCCCAGTTTTCCCAATACTATTTATTTATTTTAATATTTATTGAATTTATTGTGGTGACATTGGTTTCAGGGGTACAATTCTATAAGACATCATCTGTAAATTGTATTGTGTGTTCACCACCCCAAGTCAAGTCTCTTCCAACACCATTTATTAAAGAGACATTTTCCCTGCATTGTATATTCTTGGCTCCTTTGTTGTAAATTAATTGGCCATTTATGTGTGGACTTATTTCTGGGCTCTCTATTCTTTTCCACGGCTCTATGTGTCCTTTTATGTGAATAGCACACTATTTTGATTACAATAGCTTTCATATAGTTTAAAACCAGGGATTGTAGTATCTTTGTTTTTCTTTCTCAAGTTCGCTTTGGCTATTTGGGGACTTTTGTGGTTCCATACACATTTTAGAATTGTTTGTTCTATTTCTGTGAAAAATGCCATTGGAATTCTGATAGGGATTGCATTGAATCTGAAGATTGCTTTGGGTAGTATGGATATTTTAACAATGTTAATTCTTTTTTTTAAAAATATATTTTATTGATTTTTACAGAGAGGAAGGGAGAGGGATACAGAGTTAGAAACATCAAAGAGAGACAATCATCCATCGATCGGATGCCTCCTGCACACCCCACACTGGGGATGTGCCCGCAACCAAGGTACATGCCCTTGACCGGAATCGAACCTGGGACCCCCCAGTCCGCAGGCCGACGCTCTATCCACTGAGCAAAACCGGCTAGGGCAATGTTAATTCTTTTAAAAATTAATTAATTTTTCAGTTACAGTTGACATACAATATTATTAGTTTTGAGTGTACAACATAGTGATTAGACATTTATATAACTTATGAAGTGATCACCCCAGTCAATGTTAATTGTTTTTAATTAACCCTTTAAAGTGAATTATAATGATTATACTGGTCACATAGGAAAGTCTGATACTGTTTATTTATGAGATAGGAATACCTTGTGATCACCTACTTGGAAAGGCCAAAGTGAAGAGTGGTTTATTATCAGACACTAGGAAGACTTCTGCAGTCACTCATCTAGGAAAAAACAGTACCAGTGGCCCAGGAAATAGGTGGCTATGTATTTTGGTTCAAAATACAGCTATTATTAGTGATGTTTTAACACTCCATCATTTTGGCTGATAAAATGCCATTTCCCCAAACCCCTTTTCATTTTACTACCTTTGCTCATCTCCTTTATTGATTTTTTTTTAAAGTAATGATTACAGTGAAGATGTACAACTGCCCGAGACCAAACTACAAGAGGCAAGCAGGACTTGAATTAGTTAGTACATTAGTATAGTCCTTAGTGATTATGTTACTCTGGGTCACATTTTCTGGATATTACTTAGACGTTCAATGGATGGGTTCAGGCCACACATTTCCTCTTTGGCTGCAGCTAATAAATTAACTGGCAGTGGGATCAAGTCCTCGTCCCCAGTGGCAGGTGGGCCCTCCCTCGGGGCCTCTCTACAATCCCTTCATTTATTGCTAATTGACTTCCTAATTCCCCACAGCAGCTGTTGTAAACCTCTTCCACTCTCCTCCATCCCCTTAATCTTCTCCCTGCTCCACACACACGGAGTGGCAGGTGATCGTGCCTCCGTGCATCCGTGGCCAGTCCTCTTTCCCACTGCCTTTGGGTCCTCTGCATCCTCCCACCTCTCCCTGGTGGGAGAGCTGTCATCCTCAGGACCCCTTTCTCTGGCTTCGCTCCCTCATTTACTCCTTTCACCCAGCTTCAATCTCTCCTCTTGGTTTCCCTTCACCCATGAACAAGCTCAAATCTTCCTCAACCTGTAGAAGCCCGACCATGTTACCCTTGAAGTTAATTTCTTCCTCCTTTCATTACTGGCAAGCTTTTAATTTTTTATTTTCTTATTCCAAAGTAATATTGTAGAAAATTTGGGAAGTAAAAATAATCCAACATGTTTCAAACACCCATAATCATACTTCTAGAGGTAACCACCGATGCTCACATTTGGTTTATCTCCTCCCAATCTTATTTCTAATCATAGATAATAGTCACTTATTTCGACCTTGAGAACATTCTGGATGTTGTGTTTTGTAACCTGACACTTTCTTTTACAACACAATTTTTAATGATTACAATAAAGTTTCCATTGTGTGGATGCATTGTAATTTACTTAGCCATGTTAAGCCATAATCATAAGGTTATTTCCAATTATTTCCTATACTTAACATTACTGGTATATACAACCTTTGTTAATGAGTCTTTGCACATATTCCTAATTATTTCTTCAGTAAAAATTTCTGAACAGAGGTTCTGGAGTGCATATGTTAAGTATTTGGATACATGTTTTATTGCAAAATACAGACATTTTGGGAGAGTAGCCTACTATCACCACGTCAACTTTAACTCTCATTCACTAAATCCCAAGCGATCCTGGCCCTTCACCATCACTGAAGCCGCTCTGTCAGAGGTCAAAGTCACCATCAATCACAAAACACAAGTCTTCTGAGGCCTTATCCTGCCCCGTCTCTTCACGGGAACAGCCACTTTGTCTTCTTTTAAAAATGTTTTTTCCTTCTGTTCACCCGAGCCCTTCTACCTCTCTGGTAACAAACACATTTTCAGGCTCTTTCTGGTTTGTCTTCTGCCTGATCTTTTCCTTATTTCCTACTCTTCCCCCAGCTTTTCAACTATCGAATGCATGCCAATGCCACCTAGATCTCAGCGTCTGTCTGTCCGGATCCGGGGCCTGCTGGCCTCTGCAGCCTACATCTCACCACCGTCCCTGGCTCTTCTCTCCCTCTCCCTCTCCTTCATGCTTGTGTCTCTGTGCCTTTGATTGTGCCGGGCTCCGTGCTTGGAAATTCCTTCTCCCCTTCGCACTTGATAAGGTTTTCCTTATCCTTCAAGGTTCGCCTCGTTGGGGAAGCTCCATGACAACCTTCCCCTCCCACTTTTACGCCTCTTTGCCCCGTGGCCTGGCTGAGTGGGCGACCTCCTCTGTGCTCCCCTGCTCATGCTCCTCTCCGCGCAGTGTCCGACTGTCTGCGCCTCTAGGCTGGGGGCTCCTGGACTTGGGGGATTATGTCCGCAGAGCGCAGGGAGGTGCTTGTCATCTAGCAGAGACCTGCAGTGTCCGTCTTCCATCCCTTGGCCAAATCATACTCTGGTCTGTCCTCTGCTGGAGTCCTAGGTTGGGTGGGGCTGACTTAAACCCACCCTCATCCCGCAGGGGCGGGTCCTTACTGGCCATACTACCCGATGACAACAAAGGACAAGAAAAACCTTCTTGCTGTTCTGTGACAGCTTTCCTACGTGTCCCTCTTTCCCTACACGACATAAAGACCTAAGGTAGAATGGTTCATCCGTTTTGCTGGCACGAAGGGTGCCTGGGCCCGCCCGAGAGCTGTGTGCGGAAGATGAGGTTAGTGTCCTGGAGGACAGAGCAGCGACGCAGGGAATCAGCGTATGCGTGTGTGTATTATTATGTGATTACCAGCCATGTGTGTGATGGTCCTTATGTGCCAGGTGCTGTTCTATGTGCTTTATAAATATTAACTCATTTAATCATCATGTAAATCTGAGGAGGTAGATACTATTATCAGCCCTATTTTATGGCACAGAAAGGCTGTACATAGAAAGGCTACATCACTTGCCCCAGGTCACACAGCTCCTATGTGGGGATTTAGAGCCGGGCTTAGTCACCAGTCCTCTGCTGTCTGTCATTGTGTAGTGGCACCAAAGGAGGGCTCAGCCAGCAGGGCTTTCCCTGCAGTTAGGCGTGATTCGGTGAGCGGTCCTTTCTTCATTGTGTTTGAAGCCTGGGGTCTCCAGGCCCCGCACCTGGGTGCGAGTGAGGGGGCCTCCCAGGAGGCCTCTGCTTTCTTGCCCAGGGCCAGGAAACGTTTTACCTCAGAAAGCCGAAGTTTTAAAGGCTCCCTGCTCAGGAAGAGCTAGGCAGGAGTCTGTCTTTTCATGTGGTTCATTGGACGGTGGAATATGAGGGTGGAAAGGGCTCGTTAAAGACAAGCCCCTCTGACCCTGTAAGTCACTGAGGGGAAAGCTGTGTCTTGCTTAGGGTCAAAGGGAGGGACGGGTTGCACCAGGACCGGCGCCTTTCCCAGGATGCCCAGGTGCAGCCTTCTTGCTGTACTGCTGGTTTGTAGCCCTCTCCATTTGAGGAGACTTTCTAGAACTCGGAATGCCCCCGGCCAGGCTGAGAGAGTATAGTGACACGGTCTCGGTCCTGCACAATCGGGACCAGGAAGCCAAGGGCGCGGGTCAGCTCAGACACAGCGTGGGCAGGGCGGAGGCCCCGCGGCCTGACCCTCCCCCTGGGATCATGCTGAGTGACGCCTCCCAGGAAACCCGAGATCTTGATGGCCACGCCAGGGCCGCTTTTGAGTCTTCATCTTCCTTGCCGTCTCAGAAGTGCTGACACGGTTACTCACTCCCTCTTCCTAACGGGCTTTTCTCCGCGGCACCGCGGCCTCTTGGTTTTCTTCCTTTTCCTCTGGCTGTTCCTTCTCTGACGCCTTTAGCAGTGCCTTTTTCTCCACCTGATGCTGTGTCCATCCCGGACCCTCTCTGCCCCTGCCTGGCTACATTCTCCCGGAGGATAGGTAGGTGTCCTTTGTCCTCATGGCTTTAATGATTTACGTGCTGGTATTTCTCAGATTCATATCTCCGAGCTGCCTCTCCCCAAATGTCAGTCCCATGCACTTGTGTTACCAGCTGGACAGCCCTCTGTGGGCATCCCCGGGCGCCTCGGTGCCCACATGGACCAAAGGGCTCACGCTGTCTCTCTACCTCTTCTGCCCGCATGCGCGCTGTCTCAGTAAAGCTGCCACCACCCACACAGCTCTGCAGCATTAAAATGTTTTTATTGAATTTATTGGGGTGACATTGGTTAATAAAATGGTTAAGTTTCAGGTGTATAGTTCTATAACACATCATCTGTACATCATCATGTGTTCACCATCCAAGTCAAGTCTCCTTCCATCACCATTTATCCCCCCTTTACCCTCTACTCCCTCCCCCCGTCCCCCCCTCGCCCCCCACCGACCCCATTTTCTCTTGTAATCACCATACTGTTGTCTGTGTCTATGAGGGTTTTTTATTTTCTTAATCCCTTCACCTTTTTCACCAACCCTCCCCCCTGACAACTGTCAGTCTGTTGTCTGTATCTATGAGTCTGTTTGTATTTTGTTTGTCTGTTGATTTAGATGCCACATGCGAGCGAGATCATACGGCAGCGAGAACTGGTCTCCCTGCTTTGGACTCGCCCCACGCCCACTGGTCTCTCTCTGACGGGCTGACTTCACGTGGCATCATGCTCTCCAGGTTCCCCCCCCCCCCCCCCCCCGTGCCCTCACAGTAGGTGAGGTTTCCTGCTTCCCCAGCTCTGTAGTCTCCCCGCTCCTGGCTTTTCCTTCTCCGCGTCCCCATAGCCACTCTCCTGGGTTAGGACTTCATCACCTGCAGGAACTGGTCTCCCTGCTTTAGACTCACCCCACGCCAACTTGTTCTACACATTGCAGCCAGAACTAATCTTTCAAAGAATATTTTCAAAAAAGTGTATTTTTAAAGTATAAAATTGTGACATACAAATTTCAAACAGCACAGTGGAATGCAAAGTAAAAATTGGAAGTCTCCCCTCCGCCGTATTCCCAGCCTCGGGGCGGGTGAAGTTTGGTGTATTTTCGACAGACTCTTTACTGTGCTTCCCAAGCCAACAGTAACCGGCATCTGCGATGGACCTTACGTTCTAGCCCAGACCTGCCGCTGCCCTGCCCACGCCCGGAGCTAGGTTCCTCCTAGATTTTGCTCGTGCCTTTTCCTCTGCTCCTCCCTCACCGGCCGTCCTCCAGCCAGCACCCCCTCATCCTTTAAGGCTCACCTCATGTGCCATCTCCTCCCGACGCCCGGACACAGTGGGTAGGTCCCTTACCACTTTCACTCCGTTGTCATGCCACACTCATAGGAGCTCTTCTGTGCGTTCTCTCCCGCGGGCGTGGAACTTCCTGAGGAGGAAACTGTCCCTCCTTTTGCACGGCATCCCCCTCACGCAGCATAAGCCCCGGTACAGTGTTCAGTTCCCATGACTGAGCGGCTGGGGCGCTCATCACTGCCCGAGTCTCTCGAAGGGCAAGTGCTCTGGCTTGGGGAGGGAGAGGTTCCAGGCGGATGGAACGATGAGGCCTCCCCTTAGCTCACAGCGAGAGTAGGAGACACAGCAACAGGGACCAAACTAAAGACGGGATCCAAGAGTGGGGGGAGGAGCCTGGTGGCAGCCCAGGAAGGAAAGGAACTGATGTTTACCAAGGACCTTCACACTGACCACCTGGCATGGATTACTTAACCCCTCAACAGTACCATCCCCATCTTACAGACGAGAAAACTGAGGATCGGAAGATGAGGTGCCTGCCCATGCTCACACAGTGAGCAGCAGAGCTGCGGTTCAAGCCCAGCTCTATGTGATTTCAAACCCAAGCTCTTGCACATGCCCACTGGCGATCAGGTGGGTGTGGTGTGGTCAACACCTATTTCCCTCCACCCTCCAGGGGGCCTGGGAAAAGCGTGTGTCCAGCAGCTTCTGCACAGAGACGCCTACAGGCCTTCAGCCTCTGGGGAGATGGTGACGTCTGGGTCTCCAGACCCTTCAGCTTTTCACTTCCACAGCCCTGAGAGGGGTGCTACGTGAGGCTCTAGTTTATGCTGAAGGGAGTTAGTCTTCCAGGCAGAGGCCAGCAAGGCTTTGGGAAGTCTCACCCAGCCCAGCCTTCTCCAAACCTCCCTCAGGCAGCCGTGCCTCCCCCATCTCCTCCTCGCCCCTCCAGCCAGATCAGCCCTGGTTGCTGTGTCATTTCAGGACCTGCTGGCCAGATCACACCTATGGGACAGTCATCTCTGGAGGCCCCGCAGCCTGGGGCCCCAGCCCTTTGATATCTGAGCTTTGGGTACTTCTTGGCAGCGCTGAGCCCCTTGAGATTGGGGAGGGCACCATGGGACGGGTGGGGGCTAAGAAGCTATGTCCAGGGGTGAGACCAACTCACAGGGATTGCTAGTCCTTCAGTCCATAGAGGTTTACTGATGCTGCCTAGGTATTGTTGGGTCTTTGAGGGCAGGGATGCCAGGCCCGAGAGAGGCAATGATAATAATAACCGCCACTTTTTATCCAGATCATCTCTGTGTCAGAGGCCATACACACTGACATTTAATTCTCCAACAACTCTGAGAGCACTATTAATAGTTTTATTTTATAGGTTAGACAGTAAAAAAAAAAAAAAAAGTACAAGTATTCTGAAGCGCAGAGAGGTTGCCACTGAAGGAGTTGGGATGTGAACCCAGTCCCAGATCTGTTTGTCGCAAGCCTGCTAAACTGCCTCGGGAATATCAACTCCATTCCCACCCTCAGAGAGCTGGCAATCCTTGTCTGCTCTCTGCCCAGCCACTCAGCATCCTCTCTCGTTCTGTCCATCTCACTCTGCTCCAGGTGTACGGGAACGCCGCAGTTCCAGCATGCACCGAGGTGCCTCAGTCTCCAGAGCCTTCCACAGGCTGTTTGCTTTGCCCAGAATGCCTTCCGCCCTCCTTTCCCCTGTTCACTCCTTTTCATTCTCCTGGTCTCAGCTTGCTTGTCATCTGACTCTTCAGGGCTGGGGACTTCACACCTCTCTTGGATAGAGGGCATTTGCTGGTTCGCTCTGCACTTCCTTTTCCCCTCTTCTCTTGAAGGAAGTTCTTGGATTCCTCAATTTAGGAATTGCACTCCTCCATAGCCCACCCCCCCCTTCCCACACACACACACTCCAGGCATGGGTCTGATTGTTTAAGTCAATCAGCATGTCTCATTCTGCCTGTCACTGTGATCAGTTCAGGGATGGGGTTACATTCAGAAACAATGAACCAAGGAGAAACTGGAGGTTTTAACAGTTACCAGAAGAGTCCACCTTCTTTTCTATGAGATTGAATGAGGAAGGATGTAGGTATACATCCTGGCTATGAGCAACCTAGAGTTTAATAAAGGAGAGGCTTAAGAGCTGACAGTCTGAAAAAACAAACACACCATGCATTGACAGTTTGGTAGGAATACAGGCTAGGGGACTTAGCCTCTATCATTAAAAATAGGATATTTTGTGCCCCATATCTATGCTTTGTTTACTCTCAACTGTCAGAACCTTAGAACAGAAGAGGGGTGCTACTCATGGAGGCCCCTTTGAGACCCACCATAATCTTTGTAGACACCCCCCCCACAGAGTCTTGGGTCATCCTATCTAATAAAAGAGCAATATGCAAATTGACCATACCCCTGTTATACCCACAAGCCACACCCACCAGCCAATCAGGAGCGAGTATGCAAATTAACCCAACCAAGATGGCTGCGGCTATGGAGCGAACAGGAGACTTGGGTTTCCCTGGCAATGGAGGAAGCCAAGCTTCCTGCACACCCTGGCCAGCCCAGGCCTCCGCCAAGGCTACAAAGTTTCAATTATAGAAGATAAATAAATCCCAGATACCAGGGCCTCCGCTTGGGTTGCCGGGGGGCGTGGCCAACCTGCAAACCACCACAGGCCCCTTGCCCAGGCCACCCCATTCCCCAAGGGAACCCCCACCCTGATCCAGGACACCCTTCAGGGCAAACCAGCTGGCCCCCACCATACACCAGGCCTCTATCCTATCTAATAAAAGAGTAATATGCAAACTGACCATCACTCCAATACACAAGATGGCTGCCCCCATGTGGATACAAGATGGCCACCACAAGATGGCCAGCAGGGGAGGGCAGTTGAGAGGGACCAGGCCTGCAAGGGAGGGCAGTTGGGGGCGATCAAGCCTGCAGGGGAGGGTAGTTAGGCATCAATCAGGCTGGCAGGGGAGTGGTTAGGGGGTGATTAGGCTGGCAGGCAGAAGCAGTTAGGGGCAATCAGGAAGGCAGGCAGGCAAGCAGTTGGGAGCCAGCAGTCCTGGATTGTGAGAGGGATGTCCGACTGCCCGTTTAGGCCCGATCCCAGTAGGATCGGGCCTAAACGGGCAGTCGGACATCCCTCAAGGAGTCCCAGATTGGAGAGGGTGCAGGCTGGGCTGAGGGACACCCTCCCCTGCCCCATGCACAAATTTTGTGCACCGGGCCTCTAGTTTAATATAATATGCTTTGGATAATATTCACCTACCTTTTAAATAAATATTACCTTTTAAAATCTGTCTTACAAATATTTTCTCAGATATTTTATTTCTCTATGACCTTTATTTATGGTACAAAAGTCGTAAACATTTATATAGTCAAATACATCTTCCATCTCTTTCAGAGCCTCCAAGTGTCCCGTCTTTGTTAGGAAGGTCTCCCCTAATCTCAGTTTATAGTAGAATCTTCCAAGTTTTCTTGCAATATTTTTTCACTGTTTCACTCTTTACTTTTTAAAAAATTCATCTGGAAGTTTATCCATTTGGAATTGTGTGTTTGGGGCACGGTGTTAATAGGTGTCAGTCCCACTGTGAACAGCTGTCACAGAGACCTAAAAAACAGCAGGTTAAACAGAATAACATTTACTTCTCTTTTACATGAAAGAAATCTATTGCAGGCAGTTCAGATGCTACGGTCCTCAGGAACCCAGGGTGCATTTAGCTTTACTGTATTCTGCTGTCTTTCAGATGTGGTCCTCATCATTAAGGTCCAAGATGAACTCCAGGCATCACATCCGTGTTTCGAGCAGGAGGATGGAAGAGACAAAGGGCACATCCCAGGTATATCTTAAAGAAATTTCCCAGAATCGGCCACACAATAATTCTACTCATCCTGTTGGCCAGGACCGAGTTCTATGGCCATGTCTAGCTCCGGGAGATGTGGGGATATGTTTTTATTTAAAATCAAAATTCTAAAGGCTATAAGATTTTTATTCCAAATCGAGATTCTACAATGGTGGTAATGGACATGGGATTAGCTCTCAGCAGTGCAGGCACGTGGGGGTACGTGATTGTTTCTGTAGCTCTCAGCCACCAGGGCAGAGAGGAGGAGGAGGTGGATGGCACATAGTACAGAGGGTTGAGGGGCAGCAGAAGAATAGGGTGCCAGGCATGGATGGTATGGGCAAGTGAGCAGTTTAAGCTTGATTAGAGAGCAGGTTGTTTGGGGAATGAGGGACCAAGAGAAAGAGGGAGGGATGGAGGGATTAGTGATCTCAGAGAGACTGAAAGAACAGACACGCAGCGAGAGGGCTGGGAGGCTGTGTTAAAGGATGGCATCGTTGGCAGTGACCAGATGAACAGTGTGGTTGGGGCGGTAGGTGATGGATGTGGAAGGGGGTCGAGGTCACTGGATGTAAGGAAGGTCAGGCCTGGCATGGAGGGGTCTCCCCCTCACACTGACCTGCTCCGGGAGATGGCAGGAGTGGGGACAGGAATACAGGGAAGCTGGTGAGCCACAGAGTGTGAGCCCGGGAGAGTCACCTGGGAGGAAAGCAGTGGTGTCCAGGCCCATGGGAATGTGAGGACACTGACGCCACCTTATGGCTTCATCTGCTGACCCAGGCAGGCACAGGTATGAGAGAACAAAAGGTCATCATTGAGGAGATGCCTGTGCTCAGGGGATGACTGTGTCTCAGGGAGGTCCAGGAAGAGGAGAGAGCCTTCTGTGAGGAGGTGAAGGATGAAGGGGGTCTATTTTCCATGGAATGAGGGGTCCACTGGGCACAGAGGAAAGCTTTGAAGGGAAGAGGAGCAGCTGGCATTTGGGAGAAGAGACATAGAACCATCTCTATGAGCTGAGCATGAGAGAGAACAGATGAGAAGGCTTACGTTTTGGGCAGTGACTTGTCTGAGATGTAACATCTGGGCTTGGAGGATCCACACAGACCATTGGGGTCAGGTTGTCTTGGGGACCCAGGCTGGGACTGTAGAGTGAGTTGGGCCGGTGCAGGACTGCTGGCTGTGGGCCCACCCAGGGGTGGACTCTGGGTGGTCAGGGGCTGCACCAGGAAGTTCCACAGACTTAAATATAGAACAGTACCGGCCCAAAAGAGACCTTTTTCTTCCTTGGAGGCCTCCCTTGTCTAGCTCCTCCGGCTTCCAGGACAAAGCTGAACCCAGAAACAACGAGCTGCCCAACAATGCCAGGAATCCTGCTCTCCTAACATCCATTTTGATTTTAAATCTTTTATGTTTGAGATGGACTTAGATTCTCTGTTGACAATGGGTTGGGTTTTGCCTGTTCATTAGGCGTGGAACTGCTGGCTTGTGGTAAATCCTGATTGGAAAACAATATAAACACATTTCCTGGTAAACGTATAAATATATATGGATGTTGGTTGTTCCCCTCCCCGCCACCAACACACACGGTAGAAGCAATTCGAAGCAATTTAGGTGTGCTCCGCATCTGGCCCTCATAAAAGACCTTGGGTGAGTCATGATCTTGCACCAACAGAGAGGGCTTGTCTTGCTTGTGGAGAGAATTATATTTACCTCCCATGCTGCCCGTGACCCTTTCTATTGCTTTATGATGATCAGCCTGATTTGTATGCAAAGAGGCTGGTGAGATAAGAATTTGAGGAAAGGCAGTAAGAAGAGGGGAAGGACCCACACAGCTACATATTCAAGGCAAAACCACCAGTTTAGGGGACAGTGATCTGATTTTGCTTTTGAAGAGCCAGAAAAAAGCAAAACCCCAAATCAAACAAACAAACAAACAAACAAACCAGTGGAAAGAGCCTCGTCTTGGGAGTTAGGAGAAACCTCTACCACCAGCTGTAGGCCGCTCAACCTCTTGGCCCTCAGCTTGTTCATCTGACCAGTGGGACCAATACTGGCGGCCCCACACAGTTGAGAGAGGAGAGGAGAGGAGAGGAGAGGAGAGGAGAGGAGAGGAGAGGAGAGGAGAGCTCTCTCTCACTTGGGAGCACTGTTGTGTGCCAGTTGAGGGGTGAGCTTCCAATGCCATCTCGTTTAGTGCCCGAGACAACCCGTGAGGACAGTGGCATCAAACCATTCTCCGGCTGAAGGAACTGAGCCCCGGAGAGGCCAAGTGGCTTGTCCAAGGTCACAGAGCTGATCAGGACTCAAAGCCACATCCGTCTGGCTTCAAGTCCCGTGTTGATCCCATTACTTCAGGCTGACACGAGGCCAAGGGACACACAGCAGTCTCCCGCTGGGGGTGGGGGGGTGGCGGGGGGAAGCACAGGGTGGCTTCCCGCCCCAAGGCCCGAGGTGTCTCTGTGTCCTTGTCCCCAGAGAAAGTCCAGCCAAGCCCAGTGGTGTTTCCTCAGAGCCCTGCTCTCTGCTGTGGGAGCAGGTGGGGTGCTAATCTGATAAACGGCTTCCTGCGAAGGGGGGTGGGGGGCGAGCTAACGGGCTGCTGCATTGCCCCTCAGTGTGGCAGGTGGGAGACGCCAGTGCCTGCAGCCGCGGAATCCTCCAGGACTGAGTGATCGGGAAGGATGAGGGCTTTGGGGTCCCTCAGCCCTCGGGGGAGTCCTGGCTCTGCCTCTTGCTAGCATGTGACCTTAATTTGTCCAACCTTCAATTTCCTCATGAGTAAAACGTGGAGAAGGCTCAGCTTAGTTGTTGTAATATTAAGTGAGATGGTGTGGGAGATGTGCCTAGCACCCTGTGTCATACATACGTTATACACAGCCAAGTAAAAAGCAGCTGCTGTCTCCATGGCGGGGACCTCCCTAGGCATTGGGTGGTTTTGTGTCCCATCCCCTAAGTCCACATCATAGTTGATTCTTTATTCATTTGTTCAGGAAAAGTGTTTGACACTCAGTGTATCAGCCTCCGGGGAGAAGCAGGTATGAGACAGCCAGTCCTTGCCCTTGTGGTGCTCACAGTGACCTGGAGCCACGCGGCAGGGGGTGTCTGCTGCAGTCACACAGGGACCCGGGGGCTGGGAGGCAAGCCTGACCGCCCAGCGGCATCTGCTGGAGAGTCTGGCATTTAGAATCCAGGCGTCCTCTTTAGGGGTTAGCAGGGGTCTTACTATGTGTGGGGCATGCCCCTCCCTCCGTGGAGGCAGAAAAGGCTGGGCTGACAGACTGCTGAGCCAGGAGGAGGCAGAGGTCTGGGGTGCGTGGTCCCCAAGGCAGTCCTGGGGGTGCTTCCCATCTGGTGCTGACAAAACCCAGCACCTTTGGCAGAGACAGACACGCCTCTAGCTCAGAGTTTGTGGGATAATTTGCTTGTTATCTGAGGCATTTACAGAGTGGTGGGTGCTGCCATATCTACCATGGTGGTACATATACCAGGGACCTGCTGTTGCTCCAGCCTGGCTCACAGGCCACTTTGATGGTGGGTGATCAGTGATCTCTCCCGAGGCAGTGAGATGGGTGCCTGGGTCCAGGCATGGAACTTGGAGAAAAGGCTCATTGGTCTCCCACGATCCAGTCCATTCCCACCCCCTCTACCCCATTATTCTGTTTATTTCTCAACAACCCACACCTACACCACACTAGCAGGCAATTCCTCACGAGCCCCCAAGAACATGGAAGCTCATCCCACATCATTGATTTTGTTTGCAACTGGATCCCTACTGTTTCACTGTTTAGCCGTAAGAGCTCACCTCTCAAGCCCAGTTCTCATGCTTCAGAAAGCTTTTCTTAACTTCTGTAGCATCTGCTGACCTCTCTCCTCTTGCAGCGCCCCACTGTAGTGATTGTTCATTTATAATGATCTCATTCATTAGTTCATTCAAGGCATTGGCAAGTCTTACCCATTCTGTATGAAAAATACTTTGCAAATCCATCCATATGTCTCCATCTCTACTGCTTCCACGCTAGTCACCTCTTGCTTGGATTATTAAATATCCTTGTAACTGGTCTTTTTTCTTTTTTTGTTAATCCTCACCTGAGGATATTTTTCCATTGATTTTTTTTTTAAGAGAGTGGAAGGGAGGGGGAGAGACAGAGAGAGAGAAACATTGATGTGAGACATATCGATTGGTTGCCTCCCGCATGCACTCCCACTGGGGCTGAGTATTGAGCCTGTAATTGAGGTACATACCCTTGCCTGGAATTGAACCAGGACCCTTTAGTCTGCAGGCTGATGTTCTATCCACTGAGCTGAACTGACTGGGGCAGTAACTGGTCTTCTTGCTCTCACTCTGCTTCTCTCCAACCCCTCCATATCCATGGAGCATCCAGTGATCCTATAAAATAAAGAGGTAATATGCAAATTGACCATCACACCCTCACAAGATGGCTGCCTACGACCAGGCTGGCAGGAGGGTTAGTGAGGGATGACCAAACAGCAGGCTGCGTGGAGCGACCAGGTCGGCAGGAGGGGACAGTTAGGGGTGACCAGGCCAGGAGGAGGGGGGCAGTTGGAGCCACTTGGCTGGCAGCTGGGGGGCAGTTAAGGGCAACCAGGCCAGCACGCAGAGGCAGTGAGGGGTGATCAAGCCAGCAGGGCGGGGGGGGGGGGGCTGTTAGGGGCGACCAGGAAGGCAGGCAGATGAGCGATTAGGAGCCAGCGGTCCAGGATTGTGAGAGGGATGTCTGACTGCCGGTTTAGGCCCAATCCCGGGGATCGGGCCTAAATTGGCAGTTGGACATCCCCCAAGGGGTCCCGGATTGGAGAGGATGCAGTCTGGGCTGAGGGGACCCCCTTCCCGCCCCATGCACAGATTTTGTGCACCAGGCCTCTAGTCTTTTATAAAGGTCAGTTAGCTCCTGTCACTTTCCTGCTTGCAATCTTCTAGTAGCTTCCCTCACTCCTCACTCACTACAGCCCACAGAGTTCTGCTAATCTGGCACTTGAGTGCCTTCTCAGCTTCTTGTCGTCTAATCATTCCTCTTGCTCATTTTGCTTCAGGTGCCTCAACCTTCTTTCTGTTCATCCAAAAGGCCAAACCATTACCACTGTCTCCAGGCCTTTGCCCTTGCTGGGCCTTCTGCCCAGAACGGTCTCAGCGCGCCCTCCTTCTCTTCACTCAGCATCCTGCTCACCCGTAACCTCCTCAGTGCGCTCTCTCCTCAACACCTCACCTAAAGCAGCCCCTGCCCTCCTCAAGTCACATGTTGTCTCATTACCCTAGTTCCTTTATCTCATTTACATTCTCTGAGCCTGTATGGTCTGCCTCTTTCCATTAGAGAGAAAGTGCCCCCAGAACAGAAACAGCATCTGTCTCATTCACTGCTATAGCCTTAGAGTTTGGAATGGTGCTTAACATATATGAAACAAAAAAATATTGCTTAATAATTTATTATATGGCTATTAAGTGTGTTTTATGTCTGAAGCATCAAAAAACCAGTGATTATTACCACTGAGTAGAGATACAAGGGCTTATCCTTGAAACAGGGTTTCTCAAAGGTGGTCCTCGAGACTCTGGCAGTCTGCAAGTGTCTTGATGGTTTTAGAGGAAAAACTGATGAAACAATTTTTAGCTAATTTAAAGTGTAAGATTAATTAAGATTTTCATAGAAATTCTGTTACCTTCTTAATAATTATTTTATGAAATTCCCTGCAAGAACTGTATTGGTCAGTTCATCAGAGCTAATCTCAGTTATCAATTATAGATTTTTTGGATAATGTGTTTCACATCATGATAGTTTAAAATTCTTAATTATAAAAATCTACATTTTGGTTGTTACTTTCGTGTTGCATTAAATCTCTCAGGACTCAAAAGTAGTTACTCAAAAGTAACCTTATGAGTAAGGTTAATATTTTCAATAGAGCAATACAGAATGGCTCTGTAAGTATAAATATTGAATAGGGTTACAGTATGAACATACACCATGAATCTGTATGAGTTAGGACAAAAAAAATCTATAAGTGTTAATTTAACACAGTAGCTAAAGAGGAGAAGCTGCAGTTTAAGTGGGAAATACAGTGCTGAATGTTTGAAAATTGGACTTTATTGGGTTTTAATAGTTCCCAAGGGTCTTGTTTCTTGTGACAATTTGTCCTATAGTGGTATGAAACCATACATTAAAACCATATATATCCTTTTATTGATTTCAGAGAATAAAGGAGAGGGAGAGAGATAGGAGCATCAATGACAAGAGAGAATCATTGACCTGCTGCCTCCTGCACACCCCACACTGGTGATTGAGCCCACAACCCAGGCACATGCCTGACTGGGAATCAAACTGTGACCTCCTGGTTCATAGGTCAATGCTCAACCATTGAGTCATACCAACTGGGCTGAAGCCATACATTTTGTCACAATTTTCAAAGTATGGCTATATCTCTGGTAAATCAAGTGATAATTTCTAAAGTGTAAGAATTTGATTAATTTTGTCAGTAAAGGTAGAACAAAGGCCAAAATAACAAAGGCATCAACAAAGGCATTGTCAAAGTTGTACGTCTGAGAGCAAAATCACATGCAAGTCACATTACTGTGGATGTGCTTGGATTGACAGCTTAAGCAAAGTTAATGATACGTGTTGGGCTTGGAGAGAAAGCAGAGCAAACTTTGGCACAATTTTTAAATCAGAAAATTCTGCTGAAATAAGTAAACAAAGCAACTGGATGTGGAACCTGACTTATGGCTCAAGCTAATCCTCATGGAGCTGGCTGCAGTGTGACCGGGGGCAGGGCACAGCCTCCCTGTGCCTCAGCTACGTCATTGGTGTAATAATTTACTCACCTCAGAAGGCTGATGTTAGATTGAACTAGTTCAATCTGTGTAAAACACTTGGAGTAGTGCCTGGTACAAACAAAGCGCTATGTAAGTGTTCCTATTATAATTATGCACAAGCATTACTTTGAAGCATATTAAAATAAAATTAGAAACTGTGCTGAACCTTTTTTTTTTTTATAAAATATATTTTATTGATTTTTCACAGAGAGGAAGGGAGAGGGATAGAGAGCCAGAAACATCGATGAGAGAGAGACATTGACCAGCTGCCTCCTGCACACCCCCCACTGGGGGATGTGCCCGCAATCAATGTACATGCCCTTGACCGGAATCGAACCTGGGACCTTCCAGTCCGCAGACCGACGCTCTATCCACTGAGCCAAACTGGCCTCGGCTGTGCTGAACCTTTAAAGAAGTTTTTACCTAATATTGGTGGTCTCCATGTCCTTTTATCCCATTAAGTCAATACCCTTGCAAGGAGTATATGTTGTTATTCTCCATCCTATCTAAGAAAGAGGGAATATGCAAATTGACCGTCATGTTGTAATAAGATGGCTGCGCCCACAGTGGAGGCCGGGTTCCCATAACGAGCCTTAATGAGCAATCAGCAGGGACCTGAGGCTGCGTGGCGCTGGGCCGGGCCAGGGGACCTGAGGCTGCGCCCCCTGCCTGGTGGGGCTTGACAGGGGACCTCAGGCCATGACCCTGCTCAGCAGGGCTTGAAGGGGGACCTCAGGCTGTGCCCCTCACCCTGGCGCCAGGCTGGGGGACCTCAGGCCGCGCCCCCCACCTGGCAGGGCTTGACGGGGAACCTCAGGCCATGCCCCCTGCCCCAGCGCCAGGCTGTGGGACCGTAGGCCATGCCCCCCCCCCCCAGCGGGGCTTGATGGGGGACCTCAAGGCACGCCCCCGTCCCGGCCCAGGCCGGGGGACTTCAGGCTGCGCACCCCGCCCCGTGCCAGGCCGGGGGACCTGAGGTTGTGCCCTCCGCCTGGCAGGGCTTGATGGGGGACCTCAGGCTGCGCCCCCTGGCCCAGCCAGGGGACCTTAAGGTGCGCCCCCAGCCTGGGCAACCTCAGGCCGTGCCCCCCACCCCGGCAGGGCTTGATGGGGGCAGGGCCAGCCGGGTCTGAATCTAGTCCAATGGGGGTGGGGCCAGCCGGGTCTGGGTCTCACACGATTTCAAGGTGCATGCGGGTGGGTGGGGACTTGACTCTGGTTCCCATGGTGCATCCCAGACTCTGACAGGAGGAAGGTTTTCATATACATTTTACTAATTTTATTTCATCTCTGACACTTCTATTATAGAGAAAGGGCAAATAGCAATATTAAAATATTTCCTCTAATTAATTCCCTTTTAATGTGCACGAATTTCATGCACTAGGTCAGTGGTCGGCAAACTGCGGCTCGAGAGCCGTGGTTTGCCGCTCTGTTGACTAATGAGTTTGCTGACCACTGGGATAGGGGCTTAATCACGAGGAACAACAACAGCCTGTAATTATTGGAATTGAGAGTCTAGGTCAGTGGTCGGCAAACTCATTAGTCAACAGAGCCGCAGTTTGCCGACCACTGCACTAGGTCACTCGTTTTCAGATAAAGACGCTGAGGCTCAGAGAAGTTAACCACCTGTCCAGGATCAAGCAGCCAGTTGCTGCCAATTGCTGTGCTGTTAGCATTTCAATTGGGTCCGTCTGGCCACCAGTCCCAGCCTTTTCCCATTTTGCCTCCCGTGCTCGTGGTTTTCTGAATGTTTTATAAACCCGAGCTAAACCAGCAGCTCCTGTGGGGAAGGAGGGAGCGAGCACGGTGCCTCTCTCTCTCCCTCTCTACTTGACTCAGAGAAACTGCACTGGGCACTGCGGCGGGCACTCAGTGAACGTCCCGGAGGGGAGGCCTGGCCCATGGTAAGTGTTCAGTGAATATTTGCTGAATGAATGAATGAATGTGTGTGGGTGGTTCTGAGGCCGGGGCAGATGTTAGGATGCTTTCCAGGAATGCAGGTTGTATGTGTGTGTATGTGTGTGTGTGTGTGTGGGGGGGGGCAGGGAGGCGGGGCGGAGGGGAAAAGGGGAGATGGTAAGACCTTCCCGTTGCCCATACTCCAGGCTGTGTAGAGTCTAAAGAACTCAGCTGCCGTCAGGCCTGCCCTCCGGCCTGCCCTCCTCCCAGGACCTGGAGCAGAGTAAGACTGAGTCTCTCTGCATTTATTCAGCCAGTAAATTCCATATATTCCTGAAAAGATATCCAGAAACCTTCACACACTGTCATATTAATGCTTTTATTACCACCCCTCCCCCGGAGTGGCTCAGAATCCTACTTCTGTGGCTATATTACTTCTCTCACCTACATGAGCAAGCTGGCTTTCTTGGTGTATGTGTGACTTTCTACAAAGCTCAGGCTTTAATCCCAGTTGTGACAGGCGTGTTTGCTGGTTTTATTTATTGGGCCTCACAGCAGTGGGTTAGAAAGGTCTTCAGTAACAGCTTCCTCTCCCTTAGTAAACAGGCCTCCTCGGCCCTGGAGGCTTTTCCTGAGAAACGCCCAGTGAGACCCAAACGGAAAAGCCAAGGGCTGCTCAGTGGCCCCAGAGTCTCTCAGCCGCTAACCAAGCCCGGAGGCTCCAAACCCAAACAGTTCTGGGCCTCACAACCAAACTGCGCTCCGACTGAAACCAGGGTCCGTCCGCAGGCGCCGCTCCCCGGCAGTGACCCTGGCTCTGCAGTGGAAGTGGGGGTGGGGGTGGGGGTGCAGGAATCTCCGTTTCGCTCACCCAGACGGGCGCTGCCCTCGTCCCAGGTCCCAGGTGGGTTTGATTGAAAGAGTCCCGTGTGGAGCGCCTCTCTCTTCAAAGCTCATGGGCGTTTCGGGGGCCATAGATTGGGAGATTGAGACTTGGTTTCTAGCAATTGCTCTGCTAACAGAAAAACCTGGAGCATCTTGTCGCACCAGAAAGGAAGCAAAGTGCTTACGGCTGGAGCCTGGTCTGCAGCTCCCGTTGCTCAGACCACTGAGTGGGGAGGAGAAGCTGCTGGGTGGTCTCAAGTTGTTCTTCGCAGGCTCTTCAACAGAAAATGGAAACCAAGTTGTCGGAAAATAAACATCAGTTTTGAAAGAAGTAAATGAATAATACTACATGGAGATGCTACCCCTCCAGTCTGACCTTCTGTCACGTACACCTGTTTTAAAGTGAGAGAATTAGACTAGCTCCGTGATTTTCAGACTTTCCCTGGCAGCAAGGTTTTGTACAAAGGAAATATACAGCATCGGGATGCCCAATGGAAAGAGGCAGAGCCGCTCTGCTGGGCTCAGCAGGCACTCTCTCCCCGGGTGTGGCCAGACTGAGTGAGGCTTCAAAATTCTGTGTTTTAACCCCCCGTCCCCCCTGAAAGATGGAGAACATATTAATAGGACAGAACATGGGGAGAGAACATGAACAAGGATGTGGGCGGGAGCAAGATAGCAGATCATGGGCTATGCTTGTCCATATCAAAAATGAAGATATGTACGATATTAGCGGTACATTTTCTCTGAAAAGTCTTACAAACTATGACATGAAACTACATGAAGTTGTATGTGTGCTAACTTCAAAAGAATAATGTTTTAGTGCTTTAAATAGACACGGGCTCGCCTAGTAGGTGAGAGGTCAGATGAGCACCCAGGGGTCTGGCTCTTCCTACTCATCTAAAGAATAAAAGCTTTCGCTGCGGCAACTTCACTTTATTCCTCTTATTTCTGTCACAGGCCCTGTGAGCTTGGTTGGGTCAAGGGTTACCCAGAAAATAACCAGCTTCCACTTTCTTTAATTATGCAAACTAGAGCGAGGTGACTGAGCTCGTGCCTGTAGTCTGCAAGACAGAGGGAGTTTTGCAAGCCCAGGGGAGAGCAGAATTTCCTGGAGATGTTGCAAGGTGGCTGGCTTTTTTTTCCTGAAGTCACACAATATTCTCCCTCAGTTTGGTTATGACTGCAGCGGTGCTAGGAAGCAAACTGAAAACTAGCACCTTGGAGCGGCTTCTCTGTCGGCCCAGAGGGGAGGCCAGCTCGTGTAGAGGGGGCGCCCAGGCCCCTGCTGGCTCATTTAAAGGCATTTTGATCCAATGCCACTTCCCAGCTCGTTTCCTAACACAGAGGTGTTTTTTGCTGAGGCAAGGCGGCTTGGAAATGGATAGAGCCGATAGCTGGATGGGCCAGATTCCCAGAGAAAATGAGCTATGCTGAGAAAGAGAAAAAGCCATCGGTATTTCATTAGCAACCACACAGGGCGTACCCTTAGCCTCTAGCTGTACTGCAGTCGGAGGGGCCTGGACAGCAGTGGGCTCCTGGGCCAGTCGCGCCTCACGCCCTCGCTCGGGCCTGCCTCGCACATTGCCTGGCGGCCTTCTAGACACTGTTACTCTTCCTTTTTTTCTGGGCTTATAATGTGAGGCTATCAAACATTTTCAGACTTCAGAATGGCATCATTTCCTTGGGAGAAGGCAAATATTTAGAGAACTGGTCCTGTTCTCCAGGGAGTAGGATCAGCTGGGTTTGGACATGACTCTAATAGGCAGAAGGTGCTAAATAATGCCTTGGGGAGACTCCACTCAGTAGATTAAGTCTGGTTGGGTTTTTACGTGTTTGAGAATCTCATGGGAATAGAATTATTCAAAGGGCAAGATTTTTTTTTTTTTAAAAAAAGCTCATTCTCTGAATATAACAGCATATGAACTAGTTGTTTCTGAGATATTTAAATAGAAAGTGAAACTGAATCACACTGTTTACTTTGCACAGTAAAAATTCAAGTCTTCTTGCCCGAAAGGGCAGCAGGGTTTTCCTTCAACATTTCTTTCCATTCTTTGAAATCTGGAGTTCACAAGAAAACCTGGGGGCTCTGCTTTCTGGAAGGTGACATTTACTGCGACAGGGAGGTGTGCACACGGGGCCAGGGAGTGGCGTTCTGGCGAGGGGACGGTGCGGGCTCTGAGTCAGCCGAGCACATGACTGAACAACAGACTGGACCTGGGGACGCAAGGATCTTTCTCAAGAAAACAGAACTCGGAGGTTTTTCATTTGCAGGCTGGTGTAGTCACTTCCCTCCTCTCTGCTGGAAAACATGTGCTTGCTCCAATAGCGTTCCCGTGCTTTTAGCCTGTTCCAAACCCTCGTTGTCTCCATCCTCCGAATCACGTTTGCCACTTTCCTCGGTCTTCTCCAGCTTCAGGCTTGTCTTAAAAAGCACACACCCTGGGTCCCACCTGCCTCAGGGCCTTTCCTCAGGAGGCTGCCCTGCCTGAGCCATCCCCCTCCATCCTGTCCCCTTGACGACCTCCACTCATCGCCGCCCCCATCCATCCTTCCAGGCCACTGCGAAGTCCCCTCCCATCTCTGACCACCACGGCATACCCTCTGCCTTTCAGGTGATGGGACCATATAGTTTAATGTCCAAATCACAATACTTTGGAAAGGAAAAGCTTGTAATTAATAATGATGCTGAGTTAACGGATATAAACTAGGGACTGTCCCAGGCAAACCAGGATGGGTGTTCCCTTTCAGGCTATTTACCCTCATTGTGCCTCCTTCCCAACAGCAGGCTGAGGATTCTGAGAAGAGTGACTGTCCTGTCTTTGAACCCTTCTCATGTCCAGTCAGTAATTTAAAAAATATATATTTATTATTGATTTCAGAGAGGAAGGGAGAAGGAGAGATAGAAACATTAATGAGAGAGAATCCTTGATCAGCTGCCTCCTGCACGCCCCCCCACTGGGGATCAAGCCCAAATCCAGGCATCTGCCCTGACCAGGAATTGAACCATGATCTCCTGGTTCATAGGTTGATGCTCAACCAACCACTGAGTCACACTGGCCCAGCCCAGCCGGTAATTTGAAAAAAAGAAAAGAAACACTTTTTTTTTTTTTGTTTAAACACACACACACACCTTACATTTATAGAAAGTTGCAAAGATAGTATAGAGTTCCTGTACACCCGTCCCCCAGTTTCCCGCATCATTTACACTTTGTATTTCCATGGCACATCTGTTAAAACTAAGAAACCACATTAGTTTATTACGATTGACTCAACTCCAGACTTGATTCAGATTTCCCCAGTTTTTCCATGAGTGTCCTCTTTCTGTTCCGATCCAGACCAGGACACGGTACTGCATTTAGTTACGTGTCTCGCTGGTGTGTGACCATTTTTCAGCCTGTCTATTTTTCATGACCTGACGGTCTTGAGGGAGTACTGGCCAGATTTCCTGTAGAAATATCCCCCAAACTGGATTTGTCTGTTTTCTCATGATTAGACTGAGACTGTGGTTTTGGGGAAGAACGCCCTTCTCGTCACACAGACCAGGGGCACGTGCTGGGCACAGGACATCACTGGGGAGGGGGACCTTCAGCACGTGTAGGCGGCGTTTCCCTTCCCCATTCTTTGGGAGCAAGTCACTGGGTGTAACCCACTCTCCAGTGGTGGGCCAAGCTCCACCTCCTGGGAGGGGTAGCATCTCCATGTAGTATTATTCATTTACTTCTTTCAAAACTGATGTTTATTTTCCGACAACTTGGTTTCCATTTTCTGTTGAAGAGCCTGCGAGGAACAACTTGAGACCACCCAGCAGCTTCTCCTCCCCACTCAGTGGTCTGAGCAACGGGAGCTGCAGACCAGGCTCCAGCCGTAAGCACTTTGCTTCCTTTCTGGTGCGACAAGATGCTCCAGGTTTTTCTCTTGTTGCTGCCCCAGCCTTAGAACTAGCAATTTCCCCAAGAAACCTGGTTCCTTTTATTGGAAAATGACATTTAGAAACCAAGATCTAGCACAGTTCTTTGGGCTGAACGGAATTCTGCTCCAGTCCTCCCAAGCTAACATAACTCCGGGAGGAGTGTGGGCGGCGGGAGTGTGGGAGGCAGATGCAGCGCCCAGAAAAGCTGCTGGCCCTGTCAGTGACCTGGCGGCAGAGGTGGTAGTGGTCTCTCTGGCTTCTTAATGTTTCTATAATGAGCTACTGGCTCCTCAACTGAGGGCCCAGACCTGCAGGGTGTGGGAAATAACTAAGGTGGTGTCTCTGGGCAGAGGGGAGTGGGATACAGCTTCTTCCCTTCCTTCCCCAGGAGAATTGTTACTAGTCAGAGGGAGGGGTTCTGGCATCACTTGTGACTTTTAAACATTTATTTTTTAAGTTCTTTGAGGTATAATCTATAATAATAAAAGCGTAATATCTAATTAGACTGGACAGCTAGCTGAACGACCTTTTGGATGTCATTCCAGACATCCTTCCGGATGAAGCCGCAGCGGCGGGGGCCAAGGCAGAGGTGGTTAGGGGTGATCAGGGAGGCAGGCAGAGGCGGTTAGTAGCGATCAGACAGGCAGGCAAGTGGTTAGGGGTGCTGAGGCAGGCAGGTAGAGTGGTTAGGGGCGATCAGGCAGACAGGCGGGTGAGCAGTTAGGAGCCAGCAATCCCGGATTGCAAGAGGGATGTCCGACTGCTGGTTTAGGTCCAATCCCGCAGGGATCCTTGTGGGATTGGGCCTAAACCAGTAGTTGGACATCCTTTGAGTGGTCCCGGGTTGCGAGAGGGTGCAGAATGAGCTGAGGGACCCCTACCCCCCGT